>NC_061513.1:270732228-270825198 GCF_022539505.1 Lolium rigidum | reverse complement strand
TCCACAGGTGCCGGAACAGATCCCGTCCCCCGATCTTGGCTTCGCGATGGCGGCGGCTCCGGCAGGTTTCGTGGGTTTCGTCAATTGGTATCGGTTTTCTGATCCAGGGGCTTTATATAGGCGAAGAGGCGGCGCAGAGGGCCGACAGGGGGCCACACCATAGGCGGCGCGCCCCTCCTCGGCCGCGCTGCCTTAGGGTTTGGTGGCCCCGTGGCCCCCCTCCGGTCCTTCCCGGGTGTCTCCGGATGCTTCCGATGAAAATAGGAACTTTGGCGTTGATTTCGTCCCGATTCCGAGAATATTTCGCTACTAGGATTTCGAAACCAAAAACAAGTAGAAAACATGAACCGGCACTTCGGCATCTTGTTAATAGGTTAGTTCCAGAAAATGCACGAATATGACATAAAGTGTGCATAAAACATGTAGATAACATCAATAATGTGGCATGGAACACAAGAAATTATCGATACGTTGGAGACGTATCAGGGCGGAATAGAACCCCTTCGCCAGAAATCGAACCTCGGAGGGGGTGAATGGCCCACACACGATACAAAATACTTAAGACCCACACACGATACAAAATACTTAAATAACTAATCTCACACACATACCAAAGCGCTTGCGTAACTAGACCCACACACGAACTGAAACAGTACAAAGAACTACACCCACACAGAGGAAGCAAAACACTTAAAGAAACTACACCCACACACATGAACCAAAACACTTAAAGAACTAGACCCACACACAAACCAAAGCATTTAAAGAACTACCGCTCGGTCGACACATGACCCGCTAGACACACGGACTCGACACACACATATTAATCGCAGAAGTCGAAATCTTCATCCTCGCTCGGGTGTCCTCCGAAGCGGTGGTTGTGAGGTTCCACAACAACCACCGTTCATCATTCTCCCCCATGTCGACGCCTCTCCTTTGGCGTACTCGCTTCAACCTCGGCCTTCCTCGTCGCTTTCCCGCCCTCCTCTCTCTCCCCGTACGTCCGCTTCTCCTTCCGAATGCGCGCGTGCCTCGACGTCTCCGGGATGGTCTCGCGCCACCGTGCCATGAACCGCTCGTCCGCCCGGTGGTATCAATCCGCCGCTGGCCAGCCCCGTACCGCCGCGCTTCACCCCGTGAGTGAAGTAGTGGCTCAAGAGAGAGACTCGAGCTTCCGTCGCAGACCCGACCTCCGGAAGTTCATTTCGTGGCGCGGCCGGCCAAACCTCCAAGCCGCAACGTCGTATGCGCGGGCAGCAGCCTCCTTCGTGTAGAAGGTGCCGAGCCACACACGCGTACCACCGGCGGTGATTTCAGCCGCGAAATGTCCCGCAGGCCGCAGGCGAACGCCGATGAAGCCCGTGTTGCTACGGCGACGAGGAGCCATCTCAGCGGCAGCTCAGCTCGGAGGATTTTGTGGTTCTATTGGATGAGAGAAGTGATGAAGGGAGAAATGTTGCTGGTGCTGTTAGTGGAGAAGCCATGGCTATATATAGGCCGACGAGGGGCTGAAACGGCGGGAAAACATGGCGGGAGAGAATGGGCGGGAAAGGGTGGGCGGGAAAAAGGGCGGGAGAGAAGCAACGGGAAAGGGTGGGCGGGAAAAAGGGCGGGAGAGAAGGAGCGGGAAAGGGTGGGCGGGAAAAAGGGGGGGGAGAGAAGCAGGGGAAAAGGGGTGGGCGGGAAAAAAAGGGCAGGAGAGATTCCGCATGTATAGGGGAACTCCCTGGAGGTGAACCGGAGAGAACCTTGGGATCATAGGGGATGGTACTTGTTTCCACATGTACCTATGACCTAAGCAAGCTCAAACGTAGGCATACGCCCACCGGGGGACCCCGATGGGATGCGATCAAAGGGGTAGACGACGCGGTCAACGTAACTAGGGTTTCGTCGAAATCGAGCATCGGACCTAGGGAATGGCCCCAAAAGTTGTGTGTGTCCACATGGCATGCACAAAAGTGATTTGAGATGGTTCTATATCCAATGCTACCCCTCCGGTGTGCCCGGCTTCTGGACATGGGGTTCCTACACTTAGGCAGCATTCTCGCATGTATAGGGGAACTCCTCGGAGGTGAACCGGAGAGAACCTTGGGATCATAGGGGATGGTACTTGTTTCCACATGTACCTATGACCTAAGCAAGCTCAAACGTAGGCATACGCCCACCGGGGACCCCGATGGGATGCAGATCAAAGGGGTAGACGACGCGGTCAACGTAACTAGGGTTTCGTCGGAAATCGAGCATCGGACCTAGGGAATGGCCCCAAAAGTTGTGTGTGTCCACATGGCATGCACAAAAGTGATTTGAGATGGTTCTATATCCAATGCTACCCCTCCGGTGTGCCCGGCTTCTCGGACATGGGGTTCCTACACTTAGTGCGTATTCCGCATGTATAGGGGGAACTCCCTGAGGTGAACCGGAGAGAACCTTGGGATCATAGGGGATGATACTTGTTTCCACATGTACCTATGACCTAACCAAGCTCAAACGTAGGCATACGCCCACCGGGGACCCCGATGGGATGCAATCAAAGGGGTAGACGACGCGGTCAACGTAACTAGGGTTTCGTCGTAAATCGAGCATCGGACCTAGGAATGGCCCCAAAAGTTGTGTGTGTCCACATGGCATGCACAAAAGTGATTTGAGATGGTTCTATATCCAATGCTACCCCTCCGGTGTGCCCGGCTTCTCGGACATGGGGTTCCTACACTTAGGCGGATTCTCGCATGTATAGTGGGAACTCCTCTGAGGTGAACCGGAGAGAACCTTGGGATCATAGGGTATGATCCTTGTTTCCACATGTACCTATGACCTAACCAAGCTCAAACGTAGGCATACGCCCACCGGGGGACCACCGATGGGATGCGACCAAAGGGGTAGACTCGCGCGGTCAACGTAACTAGGGTTTCGTCGTAAATCGAGCATCGGACCTAGGGAATGGCCCCAAAAGTTGTGTGTGTCCACATGGCATGCACAAAAGTGATTTGAGATGGTTCTATATCCAATGCTACCCCTCCGGTGTGCCCGCTTCTCGACATGGGGTTCCTACACTTAGGCGCATTCCGCATGTATAGGGAACTCCCTGAGGTGAACCGGAGAGAACCTTGGGATCATAGGGTATGATCCTTGTTTCCACATGTACCTATGACCTAACCAAGCTCAAACGTAGGCATACGCCCACCGGGGACCCCCGATGGGATGCGATCAAAGGGGTAGACGGCGCGGTCAACCGTAACTAGGGTTTCGTCGTAAATCGAGCATCGGACCTAGGGAATGGCCCCAAAAGTTGTGTGTGTCCACATGGCATGCACAAAAGTGATTTGAGATGGTTCTATATCCAATGCTACCCCTCCGGTGTGCCCGGCTTCTGGACATGGGGTTCCTACACTTAGGCAGTACTCCGCATGTATAGGGGGAACTCCCTGAGGTGAACCGGAGAGAACCTTGGGATCATAGGGGATGATCCTTGTTTCCACATGTACCTATGACCTAACCAAGCTCAAACGTAGGCATACGCCCACCGGGGACCCCGATGGGATGCGATCAAAGGGGTAGACGGCGCGGTCAACGTAACTAGGGTTTCGTCGTAAATCGAGCATCGGACCTAGGGAATGGCCCCAAAAGTTGTGTGTGTCCACATGGCATGCACAAAAGTGATTTGAGATGGTTCTATATCCAATGCTACCCTCCGGTGTGCCCGCTTCTCGGACATGGGGTTCCTACACTTAGGCAGATCTCGCATGTATAGGGGAACTCCCTCGGAGGTGAACCGGAGAGAACCTTGGGATCATAGGGTATGATCCTTGTTTCCACATGTACCTATGACCTAACCAAGCTCAAACGTAGGCATACGCCCACCGGGGACCCCCGATGGGATGCGATCAAAGGGGTAGACGCGCGGTCAACGTAACTAGGGTTTCGTCGAAATCGAGCATCGGACCTAGGGAATGGCCCCAAAAGTTGTGTGTGTCCACATGGCATGCACAAAAGTGATTTGAGATGGTTCTATATCCAATGCTACCCCCTCCGGTGTGCCCGCTTCTGGACATGGGGTTCCTACACTTAGGCGTACTCGCATGTATAGGGGGAACTCCCTCGAGGTGAACCGGAGAGAACCTTGGGATCATAGGGTATGATCCTTGTTTCCACATGTACCTATGACCTAACCAAGCTCAAACGTAGGCATACGCCCACCGGGGAACCCCGATGGGATGCGATCAAAGGGGTAGACTCGCGCGGTCAACGTAATCTAGGGTTTCGTCGTAAATCGAGCATCGGACCTAGGGAATGGCCCCAAAAGTTGTGTGTGTCCACATGGCATGCACAAAAGTGATTTGAGATGGTTCTATATCCAATGCTACCCCTCCGGTGTGCCCGGCTTCTGGACATGGGGTTCCTACACTTAGGCAGATTCCCGCATGTATAGTGGGAACTCCTCTGAGGTGAACCGGAGAGAACCTTGGGATCATAGGGGATGATCCTTGTTTCCACATGTACCTATGACCTAACCAAGCTCAAACGTAGGCATACGCCCACCGGGGACCCCCGATGGGATGCAATCAAAGGGTAGACTGACGCGGTCAACGAACTAGGGTTTCGTCGTAAATCGAGCATCGGACCTAGGGAATGGCCCCAAAAGTTGTGTGTGTCCACATGGCATGCACAAAAGTGATTTGAGATGGTTCTATATCCAATGCTACCCCTCCGGTGTGCCCGCTTCTCGGACATGGGGTTCCTACACTTAGGCGATTCCGCATGTATAGGGGAACTCCCTCGAGGTGAACCGGAGAGAACCTTGGGATCATAGGGTATGATCCTTGTTTCCACATGTACCTATGACCTAACCAAGCTCAAACGTAGGCATACGCCCACCGGGGACCCCGATGGGATGCACCAAAGGGGTAGACTCGCGCGGTCAACGTAACTAGGGTTTCGTCGTAAATCGAGCATCGGACCTAGGGAATGGCCCCAAAAGTTGTGTGTGTCCACATGGCATGCACAAAAGTGATTTGAGATGGTTCTATATCCAATGCTACCCCCTCCGGTGTGCCCGGCTTCTCGACATGGGGTTCCTACACTTAGGCAGATTCTCGCATGTATAGGTGGAACTCCTCGAGGTGAACCGGAGAGAACCTTGGGATCATAGGGATGATCCTTGTTTCCACATGTACCTATGACCTAACCAAGCTCAAACGTAGGCATACGCCCACCGGGGAACCCCGATGGGATGCGATCAAAGGGGTAGACTGCGCGGTCAACGTAACTAGGGTTTCGTCGTAAATCGAGCATCGGACCTAGGGAATGGCCCCAAAAGTTGTGTGTGTCCACATGGCATGCACAAAAGTGATTTGAGATGGTTCTATATCCAATGCTACCCCTCCGGGTGTGCCCGGCTTCTCGGACATGGGGTTCCTACACTTAGGCGCATTCCGCATGTATAGTGGAACTCCCTGAGGTGAACCGGAGAGAACCTTGGGATCATAGGGGATGGTACTTGTTTCCACATGTACCTATGACCTAACCAAGCTCAAACGTAGGCATACGCCCACCGGGGGACCCCGATGGGATGCGACCAAAGGGGTAGACTGCGCGGTCAACGTAACTAGGGTTTCGTCGTAAATCGAGCATCGGACCTAGGGAATGGCCCCAAAAGTTGTGTGTGTCCACATGGCATGCACAAAAGTGATTTGAGATGGTTCTATATCCAATGCTACCCCTCCGGTGTGCCCGGCTTCTGGACATGGGGTTCCTACACTTAGGCAGATTCCCGCATGTATAGTGGGAACTCCTCGGAGGTGAACCGGAGAGAACCTTGGGATCATAGGGGATGGTACTTGTTTCCACATGTACCTATGACCTAAGCAAGCTCAAACGTAGGCATACGCCCACCGGGGACCCCGATGGGATGCAGTCAAAGGGGTAGACGGCGCGGTCAACGTAACTAGGGTTTCGTCGAAATCGAGCATCGGACCTAGGGAATGGCCCCAAAAGTTGTGTGTGTCCACATGGCATGCACAAAAGTGATTTGAGATGGTTCTATATCCAATGCTACCCCTCCGGTGTGCCCGCTTCTGGACATGGGGTTCCTACACTTAGGCGGATTCCCGCATGTATAGGGGAACTCCTCGGAGGTGAACCGGAGAGAACCTTGGGATCATAGGGGATGGTACTTGTTTCCACATGTACCTATGACCTAACCAAGCTCAAACGTAGGCATACGCCCACCGGGGACCCCGATGGGATGCGATCAAAGGGTAGACGCGCGCGGTCAACGGAACTAGGGTTTCGTCGTAAATCGAGCATCGGACCTAGGGAATGGCCCCAAAAGTTGTGTGTGTCCACATGGCATGCACAAAAGTGATTTGAGATGGTTCTATATCCAATGCTACCCCTCCCGGTGTGCCCGCTTCTCGGACATGGGGTTCCTACACTTAGGCGGATTCTCGCATGTATAGTGGGAACTCCCTGAGGTGAACCGGAGAGAACCTTGGGATCATAGGGGATGGTACTTGTTTCCACATGTACCTATGACCTAACCAAGCTCAAACGTAGGCATACGCCCACCGGGGACCCCGATGGGATGCAGTCAAAGGGGTAGACGACGCGGTCAACGTAACTAGGGTTTCGTCGTAAATCGAGCATCGGACCTAGGGAATGGCCCCAAAAGTTGTGTGTGTCCACATGGCATGCACAAAAGTGATTTGAGATGGTTCTATATCCAATGCTACCCTCCCGGTGTGCCCGGCTTCTCGGACATGGGGTTCCTACACTTAGGCAGTATTCCCGCATGTATAGGTGGAACTCCCTGAGGTGAACCGGAGAGAACCTTGGGATCATAGGGTATGATCCTTGTTTCCACATGTACCTATGACCTAACCAAGCTCAAACGTAGGCATACGCCCACCGGGGACCACCGATGGGATGCAATCAAAGGGGTAGACTGCGCGGTCAACGTAACTAGGGTTTCGTCGTAAATCGAGCATCGGACCTAGGGAATGGCCCCAAAAGTTGTGTGTGTCCACATGGCATGCACAAAAGTGATTTGAGATGGTTCTATATCCAATGCTACCCTCCGGTGTGCCCGCTTCTCGGACATGGGGTTCCTACACTTAGGCAGCATTCCGCATGTATAGGTGAACTCCCTGAGGTGAACCGGAGAGAACCTTGGGATCATAGGGTATGATCCTTGTTTCCACATGTACCTATGACCTAACCAAGCTCAAACGTAGGCATACGCCCACCGGGGACCCCCGATGGGATGCACCAAAGGGGTAGACTGCGCGGTCACCGTAACTAGGGTTTCGTCGTAAATCGAGCATCGGACCTAGGGAATGGCCCCAAAAGTTGTGTGTGTCCACATGGCATGCACAAAAGTGATTTGAGATGGTTCTATATCCAATGCTACCCCTCCGGTGTGCCCGGCTTCTGGACATGGGGTTCCTACACTTAGGCAGTATTCCCGCATGTATAGGGGAACTCCCTGAGGTGAACCGGAGAGAACCTTGGGATCATAGGGGATGATCCTTGTTTCCACATGTACCTATGACCTAACCAAGCTCAAACGTAGGCATACGCCCACCGGGGACCCCGATGGGATGCGACAAAGGGGTAGACGACGCGGTCAACGTAACTAGGGTTTCGTCGTAAATCGAGCATCGGACCTAGGGAATGGCCCCAAAAGTTGTGTGTGTCCACATGGCATGCACAAAAGTGATTTGAGATGGTTCTATATCCAATGCTACCCCTCCGGTGTGCCCGGCTTCTGACATGGGGTTCCTACACTTAGGCGTATTCCCGCATGTATAGGTGGAACTCCCTGAGGTGAACCTGAGAGAACCTTGGGATCATAGGGGATGGTACTTGTTTCCACATGTACCTATGACCTAACCAAGCTCAAACGTAGGCATACGCCCACCGGGGACCCCGATGGGATGCATCAAAGGGGTAGACGACGCGGTCAACGTAACTAGGGTTTCGTCGTAAATCGAGCATCGGACCTAGGGAATGGCCCCAAAAGTTGTGTGTGTCCACATGGCATGCACAAAAGTGATTTGAGATGGTTCTATATCCAATGCTACCCCCTCCGGGTGTGCCCGGCTTCTCGGACATGGGGTTCCTACACTTAGGCAGCATTCTCGCATGTATAGTGGGAACTCCCCTGAGGTGAACCGAGAGAACCTTGGGATCATAGGGTATGATCCTTGTTTCCACATGTACCTATGACCTAACCAAGCTCAAACGTAGGCATACGCCCACCGGGGACCCCGATGGGATGCAATCAAAGGGGTAGACTGCGCGGTCAACGTAACTAGGGTTTCGTCGTAAATCGAGCATCGGACCTAGGGAATGGCCCCAAAAGTTGTGTGTGTCCACATGGCATGCACAAAAGTGATTTGAGATGGTTCTATATCCAATGCTACCCCTCCGGTGTGCCCGCTTCTGGACATGGGGTTCCTACACTTAGGCAGTACTCCGCATGTATAGTGGAACTCCCTGAGGTGAACCGGAGAGAACCTTGGGATCATAGGGTATGATCCTTGTTTCCACATGTACCTATGACCTAACCAAGCTCAAACGTAGGCATACGCCCACCGGGGGACCCCGATGGGATGCGACTCAAAGGGGTAGACAGCGCGGTCAACGTAACTAGGGTTTCGTCGTAAATCGAGCATCGGACCTAGGGAATGGCCCCAAAAGTTGTGTGTGTCCACATGGCATGCACAAAAGTGATTTGAGATGGTTCTATATCCAATGCTACCCCTCCGGTGTGCCCGCTTCTCGGACACGGGGTTCCTACACTTAGGCGCATTCTCGCATGTATAGTGGAACTCCCTGAGGTGAACCGGAGAGAACCTTGGGATCATAGGGGATGGTACTTGTTTCCACATGTACCTATGACCTAACCAAGCTCAAACGTAGGCATACGCCCACCGGGGACCCCGATGGGATGCGCTCAAAGGGGTAGACTCGCGCGGTCAACGTAACTAGGGTTTCGTCGTAAATCGAGCATCGGACCTAGGGAATGGCCCCAAAAGTTGTGTGTGTCCACATGGCATGCACAAAAGTGATTTGAGATGGTTCTATATCCAATGCTACCCCCTCCGGTGTGCCCGCCTCTGGACATGGGGTTCCTACACTTAGGCGCATTCCCGCATGTATAGGGGAACTCCCTCGAGGTGAACCGGAGAGAACCTTGGGATCATAGGGTATGGTACTTGTTTCCACATGTACCTATGACCTAACCAAGCTCAAACGTAGGCATACGCCCACCGGGGACCCCGATGGGATGCGATCAAAGGGGTAGACGCGCGGTCAACGTAACTAGGGTTTCGTCGTAAATCGAGCATCGGACCTAGGGAATGGCCCCAAAAGTTGTGTGTGTCCACATGGCATGCACAAAAGTGATTTGAGATGGTTCTATATCCAATGCTACCCCTCCGGTGTGCCCGCTTCTCGGACATGGGGTTCCTACACTTAGGCGCATTCCCGCATGTATAGGGGAACTCCCTGAGGTGAACCGGAGAGAACCTTGGGATCATAGGGTATGATCCTTGTTTCCACATGTACCTATGACCTAACCAAGCTCAAACGTAGGCATACGCCCACCGGGGACCCCGATGGGATGCAATCAAAGGGGTAGACTGCGCGGTCAACGTAACTAGGGTTTCGTCGTAAATCGAGCATCGGACCTAGGGAATGGCCCCAAAAGTTGTGTGTGTCCACATGGCATGCACAAAAGTGATTTGAGATGGTTCCATATCCAATGCTACCCCCTCCGGTGTGCCCGGCTTCTCGGACATGGGGTTCCTACACTTAGGCGCATTCTCGCATGTATAGGGGAACTCCCTGAGGTGAACCGGAGAGAACCTTGGGATCATAGGGGATGGTCCTTGTTTCCACATGTACCTATGACCTAACCAAGCTCAAACGTAGGCATACGCCCACCGGGGACCCCGATGGGATGCGATCAAAGGGGTAGACGGCGCGGTCAACGTAACTAGGGTTTCGTCGTAAATCGAGCATCGGACCTAGGGAATGGCCCCAAAAGTTGTGTGTGTCCACATGGCATGCACAAAAGTGATTTGAGATGGTTCTATATCCAATGCTACCCCTCCGGTGTGCCCGGCTTCTCGGACATGGGGTTCCTACACTTAGGCAGTATTCTCGCATGTATAGGTGGAACTCCTCTGAGGTGAACCGGAGAGAACCTTGGGATCATAGGGTATGATCCTTGTTTCCACATGTACCTATGACCTAACCAAGCTCAAACGTAGGCATACGCCCACCGGGGGACCCCGATGGGATGCGCCAAAGGGGTAGACTGCGCGGTCAACGTAACTAGGGTTTCGTCGTAAATCGAACATCGGACCTAGGGAATGGCCCCAAAAGTTGTGTGTGTCCACATGGCATGCACAAAAGTGATTTGAGATGGTTCTATATCCAATGCTACCCCTCCGGTGTGCCCGCTTCTCGGACATGGGGTTCCTACACTTAGGCGCATTCCGCATGTATAGGGAACTCCCTCGAGGTGAACCGGAGAGAACCTTGGGATCATAGGGTATGATCCTTGTTTCCACATGTACCTATGACCTAACCAAGCTCAAACGTAGGCATACGCCCACCGGGGGACCCCGATGGGATGCGATCAAAGGGGTAGACTGGCGCGGTCACCGTAACTAGGGTTTCGTCGTAAATCGAGCATCGGACCTAGGGAATGGCCCCAAAAGTTGTGTGTGTCCACATGGCATGCACAAAAGTGATTTGAGATGGTTCCATATCCAATGCTACCCCTCCGGTGTGCCCGCTTCTGACATGGGGTTCCTACACTTAGGCGATTCTCGCATGTATAGGGGGAACTCCCTCGGAGGTGAACCGGAGAGAACCTTGGGATCATAGGGGATGGTACTTGTTTCCACATGTACCTATGACCTAACCAAGCTCAAACGTAGGCATACGCCCACCGGGGACCCCGATGGGATGCAATCAAAGGGGTAGACTGCGCGGTCAACGGAACTAGGGTTTCGTCGTAAATCGAGCATCGGACCTAGGGAATGGCCCCAAAAGTTGTGTGTGTCCACATGGCATGCACAAAAGTGATTTGAGATGGTTCTATATCCAATGCTACCCCTCCGGGTGTGCCCGCTTCTGGACATGGGGTTCCTACACTTAGGCGGATTCCGCATGTATAGGGGGAACTCCTCTGAGGTGAACCGGAGAGAACCTTGGGATCATAGGGGATGGTACTTGTTTCCACATGTACCTATGACCTAAGCAAGCTCAAACGTAGGCATACGCCCACCGGGGGACCCCGATGGGATGCAGTCAAAGGGGTAGACGGCGCGGTCAACGTAACTAGGGTTTCGTCGTAAATCGAGCATCGGACCTAGGGAATGGCCCCAAAAGTTGTGTGTGTCCACATGGCATGCACAAAAGTGATTTGAGATGGTTCTATATCCAATGCTACCCCTCCGGTGTGCCCGGCTCTCGGACATGGGGTTCCTACACTTAGGCGCAGTTCCCGCATGTATAGGGGAACTCCTCGGAGGTGAACCGGAGAGAACCTTGGGATCATAGGGGATGGTACTTGTTTCCACATGTACCTATGACCTAACCAAGCTCAAACGTAGGCATACGCCCACCGGGGACCCCCGATGGGATGCGATCAAAGGGGTAGACTGCGCGGTCAACGGAACTAGGGTTTCGTCGTAAATCGAGCATCGGACCTAGGGAATGGCCCCAAAAGTTGTGTGTGTCCACATGGCATGCACAAAAGTGATTTGAGATGGTTCTATATCCAATGCTACCCCTCCGGTGTGCCCGCTTCTCGGACATGGGGTTCCTACACTTAGGCGGATCTCGCATGTATAGGTGGAACTCCCTCGAGGTGAACCGGAGAGAACCTTGGGATCATAGGGGATGGTCCTTGTTTCCACATGTACCTATGACCTAACCAAGCTCAAACGTAGGCATACGCCCACCGGGGACCCCGATGGGATGCGATCAAAGGGGTAGACGGCGCGGTCAACGGAACTAGGGTTTCGTCGTAAATCGAGCATCGGACCTAGGGAATGGCCCCAAAAGTTGTGTGTGTCCACATGGCATGCACAAAAGTGATTTGAGATGGTTCTATATCCAATGCTACCCCTCCGGTGTGCCCGCTTCTCGGACATGGGGTTCCTACACTTAGGCGTATTCTCGCATGTATAGGGGGAACTCCCTCGAGGTGAACCGGAGAGAACCTTGGGATCATAGGGTATGATCCTTGTTTCCACATGTACCTATGACCTAACCAAGCTCAAACGTAGGCATACGCCCACCGGGGACCACCGATGGGATGCGATCAAAGGGGTAGACGGCGCGGTCAACGTAACTAGGGTTTCGTCGTAAATCGAGCATCGGACCTAGGGAATGGCCCCAAAAGTTGTGTGTGTCCACATGGCATGCACAAAAGTGATTTGAGATGGTTCCATATCCAATGCTACCCCTCCGGTGTGCCCGGCTTCTCGGACATGGGGTTCCTACACTTAGGCAGATTCCGCATGTATAGGGGAACTCCTCGAGGTGAACCGGAGAGAACCTTGGGATCATAGGGTATGATCCTTGTTTCCACATGTACCTATGACCTAACCAAGCTCAAACGTAGGCATACGCCCACCGGGGACCCCGATGGGATGCGATCAAAGGGGTAGACGGCGCGGTCAACGTAACTAGGGTTTCGTCGTAAATCGAGCATCGGACCTAGGGAATGGCCCCAAAAGTTGTGTGTGTCCACATGGCATGCACAAAAGTGATTTGAGATGGTTCTATATCCAATGCTACCCCTCCGGTGTGCCCGGCTTCTCGGACATGGGGTTCCTACACTTAGGCAGATCTCCGCATGTATAGGGGAACTCCCTCGGAGGTGAACCGGAGAGAACCTTGGGATCATAGGGGATGGTACTTGTTTCCACATGTACCTATGACCTAACCAAGCTCAAACGTAGGCATACGCCCACCGGGGACCCCGATGGGATGCGATCAAAGGGGTAGACTGCGCGGTCAACGTAACTAGGGTTTCGTCGTAAATCGAGCATCGGACCTAGGGAATGGCCCCAAAAGTTGTGTGTGTCCACATGGCATGCACAAAAGTGATTTGAGATGGTTCTATATCCAATGCTACCCCTCCGGTGTGCCCGGCTTCTCGGACATGGGGTTCCTACACTTAGGCGGATTCCGCATGTATAGGGGAACTCCCTGAGGTGAACCGGAGAGAACCTTGGGATCATAGGGTATGATCCTTGTTTCCACATGTACCTATGACCTAACCAAGCTCAAACGTAGGCATACGCCCACCGGGGACCCCGATGGGATGCGATCAAAGGGGTAGACGGCGCGGTCCAACGGAACTAGGGTTTCGTCGTAAATCGAACATCGGACCTAGGGAATGGCCCCAAAAGTTGTGTGTGTCCACATGGCATGCACAAAAGTGATTTGAGATGGTTCCATATCCAATGCTACCCCCTCCGGTGTGCCCGGCTTCTGACATGGGGTTCCTACACTTAGGCAGTATTCCGCATTTATAGGTGAACTCCCTCGGAGGTGAACCGGAGAGAACCTTGGGATCATAGGGTATGATCCTTGTTTCCACATGTACCTATGACCTAACCAAGCTCAAACGTAGGCATACGCCCACCGGGGACCCCCGATGGGATGCGATCAAAGGGGTAGACGGCGCGGTCAACGGAACTAGGGTTTCGTCGTAAATCGAGCATCGGACCTAGGGAATGGCCCCAAAAGTTGTGTGTGTCCACATGGCATGCACAAAAGTGATTTGAGATGGTTCCATATCCAATGCTACCCCTCCGGTGTGCCCGCTTCTCGGACATGGGGTTCCTACACTTAGGCGCATTCCGCATGTATAGGTGGAACTCCCTGAGGTGAACCGGAGAGAACCTTGGGATCATAGGGGATGGTACTTGTTTCCACATGTACCTATGACCTAACCAAGCTCAAACGTAGGCATACGCCCACCGGGGACCCCGATGGGATGCAGTCAAAGGGGTAGACGGCGCGGTCAACAGAACTAGGGTTTCGTCAGAAATCGAGCATCGGACCTAGGGAATGGCCCCAAAAGTTGTGTGTGTCCACATGGCATGCACAAAAGTGATTTGAGATGGTTCCATATCCAATGCTACCCCCTCCGGGTGTGCCCGGCTTCTCGGACATGGGGTTCCTACACTTAGGCAGATTCTGGCATGTATAGGGGAACTCCCTCGGAGGTGAACCGGAGAGAACCTTGGGATCATAGGGTATGATCCTTGTTTCCACATGTACCTATGACCTAACCAAGCTCAAACGTAGGCATACGCCCACCGGGGAACCCCGATGGGATGCGATCAAAGGGTAGACGGCGCGGTCAACGTAACTAGGGTTTCGTCGGAAATCGAACATCGGACCTAGGGAATGGCCCCAAAAGTTGTGTGTGTCCACATGGCATGCACAAAAGTGATTTGAGATGGTTCTATATCCAATGCTACCCCTCCGGTGTGCCCGGCTTCTCGGACATGGGGTTCCTACACTTAGGCGTATCTCGCATGTATAGGGGAACTCCCTGGAGGTGAACCGGAGAGAACCTTGGGATCATAGGGTATGATCCTTGTTTCCACATGTACCTATGACCTAACCAAGCTCAAACGTAGGCATACGCCCACCGGGGACCCCGATGGGATGCGATCAAAGGGGTAGACTGGCGCGGTCAACGTAACTAGGGTTTCGTCGTAAATCGAGCATCGGACCTAGGGAATGGCCCCAAAAGTTGTGTGTGTCCACATGGCATGCACAAAAGTGATTTGAGATGGTTCCATATCCAATGCTACCCCTCCGGTGTGCCCGGCTTCTCGGACATGGGGTTCCTACACTTAGGCGGATTCCGCATGTATAGGGGAACTCCCTCGGAGGTGAACCGAGAGAACCTTGGGATCATAGGGTATGATCCTTGTTTCCACATGTACCTATGACCTAACCAAGCTCAAACGTAGGCATACGCCCACCGGGGACCACCGATGGGATGCAATCAAAGGGGTAGACGCGCGCGGTCAACGTAACTAGGGTTTCGTCGTAAATCGAGCATCGGACCTAGGGAATGGCCCCAAAAGTTGTGTGTGTCCACATGGCATGCACAAAAGTGATTTGAGATGGTTCCATATCCAATGCTACCCCTCCGGTGTGCCCGCTTCTGGACATGGGGTTCCTACACTTAGGCGATTCTCGCATGTATAGGGGAACTCCCTGAGGTGAACCGGAGAGAACCTTGGGATCATAGGGTATGATCCTTGTTTCCACATGTACCTATGACCTAACCAAGCTCAAACGTAGGCATACGCCCACCGGGGACCACCGATGGGATGCGATCAAAGGGGTAGACGGCGCGGTCAACGTAACTAGGGTTTCGTCGTAAATCGAGCATCGGACCTAGGGTTTAGGGTTAGGGTTAGGATTAGTGTTAGTATTTGAGATGATATATTCCGTTCTTATTATTTGGAATAAATAGTGATAATGTTTATTTTAAACAAACTAAAAAAACTTGTGCCGACGTCACCGTCGCACAACCTAAACCCTATTATTTGAGATGATATAGTATTACTATTTGAGATTATATATTCTTTTTTTACTATTTGGAATAAATAGTGACAATGTTTATTTAAAAAAATAAAAAAAAATAAAAATAGAGGTGCCGACGGTCGGCCGTCGGCACAACCTAGCCGTCGGCACAGCCGGGCCGCCTATACACGGCCGGACCGACACGCCGCGCACCCCTCTCACCCCCGCACTCTTCTCCCACGCCCGCAAGCCACTTCGCGCCGCCCGCCACCGCGCCGCCGCCGCCGTCCCCTTCCCCGCAGCCGCCGCGCCGCCGCATCCGACCCGCCGCCACCACCGCGCCGCCGCCCGCCGTCCCCTTCCCACCCCGACCCGCCGCCCGCCACCACCGCCGCCGCCCCGTCCCCTTCCCGGCCGCCGCGCCACCGCCCGCCACCCCGACCCGCCGCCACCACCAGCCGCCGTCCCCACCGCCGCGCCACCGTCCGCCTTCGCCCACCGCCGCGCCGCCGTCCCCTTCCCCACCGCAGCACGCAGCGCCCGACGCTCGCCCGGCCGGCCTCCCTCGCACCGGCTCCGACCAGCACCGCCGGCGCCGCCTCGGCTCCCTCGACCCGCGCCTGCCGCGCCTCGGCCCGCGCCTCCCCGACCCGCGCCTCGCTCGCTCTCTCCTCTGCCGCCATGGTATGCGCTGCAGCTCCGTAGTTGTATGGAATTAGGAAATGTAGTTGTAGGAATTAGGAAATTTTTTAGTTGTAGGAATTAGGTATATGGATTTGTAAATAGAAATTGAAATTTAAATTTAAATGGTAATTGAAATGGTAATTGAAATTGAAATGGAAATTGAAATGAAAATTGAAATGGAAAGTGAAATGAAATAAATTAGAATTTTGTAGAAATGCATTTGTTATATCAATTGATGAATTTGCATTGATTTATTATTATTATTTTAACTAGGTCCCGTAGTGAGCACCCCGCATGACGACCCCGGATCTTGCGGCGCATCGCTACGGCCGTCGACATCGCCGGTTGTTCGACTACTTCCTCTACAGCCGAGGGTGAGCTGAATTGCCGACTTCCCTCCGCATTTTTTATGTCACTAGATTTAATTTCTCCGTCAAGTCGCGTAACCTAGGTGTCAATTCCCGTCCGCAAGCGTTACGCGGATAAATATGCATTAGTGGTCAGCATATTTTGAACCGTAACGCTTGTGGCATTTACGGACAGTCGCCGGACTCGTAGTTGGGTACGTTTTCCATGCTGCTCGGGTGCGAGACAGATTTCGTCGCGCCTCCCTATTGTTCTCCGGATGCACATCCTCTCGGCTTTTTGCCGAGACGTGTATCGGGAGAGCAGCGGGGAGGTGCCGCCGAAATCTCGTCTCGCACCCGAGCAGAACGTGGAGAACGTACCCAACTACGGGTCCGGGGCTGCTAGGAGCCCACCTAGTAGAGATGTAGGTTGATGCACGCGTTTTCGCCGTAGAAAAATAAAAATATGATGCATTCAATTTCATGCTACTATTTGTTGTTTGTCACGCAATAAAGCAGGATGGCCGATAATGAGTGGATGTACAAGTGGCCGTGTTAGTTCGACTCAAGTGACAGATGAATGGAAATGGAAGACCGATTTGTTAGTGAAGGAGTTAGCTCGTGGTTCGAAGGGGATTGTTCGTCCCCGTTGCCCTTGCAATGTCTGCAGGAGGTGTCACCCTAAGGATATTCTAGAGATGACTAAACACCTTTGGTGGAATGGGTATATGCGTGACTACGACCCGCCGGTCGACTTTTCTCGGCACGAACGTGATAGAGGTGAGGTGATGCGGCAGCGGATCGATGGCAATGAGAACGATGGCATCTTAAACTTGCTAGATGATCTTCGGGATGCCGACATGCCGGAGTTACCATGGGACGAACGAGTCCTGAACCGGAGGAACCGCCCGAACCGGAGGGACCGCCACAACCGGAGGAACTTCCAGAGGAGGAACCAGAGCCAACCGCGAGGGCCTTCATTGATATGATGGCCTCAGCTAGGAGGCCTCTATACCCGGGTGCAAAAATGTCTCAACTTGATGGCATCACGCAGTTGCTAGCCGACAAGTGCATGTTTGAGAGTACTCGAGCATCCTTTGAAAAGACTCTGAGCACAGTAGGTAACATGTTGCCTGAAGGTCATTGCTTGCCCAAGACCATGTACGAAACGAAGAAAATCTTGAAAGCATTGAAAATGGATTATGTAACATATGATGTCTGTCCAAAACTTTGCCTTTTGTTTTGGAAAGACTATGCGGATGACAAGTACTCGTGCCAAGTGTGGTCACTCTAGGTATCATGAGGTAGATGTAGGCAATGGTCAGAAGAGGCAGACAAAAGTAGCCATAAAGATTCTTCGTTATCTCCCATTCATCAAAAGAATCCAGCGGCTTTACATGTTCGAGGAGACTGCCAAGCAGATGACATGGCATAAGACCGGGATAAGATTGCAAGACGAGCAGAAACGGGTACCCATGGTACATCCATCTGATGGTCAATCATGGAAGCGCTTCGATCAAAAGCACCCAAATGAGGCAAGTGAGGCTCGGAATGTTAGAATTGCGATAGCAACCGATGGATTCAACCCATATGGTATGTCGACTGCCGCGTACAGCTGCTGGCCCGTGTTTGTTATTCCGCTCAATCTCCCTCCCGGAGTCGTAATGCAAAGGAAGAACATATTCTTGTCGATGATCCTTCCAGGGCCCGAATATCCAGGGAAGAAATTGAGTGTCTTAATGCAACCACTTGTGGATGATTTGCACCACTCGTGGCATCACGGTACATTGACATACGACCGAGCATCAAAGAGAAACTTCATCATGAAAGTTTGGTTCCACTATTCGATGCATGACCTACCCGGGTACGCCCTATTCCGTGGGCATAGTACAGCTGGTAAGTTTCCATGCCCGAGTGTGCGAGCACGAACTAGAATTCAGGCACCTAAAAGCTGGACACAAATATGTTGCCTTTGACAAACACCGCAAGTTCCTCGATCCGGGGCATCGGTTCAGATCCGACAAGAAAAACTTCACGAAAGGCGTAGTTGTGCTTGAACATAAAGAAATACCAAAGTTCAATGGTGCAACCGTTGATGCCGAGCTACGTGCTCTCCGACCCTAGTAAGGAACCCGGCCACCAATTTGAGGGATATGGTAAAACGCACAACCGGACTCACATAGCGAGCATAACGGAGCTCGAGTATTACAAGGACCTTGAACTTCCCCATAATATCGATATGATGCACACCGAAAAGAATTGTGGGGAGGCATTCCTTAACACCTGCCGCAACATACCAGGCAAGTCAAGGGATAATGTTTCAGCTAGAGTCGATATTGAGGAGATATGTGACAGGTGGCTCTACACATGCAGCCTCCCGAGGGCAATCGAAAAGGTTGGTTAAAGCCGCATGCCAAGTACCGTCTTGATAGCGCCGACAAGAAGGAGGCATTTACGTGGCTCAAATATGACGTGATGTTCCCCGATGGTTATTGTTCGAATATGAGTAAGGGAGTCAATCTTGCTACAGGAAAAATAAACGGGCTCAAGAGTCACGACTATCATATATGGATTGAGCGGCCGATGCCGGTGATGCTTCGAGGGTATCTCCCCGATCATGTCCGGCGAGTGCTTGCGGAGGTGAGCCATTTTTTCCGCACGGTCCGTGCTAGCGGATATGTACCGAGGTGATTGAGAAGCTGCAGCAGCAAGTGCCGGACATGCTATGCAAGTTAGAGATGATATTCCCCCCGGGCTTCTTCACTCCGATGTTACATCTCATCGTGCATCTCGCCAACGAGGCACTCTTGGGGGACCGGTGCAAGTATCGTTGGCAGCTTTGTATTGAGAGGGAGTTCAAATATATTCGGTACAAATGTGGAAACAAAAATAAGATTGAAGCATGCATAGCTGAGGCAACTCTCCTCCATGAGATGACGAGACGCCACGACAATGTACTATGCCAATGATGTGCCCACTAAGCATAACCCGGTCGCTCGGTACAATTCCGATGAGCCCAACCGTGACCCAAAGCTCTTGCTCTTCAAATATCCCGGTGGCAAGGCCGGTGCCTCAAAAGTGGAGAACATTTCGCCGTAAGAGAAGGATTGCATAATGCTTTACGTGCTTATGAACATGGAGGAAGTGGTCGATTTCATGAGGTAAAATGATGAACCAATTACTTTGCAACCGAGTAACTTGGTTTTGGTCTAATACGTATTTTCTCCTTTCGACCAATTCCATGATGAAATGTGGTCGGGAAGAAATGGTCCCACTCCCACGCAAGTGGTACACTCTTCCGAAAGAGGGTGCCCCGCCCTTAAATAAAAGCTTCGTGAACTGGTTCCATGAAAAAGTAATTTCTCAAATGTTCCTCTTACTTTGCAATCCGTGACTTGTCTTATTACACGTAACTAATGCACTGAATAATCTGAACCGAACTTGTAGGGAGCTGATCCCAACGTTGAGATGACAGATGAGTTGAGATGCGTTTCCCAGGGTTTTAACCGTAGAGTCCATACGCATGAGAAGTATGATGTAAATGGGTATCGCTTCCATACGGAGTTTCACCAGAAGAACCGGCCTAATGCAAAAACAATAAATACGGGGGTCTACACCCGCGGAGCCGATGATCTTGATTACTATGGATGGTTACAAAAGGTATACGAGTTGACGTTCAACAACGCAAACATAGAACTCAAGCTCTTTGTGTTCAAATGCCACTCGGTTTGACCCACACGGTGGAATGAGAAGCACCCCTTCCATTGGTTTAGTTGAAGTTAGGCCTACAACCACCTACGAGCGGATCCGACGTCTATGTTGTGGCTCACCAAACCAAGCAAGTTTATTATTTGTCCTACCCATGTCGGAATGAGGAACTCATGGGCTGGGAAGTCGTGTTCCGTGTATCGCCACATGGTAAGCTACCCATCCCCTCCGAGGACGATTACAACAACATTGACCCGGTAACATATGAGGGAATTTTCTATCAAGAGGAAGAGCAGTTCGGGGCTCTTCAAATAGACATAGGTCTTCGGGATCTCCACAACGATGTACAAATGCGTGGTGAGACCGTGGTGGACCCGAAGGACATAGCTATGCTCACCAAGCGCCATGCGAGCAAAGACAACATTGTCGAGACTCAACCGGAACCCAATGCCGACCATGAATACTCATATGATACTGATTTTGATAGTGAGGCTGAGAACCCAATGCCTAGAGATGAGAGTGGTGATGAATGGTGAGGGTCTTTTATGCTTAGTACCTACATTATCATTATGCTTAATACATACATTTGTCATTATGCTTAGTACCTACATTATCATTATGCTTAATACATACATTTTTCATTATGCTTAGTACCTACATTATCATTATGCTTAATACATACATTTGTCATTACGCTTAATACCTACATTTTTCATTATGCTTAGTACCTATATTTGTCATTATGCTTATTAATTTTCAACATGCTTATTAATTATTTTCTCTTTTTCTTATGCAGGTAATTGCCCAATATGAGCGGACGGAAGGCATCATCGAGCTCCTTGCTTGATCAGATGCATCAGCGGAAGCCGTGGCCGGGTGCTTCCGGACGGAGTGCAAGACCCATTATTCCCACCCGGCGTTACGAAGACGCAGACGGAGGACGGGGAGGACGAGGGGGAGGACGAGCCGGAGGACGAGGGGAGGACGAGGCCGGAGGACGAGGGGGAGGACGAGGCCGGAGGACGAGGGGAATGCACAGCTCCTTCTAGCCGACATTCCCTCCGCTTCGGCTCGGTGGCTTCACGGTCGCCGGACGAGGAGGAGGACACTAGGGAGGAGGAGGAGGACACTAGGGAGGAGGAGGAGGAGTCTAGGGACGAGGAGGCTTCGACGGAGATGGCTCCGAAGAAGTTGCGGATTCGTGGGGAAGCGCAGGTTCCCGATGAGAGTAAGGAACCCGCTACGAGAGGATGACAAGTGGCTCCTTGTCCCGGGACGGATAGAGTAAGTAGTAAGGTGATTTCATTTTCGTTATGACACTTAGCATTTTCTAATGTTTGATAATTGTGCAGGAATTTCACATACACGGGGAAGAATGTCCGCGTGCCAGGGAGTCTGATTGGAGCTGCTATTAGGAAGTACGGGCCGGGGATGTACACTCCGATCCTTGGGGGCGAGTCCAAGCTAGCCTACACTTGGGAAGACTATGAGATAGCGCCTTACCCTGGCTTTGCTTCCGCCGCCGACGCCGTGATCAAGAAGTTTTGGGTACGTAATGCATACTCTTTGGGTTTCGTTCATATGTAGTTGATAACCCCACCGTGATAACTCATGCCTCTCACACTTTCCGTTATGCTTGATTGCGGCGCAATTATAGGGTGGCGACCGAGCATAAGGATAGGGCGGACGTGGTGCTCCGTAACATGTGTCGGAAGTTGACACGGCAGCGAGTGGTACAACCGAGAGGATCACGTGCATCGGCCACTTCTATGCTGAGCAGGGCGTAAGGTACACAAAGCCCGAGATTGTGCGGGGACTCGCCCCGGCTATGACGATAGATGACTTCATGTCGGTAAGTAATTGTCAATGCGATTCTATGTACCGCGGCTAACTTGCAACTATATTGTTTGTTCTTCAAATGAGTTTTGATTTTGCGAGGTTGTACCACATTGGGCTGATAATAATAAGAGGGCCGCCTTCATGGAGTTGGTCAAGAATTGGGTCGGCGAAAACCCCGATTTCAAGGCCGTGAGCGACCGGAACAAGGCCAACCGTGGTTCTCAGGGAACACACACTGCGGGGAGCAGACAGCACCGATCGCTATCGGGAGCGTCCGGTACATATAAAAATGGAACAAGCTGCATTTTTTTGATTTTCGATGATATGCATAACATTTGTTTTGTGATGCAGGGGAAGAAGCTCGGGAGGGAACTTGGTGAGATGGAAGCGTGGACGCACATGAAGCCGGTGACGCCCGGTCCGAACGAGCCTCGGCCCGCGCCCGAGATGTACTACGGCAAGGCCAAAGAGAACAAGGAAAGATACTTGCGAGGAGTACGCCAAGCTCCATCCAGAGGTGGAGGACCCTATGACCGAGCCGGTCGACGAGGTGGCGATGATGCCGGCGGGGTCCGGCCAGCCGCATGGACGTCCCGCACCTTGCTGGGGGTTTCAAGCCTCAGAGGAACTTCACGCAGATCAAGGCTACCCTCCCCTCCGGCAGCTACGCTACCTCCTCGCGGACTACATGCCGTTCTCGGGTAGAGGTTGATGTAAGTCATCCACACTTTCATCCTCTGTTTTGACTCTTGTTCCCGAATGGCTATGTTGATGAGACGCATTATTTCCGAAATTGTAGACTCAGCTCGAGGAGGCCTATGCGATAGCTTACGAGGAGTATCTCGAGAAGATTAAGGAGCATGACCTTGTGAAAGATGCCTATGTCCGGTGGACGAGCAACCGAGATGGCGGTAAGTTTCAATCTCTATGGTTGCAAAACATCATAAGTCCCCATGTTTGAATCCGAGCTATCTCTCCCGTTTCTTGCGAGTTTCACTCGGTTCATGATGACCGGAGTGCGAGAGGAACCACTCCCGAGCCACCTCATCCGGGGCCGACGCCGGTGTTCCCGTCCAAGGAGGAGTTCTATATCATGTACAAGCGTCGGCGTCGGTTGACCCCGGTAAGTTGCTAACTTGGCTAAGTTGCTAACTTGGTGTGACATGGCTAAGTTGCTAACTCCCTCCAACATGTAGGGATTGGGAGAATCCGGGAACGACACTCCTTGTGGTACGCCGATGCACCCCGGTCGCCATTCTCCTGGTGCTTCTGCCGAACCTCGGCATTTTTCTGGTTCCGGTGGCTCTCGTCGTGGTTCTACCTCCCCGAGCACCGTCGAGATACGGCGGCCTCACTTCACCGACTCGGAGCTAGCTCGTCACCGTAGCTAGATCGTCACTCGGGTGGTGCACCACCATAGTTTCTACATTGTACTAGCACATGATGACACGCTCCATCTTTGTAGTGGATCCGGTGTATGTACCATGGTCTTGTATGCTATATTTGTGCTATTTGTGAGATTTGATGCTATATTTGTGAGATTTGGTGCTATACGGTGATATCTTTGTGCTATATGGTGCTATATATGTTACTGCATATTCAATCCTATAATATGTGCATTTTGTGCGATTTTCTGAGCAAATGAGGCCAAATTGGCAAAAAACAGAAAAAAACTGGACCTGGCTGTGCCGACGGTGTCACCGTCGGCACAGGCCCGTAGCTGTGCCAAATGGCAGGGTCTGTGCCGACGGTGACACCGTCGGCACAGCCAGGGCCCAGCGCGCGTTTTTTTCCAGTTCAAATTAGAACGATTTCCCGCCGGTTACGGGAAAAAAAAAATGAAGCCGTGCCGACGGTGAAACCGTCGGCACAAGGGGGCACGTTGACGGCAGCGGCGTGACGGCGAGATGAGTGTGCCGACGATGGGCAGGCCGACGGCCACCGTCCAGCCGTCGGCGTACGCCTGTGCCGACGGTGTCGTGCTACGCCGACGGTGCCCGCGCGAACCCCGACGCCATCTGTGCCGACGCCGGTACGCCGACGGTGACCGTCGGTAGAGACGGTGCCGACGGTGAGCTTACCTGTGCCGACGGTGCGGGGCCGTCGGCCCACGGCGTCTTCCCCGTAGTGTTCGTTCTGCCTGATTTCTGATTTCCTCTCGTGCTGCATGCAGTCTTCAATGGGAAAATTTAATTCATCTGCTGAAGCTGTAGTGCCATTTCAGATGTTCCAGGTGACCCAAAAGTTCTCTTTCATCAGTGTTTACAGAGCATTCAGTGTTATGAGCTCTGTTGACATCGATGGGCTCATGAAATGGCTGTCACCTCTTTTGGTGGTAATCGTCGACTCTTTGCACCGTTTCATTGCATTATACAGTTGTTACATGCGATGTTCATGTACTTCTACTGTCCTCTCAATTGCTTTAAGTACTTTCCATAGGTCTTCCAAACGACGACCAATAGGTTGTAGGGCACGCCATGGGAAAGAGGGGCACCCGATCACCTTGGAAAGAGAGAATCTTTTCATGCTATGTCATATGATTATGTAAGAATGGTGTTGTGGGTTCCATTTAAACTGATTATGTTGTCATTTCAATGAAAAATTTCCACGTTGTTGGTCAGGGCCCTGGCAATATGAGAGGAAGTGAGGAGGTACCTGAGAATTTGTGAAGTTCATCAACTCTTGCAGCTGGAGACTCAAACCGCCTATATTGGTGGATGACCTAGCTGTTGAGCTTGACAAGTTGGTGCTCGGCATTATTTTATAGTGGTTTAGCATGAAAATATTTGAACTTTGCTACAGTTCTCCTAATAAGGTGTGACGTGTGGAGTATCCATTTATGGATAAAGTCATGCATTTATGAATAAAGTCTACACGAATTTCTGGATGAGTTATATCAATTTTTTAGTATTTTCTCAATAATTAATAGATGTTTTCCCAATTCTATCACTTGGTGCAGTATGCTTGCTTATGAGTTAGATGCAAAGTATTTATTTCTGATCTGTTTTACATGTTCATGCATAGAGGGCCATTTTTTTTACGGCTACATCGATTTATCTCATTTGTCCTTCTTGCCGAGTGAAATCTCCATGCTAATCCCTTTGGTATATCGTTCTCTTGACAAGCACAATCTATAAACCTTGGACTTCAGCTATATTACCACCATCTTTGGAATGCCCAATAGTTGAAGCTGTCTTATTTGCACTTGAAGCAGATCCAACTACATACATTAGCATAATCTGCATCATGTATCATGTTCAATGATACTGGACGAAAAAAACTTTGAATCAGTCAAATTACAAGAGATACCACCAGGTATGTGCGAAGGTGATCGACTGGCTGGACGCCTGGACCTTCTCCAATTGCATCTTCTATCCTATGCAAGGGAACAATCTCTTGCAAAGTTTAGATGCATGGTTATGAATATTTTAGTCTAAAATCCCCTGATAACACTGGAATTCCTATAAAACAAAGATGAAACATACAAACAAACATAGTGAGATATCATATTAAGTCTTTACTGTCATTCTTCTCTGTGTAAGGGAGGACATTACTCAGGGCAGCAAGTACATTTTACTATCCTTACATTCGGAGTCATTGCCAACAGGTGTCATGCTGGAGGTTTTCTGTTATTTTATTGCATTAGCTCATGCATTTGTGCAGATTCTTGTGTTCATGTCGCTGTGCTTCATTGCCAAGAGAATAGTGTCATGCCGGAGGTTTTCTGTTATTTCATTATATTAGCTCATGCATTTGTGCGGATTCTTGTGTTCATGTCACTCGCTTCTGTGCATACATAAACATTTTCTTTCCTGCTTATGAATTAATTTGGTGGTCTTTCTCTCACTCCCTTGAACCTTCCCTACATCAGAGCAAGGCACATGTAGTTCAGGGGCCCATACATGTAGAGGTTATTAATATTTGATAGTATCAAACTTACATGTAGCTAACTGGCTCGGACCACTGTACCTCCAAAGAATTGAAGCAATAAAACTAAAAAGAAAAACAATGAACAGCTCACGCAACCCATAAAAATGGAGATGCGGGTAGCTAGCTGGCTAGCTTTCCTAATATCCTTTGTGCTTTTTTTCTCATATGAGCGAGCAATATCAACATGATTCTTTTTCATTTTCCCTTCTAACAGTCACTTTCATTACCAAACAAGAAACTTCTCTATTGGAGCCTAGAAGTGGTGCCAATCAATCACAACTTTCTTTGATCCCTACGAAAAAGATGTTGCATCAATGATTTTGAAAGACTTCGAAAAATTATTTGAGGTAATTTTCAGCATGCCACAAGAGAGAAAGATTCGCATCCACGGTCCTTATTTGCCAACTCCAAATCTGAAAATACAAATATAGAGCAGTGACTCCCACAAAACCCTCAATTGCACCACGCTGGACTTGGCGATCTAATTTATTGATCCATAGTTAAGCACAATTATTTTGCCAATATGGCTACCTTTCTTAGTTGGTGGATATGGCTGTTAGTTTTAGACAAATTTATATTATTTAGATTTGTTTGAGCAAGTATATACTTCTGGTCCTCCCGTTCTGGTTTAGTGTTATATTATTTTGAACAGTGTTATATTTATGTTATAATTTTTTTTAGCTTTGTTGGACTAAGTATGTTTTTGGTCCTCCCATTTTGGTTTATAGTAATGGTATGTTAATTTCCTAACGGTGCAGATAAATGTAGATGGGTCATTTTCTTACAGTTTCCAGTTGTCCATTGTTGTAAACTATATAAGAGGCTCTACCAATTAGCCCATAACAAGGGTGAACTGGCACCTGGCTTAACAAGCCGGCTGTCAAGAACATTGAGTTGGTGCATGTTCTTCCAACCTAATTTCCACTAAGGTTCTACTCTTATTTCCTTATGGTGCGTGAACTTTATGTCTATGCAATTTGAGCAAATGGGTGATTGTTTATCTGATGTGAAGTGCTTTACTTTTGGCGTTGTCCTTGGGGTTAATTACCATATTTGTTCATGTGTATTTGGTATTATATTTTAGGTCCATTGTGTAGGGTGTTTGCAAGGTCAAGCCGCAAGTTGTGTTCTCTAGATTCTGGGAAGTTTGCTTTTACGCTTTTTAGGGGTCGTTCGTGGTGGTTTGTTGTTGATTTGTAGTGTTTTTTTTAAAGGTTTTTTTTATCTCCTCTAGGTAGATTATGCAAATTTTACCAAAGTGAATGGTTATCCAAATCCACTCCACAAAGATCCAAAAATGTAACCAAACATAAACATGAAATGTTGAAATGCTCAACCACTACGCCCCTAGAATGCATGTCCATGTTTGCGAGCACGTTTAGCGGCAGCAGCCCTTCGCGAGACACCTCATTCAAAATCAAACACACGGCACGCGATGCACTCTCAATCACCCACGGATCAATAACAACCACAAGAACAAGATTAACCAACAATCAAATGACAATCTATAAAAAATCACATCCAAGCAAATGGACAAAAAAATCACTACATTCTTCACGCAGCCACAAAGATTTACCACCGCTAAAAATTACCACCAATCAGCCACCATATGGCGCGGCGTGCCGCCGCGCCGATCATTGCTAGTTAGTGTTAGGACTGTGCACACATAGCAACGGAGATAGTACAGAACAGTTCGTGGGTTGGACTATCTCTTCATGCAATATACTACTAGTACTCATAGATTAAACTAGTAACTCCAACGACAAAGCGACAAGACGAAGTCTATAGTTTAAAATTTTGTACTGGCATGTATAGGAGCTGTAATTAGCCTTTCCATGTTACAACCACGAAATGATGATTTACACCGAATTATCTCTACTAGATTTAGATGTGCGCCTTGGCGCACGATCCCGTGAAACTCGAACCGATCTACTTCTAAATAGAAATGTGCTATATAGAATTTAGAAAACAAAGTTAATAAGGTGAAATTAGACCCAACCACACAAAAACAAACGGAACAACAATACTTATATAGAATCATGAAAATAGTTAAATATACTACTTCCACCGATCCCAAAAAAATGCCAGATGATTAATACAATTGTGTTTGACAATTAAAACCTTCTAGAATCAGAAAATTCAACTTTGGTGACGTTTCAAGGTCCTCGGCACTAACCGGGCGAGCAGGCGCTAGGCGAGCTCGACGTGGACGGGATCAGAGCCTCCATCTCAAGCGCCGGCTTCAGATGCTGCTTGGGCTTTCTGCCGGTGCCATATGGGTCGCCATCTCAAGGAAGGCAGAGCCATTGGAGGCCAGGGTCAACCCTATCACAGGCGTGGTCACAATATGCATAAGACGGTAGATGCAGAACATGATACGTCACTATATGCTTAGCAACACTGGCTTAATTGCACTAAAATGGATCAATACAATAGGTGGTTTAGCCGGAACTTGTTTCAGTAGCTTAATAAAGTTTTAAATATAGTTACCTGAATCAACTGGAAATTATATATGGATCAGTCTAATCCAATCAACCAGAATCAATGAAGGAATTCTAACAGCAGATCATGGTACCAAAACACCTAAAATCCATCAAAGACATTCTAAGTAAACATGTTTAACCAGATATCTGAAACTGGTATTAGACGGTTTAGATAGCGCAACAATCAAGTATCACTGCAACTTTCAGTTTTTGCTAATCATTTCAGCCATCTGCTTATGAAGATCAGGATTGCATAAAGAGCTCACCGCTGAGATAGTTAGTACCTCTCATAGCATCATGCCAACCTCATACACCCCGTTGCAGTGGAAGGTGAATGTATCGTACATAGAAGATTAAGCTAAATCACATGGGAGTGGCTACATACCTGGAAATGTCAATTTGTTATCATCATCTTTCCAAAAAATAGAGGTATGAGCACATGCATGATTAGGACTTGGAAGGACAGAAGCAAGACAAAAAAAGAAACTAACAACTCTGAATCATCTTGTGATCATAAGAAAAATAATATCTCTTTCAATAGCATGATATATTAAAGAAAAGGAGCGCACAAATATCATACAATTTCAACCTATATGTGAATAAAATAAAAACTTGAAATTGTCCTCAATATAACCTAAGGTGCCTTTGAACTTTCTCACTGCTTATTCCATGCAAAGGATATAAAAGCATTCATAATTATCTAAGAGCGGGAATTTTATATGGTGAAAAATCACAAAATCAGTTATCATGTAAGCACGGAAGCAACAATAAGCCAGCGCAAATCTGATATGAGCTCATATATTCGTGAGGAAACAATCTTCACATAATAAATTAGCAGCCACCAGTAATACAAACATGAAAAAAATATTGCTAAAAGGGAAGAAGATATCAAGCAGATACAGACTTCCAACATACAATGAATGAAATAAATAAAACACAAGCATCTATGTCTTCTTCCGCCTGGGCTAACGCAAAAGACACAAGGAGTATTGGGAGAGGACAAAGCCGGAAGCAAAGGAGAAGAATCAATTATGCTCTACAGGAACTACATTATTCTGAGTTGTCTATTTGTACGGATAGTAAATTATATTACTCTTCAATCCTTTAGGGTATGTGTAGATACGTACCGTTATTTAGCACTACAACAACAATAGTGTTCATCATACCTGAGGAAACAATGGCACACCAGATGCATGTATTTAGAAATTTTCCCATAGATCTGCCTATTTGTCTTCTCTTCTCCTCCCCATGCGAAATTAAATCATATATCTCAGCGGCTGCCAAAAAACATATATCTTTCAGTGCAGAGTTGAAACATAAACAATCTTGAATCATTACATATCTTATGAAACACTACTCCGCGACACCATAAAGCATGGTAATGAACATACATAATGTTTAAGGCACAAACAATCTTGATAAAAGATAATAGTGACTGCATATCAAATTAATGTGTACTAAATAATATGACTATTTTAGTATGCAGCAACATTTCAAGTACGACCAAAATAAGGATGATAACCTGGTGGCGCTCAATATACTACTGCTTGAAAGCACCCAGTTCCTTACAAAGTGCACAAGAATTGAATATCTACTGCCAACAAATAACTGAATGGTATTGTCTCCCTTTGACATCTTGCCTATAGCACGATACACAACTGTAAGGATATGCTAGTTGCAGGTGTATACAAATCCACGCCAGTTAACATGTATAAGTTGTCGTGACTTTTCCATTTTTTAGAAAGATAATTTGCCTCATCTTATTGACTTATGGGAAGGCCTGAAGATAATAAGGCTGAAGCTGGACCTAGAAATGAGCTATGAATATATACGTAAAAGCATTTCTCCAGGCATTGTTGTTACTCCTAGACTGCAGTTAACACAGACATAATGGCGAAACTAAAATATATGTGCAACAAATGACTAAACGGCTGGAAGTGAAAAGGTAACAACGGAACATCCAATGTAGGAGTGCACAACATACTACAACACTGTATACAAACGAAATTTGTAGATTTCCATCTAGGTACAGATTCAAAACCTCTGCCAACCTAAAGACTAACCAAATCGACCCACAACATAAATAAAAAAAATGTGAAAATTTCCCCCAATAATGTCGCTGAGAACTCCCAACAACCTCTTAGACTGGTCAAACCACAAACACCTAAAATTGTTGAAAAACATGACCACGAACTGTAATCCAGGGAACAAATGAAAAGCTTCATCACACCTTTCACTCTTCACATGTTAGTCAGCACTCTATACCTACACGATGAATTGGTGTCGTCTTCGACAGAACATCACAGGTCCAGAAAAATCTGCACCCTTTGTTCTTCCGGTGTATTTAGAAGAACATCAGAGAATCAATTAGGAGATATGCACATCTGATTCACTATTCAGGGCATGTTGCAACTGAGCAAATGCTGAAGGATGGATCCTGATGATGGCAACATTGAAAGTTGCAACCCCGTAGCGAAGCTATCCTTTGCCTGATCAAGAGAATTGTCACAGAAAGTTCCTAATAATCCAAATACTCAGAAAAGAGAAATAAAAAAACACAATTTGTCGCTTTTTCAAGAATTTGCTAGAGTTACCTGAATTATCATTGCCAATCCAAGAAGAGCTTGTGAAAACACCACTGCAGATTGTTGTACGAAGAATTATGCATATAAATGAGAGATGAAATAAAAGAGCGAAAGACATATTTATATAGAAAGTACAATACAACACCTAGTATCGTCATCATTCTTTACTTCACGTCGTCCAATTATAACAGTAGTGCAAACACTGCACAAAACCATATAACTAAGGAGTACAAAATTACCAGCCAACAAAGGCACTTTTTAAGTTTCAGTTATCATCCCAAAAATATCTTACCTTAATATATCATCAAGTTTCTCAATGACTTGAGGTATCTGCAAGGTCAAAACTACAGAAAGAGCCACTGCATAATCCTTTTGATGTATAACAGTTGCATCATCCACCTGTCCAATGGCATAGTGTTTGTTAAAAACAACAATGCATAAACCACAGCGTACTCGAGAATTTACAAGTGTATGCCACCTTCTGAAACATATTAATACCATTAAACTGAGGTTGATATTGAACACTTGTTAATATCATCAGTAGGGCACATTATCTGAATTAAATGCAAAGTTTCCATTGAAAATGCAACAACGATATTCAAAGTATTCCCTAGGCAAGGTTAAGCGTCGAACCAACCAGCATAATAAACTACTTTCTATGTTTCCTAATATAAGAGGGGTAAGCTGATTTAACCTACCAAAATATCTTATATTAGGGAATGGAGGGAGTACATCGTTAGCCGCTTGAACTATGAGGAAAGAATGTATTAACTGACACGTGTATCTCAGTCCAATGAAGAGGGAAACGTTGCAGAATGTACCTTGTCAATCCACATGTCAACCAAAGAGAGCAGCAGATTATCTTTTACAGATTTCCCTGGCCGTTGAATGTTTGCCAAAAGGGCAGGCTCGATAATAGCTGCGCTGAAAAATTCGTATTCATCGCCAAAAGCCTAGCAAGAATTGCTCTAGGGGATGCATGCACGATTGTCCTTGAAGGTCGTCATTACCCATGTAGGCATGCTAAAAAGGACTGAAGAATGAAGGATTATAAAGCTGGGACTCTAGGCAGGAAACTAAGGCTAAGCACAGCCCATGCAATGTAATGAGAAGCCTATTCAGATTAATTAAATATTTCTCATCTGCTATATTTCAAAAGGAAAATAAGAACACATTCTTCAAATAGAACTATATTTCTCATCTGATATTGTACTTTTGTATAACATATGCAAATATTTATAGAGAGAAGCACGTATTACCTGTTAAATAAATCAGAGCTAGATACCCAATCTATGAAAGAAGACGGCAGTTGCGCTCCCACCGCTGAAACGCACAGGTGGCCCCTGAGCCTGCATGATGAGTGCCAATCATCACATAAATCAAATGCATCATACAATTGCGACAAATTACAGACTGCTCTCCAAAAAATGCATTTTTGGTACATCAAACAACTTTTTGATACTAATTAGGGTCACTAATTGTAGTGCTGCACTGCTGCTTGCTCTAATTTACTATCCCTGCCCTATAGAAGCAATCTGCAATGGGTGACAATCGATTAAGCTTATACTACATGAACACATGATCATCCAAGGAACCTGTACGAAGAACAGTCACAAACACACATCTGAAATAGACTAAAAAAAGCGCCACCTCTCGGGATCGGGATCAAGAACATCACAGCCTCAGATCGAGAAAGGGGATGGAGTGTGTCTGGAACCAACCTCAACCAGCTAACCACCGGGTCAGGGGTTGGCCATCCAAACCACGCAGCAGCACGCCACTTCCCCTGCACCTGAGAAGAAATGGATGCTCAAATGATTAAGATGTCATGGTACTACCAGACAATGTTAAAAAGAACATTTCAGAGCTCAGTATTAGTGTATATGCAAAATTGATTTAACTCACTAAAACTCCTAACGGATTTCAGCGAAGACATGTTTTTCGCCTGCTTGCAAGATTATGCATTTGTATTTTTTTTTTTGCAGATCACCCTCAAGAACTGAAAGAGGACCCTGCTGCAAGGTTATGCAAGCATCTTAGAAGAAGAGAAACAACCAATAAAGCATGATTAAATCTGACCACTGCAAACATGTAAAAAAAATATAGTGGGGGAGAGGCTAGGAGAACTGTGCTGCTGGTTGTAGTCTGAAGCAGCGAGAAATGAATATCATTCATTACCTGTTTCTGCTCAATGGTACTGGCAATATGCCTTGCAAAAATGGGTTCAGCCAGCTCATGAACTGGTGCTTCCTGACCTGAAAAGAATAAGAAAAGTGACATTTTAACGTTTGTAGGAGCTCATCAGAACAAGCAATAAATAGTTGATTAGAAGTAAAAAAATGTACTTGCCAGCAAATAACTGGCATACTTATACATTAAAATTGTGGCTGCAGTTGTGGTTCTGTCCTAACATCATGTTTCAGTAGTTTTGCGATAGTGTACTTGGGGAGCATGTCATTACATACGTATATGAGATCTGATACTTTAGGTCAGATGGAATTTAATTCCCATTAGCCTCTGATAATAAAGAACGGGGAGCCATGTTACATAACAAGTAGGCATGGAGGTCAAAGATAATCCAAAAGGGACAAAATAATGCATGCTAAAAGTATGAAAGGTATGTTTTGTTCGCGTAAATGCTACTAACAAAGATTATAAGCAACCCACTGGAAGAATATCGTAAATCGTATATTGAAGGAGGAATGACTATATCTAGTAAAAGTAGTAAGGAAGATAACAATATTGAACAATATAAAAGCTTAACAAAATTGTCAATAGCAGATGAGACTTCTTCCTCGGTAAAACCCAAACGGAGCAAATAAACAATTTTATCCATTTCCCCATACAATAATTCAACCATTTCAAAATTAAATTACAGCCTGTTAGTTACTCACCTTTGTATACAATCCAAAATCCAACATATCCAAGGTGTTGAAAAAAGTAAAACAAATTATAAACGTAGGCAACAGCCATGATAAACGCTAGTAATGTTGTCTGAAGTTGTTGGCCGTTAGTATTGTTAATAAACAAATGTATACAATGTAGATGGTTGGATACCTCTAAGTTTACTTCATATCTACAGAGATCAAGATTCAGAAGTAGAAACAGCAACCGAGAGAAAACAAAAGGCACTCTACCTCATTCATAGCATGTCCATGTTCCTTGCCTCTGGAGAAACATGCTCCCTGAGCAATGACAAGCCAATCCACAAGTTGATCAAGTGGCGCTTTCTCACCTGACTAAAACATATTATCATTATAATGTATATTAAGAATAAGATCATTATCAAACACACCTAAATTGTCATGTTTGCACCAAACAAATGGTGTTCTACCAAGCCTATAAGGGTGTAGTACTGATTCAGCTATAACTGATTAAAACTTTACTCTATGTTCGTCACCTGATGATGATAATCTGGCCGCACCCCATATTGCGCCTTCGTTGGTCTACTCAACCTTCTCTGTCCTTTGTACCTTAGCTGAAATTCCTGGAAACAAAAACTAAATCCTTGTTAATGAAAAGGGACAGAATGTGCATCTGAAATCCCTGTGTATGCATGTGACGACAGATTCCAATAGCAACCTACTCCTTCCTCCATGCAAGGTGAGGCAGAAAGAGGATTAGGCACATGACTTCATACCTGCCGCACATATGTGTCTTCAGCGTCACCGGAGCCAATGCTAGTGATTTCCTACTCACCAAACCTGACACCAACCAAATCCTCGTTGCACCCACATCAAATCCACACCATGGTGTCGTTTGGGATTCATCACGGCCGGATCTATGGATGCCTACAACCTAGAATCGAAGTGTCAAGGATACATTGAGAGAAAGACAAAGATTTTCGACCTGCTGACCTGGTGGAGGAAGTGGATAAAGATGACGGCTCGTGGTGGCACAGCGGTACATAAGGCGTTGCAATGGCGTGGCCTCGAAGACGAAGATGGCCGGACGGCCGACCGCGCTCATCCCACGGGAAGGAGAACAAACAGGGAGAAACACATCGTTGTTCACCTTCCTCCGTGCTCCTCCACAGCATCTGAGTTGGCCTGGCGCCCTCATCCATGGTGCCCTCCCTTCGCATCTCCTCGTTCCATCCATGGAGGAGACCAGAAAATGGGGTGGGGGAGGAGAAGTGGACGGGATTTGAGGGGGTTGAGGAGGAGGGGAACGTGAGGATTGGGTGGTTGAGAGACGAGACGAAGCTCGCGAGGGGATTGGGGACTGGGGAGAGAGAGGGCGGGCGCGGAGCGGAGGCGGCGGCTGGGAGCGGAGGAGGAAGGGGAGAGGGAGAGGGCGGGCGCGGAGCGGAGGCGGCGGCTGGGAGCGGAGGAGGAAGGGGAGAGGGAGCGACGGGATTGGAGCTCGCAGCCCACGCGCGACGGGAGAGTCTGGGCCGAGCGGGCTTCACAGGACCCGTGGATAAAATGTGGGTCTGCGGGAGGGCCTCGCGCCCTGGATGGAATGGCTGGCCGAGATCGCGCCACGTCAGCTTGATCGGACGGCCCAAAATTCAAACGCATGTGAGAGCCCCATGGGGGTGCAGCAATCATACCGTGAGATAACAAGCACATCAATAGATCAACCATATATACTGTAGCGCGACATTTCCATGGACTGATCTGACCGGTACAAATATATAGTAAGCACATGAATCGTAATCTACCATCTTAATTTGGTGCTAGCACTAACCGTAGCATGCTCGAATCAACACCATCATAAGCACGCCAAATTAAGCTTAAACATATGTTACACACTTACACTGTCTCCACCACCGGCCCCAAAACTATTCGGCAACAACATTGAAATGGACGTTTTCGGAGCGGCAGCACACGTTGTGGCTCTATTGGGGCCGGCTGCCCGGCATCGCTCCCAATATGATCTACCAAAAAAAAAGGAAAAATTCCAAACGAACCGGCGATAGTTCATTCAAACAATTGGTATTTCATATGAGTATGAACGATTTTTTTGAAACTAGCTTAACCCTAGATCTAGTAGCGACCGAACACGCACCAGTCTATGCTGCCATCATCCGAACCATCGTCGTTATCGCTGCCATCACAAAAGGACGATGAGAGGTCGTTGCTGCCATATGTGCCGCCATGGCGCCATTGTGGCATGCCGTTGTTGTTGTCGTAGTCGGCGAGGTCGTTGACCGCACCGTTCTCATGCACCGAGCCGCCTGACCACCATTTGCGGAACTACTTAATTAGTGGCCGACGGAGAGCTTGGCTGGTCCTAGACGTGCTGGGAGGACAATCCGACGTGCCCCCAAAGATCGATTAATCGAGTCATCCAGAGTGAAGGCGTATTTGGGCACATATGGGTACGTGTGTGTATGTGCACGTCGATTTCTTCTTTGGGTCCGCGCAGGGGACGTACGTACGGACAAGGTCGTAGGGTATGCATGTCCGGCGCCTTGCTTATCTAGCCCTAGCAGAGCACATGCGGCAGAGGGATCGGGATCTGGAACCCAACAAACCGACCACCGGGAGTACCTGGCCTCATGGCCTGGCCCCTCTCAGCTAAGGCCAGGTGATCAATGTCATGTGCTAAATTTATTGGAAGAAGAAGAAGAAGTGATCATATCGGTGCCATTGCTCTACCACCTGCACTTGGTAATTTCTGAATGTTGGAGGCAGAAATTGCGGCGGAAGCCCCTGTGAGCCTGTGACCGGTAATGCCGGCCTGTGCATGATTGTAAGTTTGTTTCAGGGGAGCCTGCAAACTGTCCGCTTGCAGAGCGCGACTGTATCCTTCGGAGATCGATATGCAGCATGCTCACTTTGACTGAAACACAATACAAATGCAACGGCCGCTGGTACGGACAAATCAAGCAGTGTGTGTCATGCAGCTTGATTAGAAAAGACGCTGTGCTAGCTAAGGGCCATCTTCAGCGGCGCGACGTAAATGGTCGCTGAGCGACCGTTTTCGTCCGCCGTGATCGGAAATTCGTCTGGGCCCTGCTCCAGCGGGGCGACGCAAAGTGACCGGCCCGTCCGCGGAGACGTAAACCTGGCCCAAATATGCGCCAGGTTTGCGTCTCCGCGGACGCTTGGCGGACGCGCCGAGTGACCGCCGAAAAAGACGTAGGACCCGCGCGTCGGTGGCGGCGAGGCCGATATAATTCCCGCCACCGGCCATTCCCCGCGCGAAAAGCAAACTAGACCGACGCGAAACATTCCGAAGCGATGGACGTCCTCGCCGCCGCGGCCACCGCCATGGATGCGGATCAAACCCTCGCCGCCGCACCCGCCGCCGCCCCACACTCCCCGTAGCCACGACCGTAGCCACAATGGAGGGTACGCCGGAAGCAAAGCGGGCCGGCACCGGCGGCGGCCGGGGACAAAGGCGAAGGCTGCAAAGAAGGTGCTCTCCCCGGAGGAGAAAGTGATCGAGGCCGCGAAACGTCGGCTGCCGGCGCAGGAACCGGAAGATGAAGATTTCCGCGGCCGCCAACCAGCGGGCGTGGCGGATGCAGATCAAAGCCGGCGTCGCGCAAGTAGCCCTCCATCCGACCTTGGCGGAGGGCTACATGCTCGTCAAGAGAGAGGGGATCGCCGGCGTCGCTCCTCCGTCCTCGTTGGTCAGCTCGGTAAGTTCCCAGCTGCGTCCTGGAACTCCCGCTCCCTTGCAGGGCCACCCGGCGTCGCGGTTCGCGTCCGGCCTACCGCCGATGGAGTTGACCGGGACGGCGGAGCAGTTCAACGGGGCGGCTGTTCCCGACCTCAACCGGACTCCTAGAAGCGGTGACTCCAGCTCGGGCACGACACATAAGACGCGCCAGCTGCCGGAGGTGTCGTTGCCTAATCGACGGTACCTCGGAGGAGGGATCCTCACGAGGGGGAGAAGAAGTAGGGGCCATAGGGCGGAGTGCACACGGGACGGTGGTACGCGAGTTACCCAGCTTCGGAACACCTGCACGATGACAGGCCTACCGCTGCTTGTCCGGAATTATCCGGGCGCTTTCGCGTTGTTACAATGAGTTGAGGTTGTGCCTCTAGGGCTCCCGGGATCCGGCTTATAAAGGCGCACGGATCTAGGGTTTACATGGAGAGTCCTAGCCGGATTACAGATAGCCTAACTACGGTACAATATCTTGCCGTGCACGTTACGGATCCGCCTTCCATATACGTCGTATCTGGATCCGGGTTCCTCATGGGCCTCCATGGATCCGGGTTACTCCTAATGTCGGTACGGATCCGGCTTATCGATCCTGGGCTGGACTTCTTCCTTCATGATCAACAAGCAATCGGGCCGCCCGATGGGCCACATGCCTCATCACCATCTATGGGCCACCCGGGCTTGCCGGATCTAGGCACTCGTCGATGGTACACCCATGAAGTATACCCACAACAGTAGCCCCCAGAGTTCTCCGAGTTTCACCTGCAGTTTCCGCCTTGCTGGTCCATCACGATCTCCGGCAAACGTTGGTAACGCGGAGAAACTTGAAGAGCTCCAACTTCGCGTTTTCTGCTTTCTCCAACTATTAGTCGGAAAATGCTCCCATCCTGCGGGACTTCATCCATCGACATTCCAAAGAACACTTCCGGGTTACTCCCTGCTCGCGAATGAGAACTAACTTATCCTCACGCAATTACCCGGAATCTTAAAAGACTCAAACGGTTCCGCCAATTCTGGCGCCATTTTCGCGCGATTTCCGCGGTAACTTATCTCTTGCCATTTTTACTGTTAGGGTTTTGGACACGTGTCACGCATCCAACGGTGCGACGCTTGCGTTCCGACCACAGGATGCGGAGCACGAATCTTATCCCCTCAGCCTATAAATATCCGCTGTCGAGGCCCTTACCCTCATTCACCCCCCTTCTCACCTCTCTGCCGAGCGACGCCCGTGAGCTCTTCCTCCGCCGTGCCGGAACCTGCCGGAATAGTCGCCGGAGCATCACCGGAGCGAGTTCACCACCGCAGTGTTCTTCGTGTTCTTAACTCCGGCGAGCCACCGCGCGGAAAACTCATCGCCGGCGACTCCAACCACCGCGTCCGCCATTACAGTAAGTCCTCGAGCTTTATCTTCGCGCCGTAGTTGGTAGGGGTGAACTTTGGGGAAGACGATGTGGGATCCGACTAAAGTAAGTTTCCGCCAAACTCTTTTTCCTCAGATGTCTTCAACGACTCCGCCTCCGACCTCGGAACCAATCATGGCGACCCCGATCTCCTCCGCCCCTCCTCCCTTCGTTCCAGTCAGGCTGGATCCTTCAAAGGATTCCGGCAAGGAGGCCGAGGGGACCTCTGCTAACCCGGAGAAATCTTTCGGGGCGGGTCAAACGGAGCACCAGGCGGAAGAGGTCACGAAAAAGTCAAAAGCTCGGAAGCGAGATTCTGAGGCTAAAGGAAAATGGTGGCCTTGTACCACCACCGAGATGGAGCTCAAGAACCTCGAGTCGGAGGGCTTTCCGCAACCCGGAAGCTGGAGGTCAGTTCCAAATGAACTTGCTCCGGCTCCGAGGGACGATGAGATGGTGCTGACGAAGGCGCTGGTAGAGCGCGGATTTTCATTTCCGCCTTCGGACTTCTTCCTGGAGATTCTGAAGACGTATGGACTCCAACCCCACAATATATCTCCAAACAGCGTGCTCGCCATCAGCAACCACGTCGCCCTCTGCGAAGGCCATCTCCGGGTAACCCCTGAGATCTCCCTGTTCCAATATTTTTTCTCTGTCAAGAAGGAGAGGATCCGGCAATCCGCCGAACTCGCTACATGCGGATCCATCACCTTTATGCTCCGCCCGGGCCACGTCTACCCCCTACCGACCGCCACGAATCCGCAAGGTACTGGTCCGGGGGTTTCTTCTATCTGAAGGACGTCTCCGACCCCGCGAGTGAAAAGAAACTTCCGGCTTTTAAGAACTGCCCCGCCAACGAGCTTCCGTCATGGACGCACTGCCCCCACTTCTCCGACTCGCCTCAACCGACCCGCGGCTCGTCGGGCGGATCCGCAAGCTCACGGAGGAGGGGCTGACGGGGAAGGATTTAACCCTTTCTCGGTTCACCAAGCGGATCCAGCCGCTGCACCACAGGGACCGCCTGATGTTTGAATACACAGGGCGCGACGATCCAATGCGCGCCACCAAAGACAATCTTTCCGCCGACGCCATCGACAAGAGGATCCGGGTCCTCCTCAAGGTCTCACGTGAACTCCATGTTCACGTATGCAACAAAGACATCCACACAAATGGATCCGGAACCGCGGTACGTCGTCTTGACTTTGGTTTATTGTTTTTCTTCAAACTTTTTCATCTAAGTGTTTAACTTTGCATTAGCTCGAGGCGCTTGAGGAAAATGAACTCGGAACACTCCTCCGAGTCCCATCCACCGGTAACGCGGATCCGGAAGCCGCATCGGAGGCGGAAGCTCCCGAGGCTTCCCGCCCCGCTAAGAGGAAGAAGCCAGCTCCTTCCAGCCCCCATGCGAAGCGCGCCCGCGAAGTGCTCAGCATTGCGGCTACCCGAAAATTGGAGGCGGAAAAGAAGCGCCTCTCACTGATTAACACCAGCAACAAGGGGCAGCCTGTCATCCAGCATTTCTTCAAACCTTCCGGGTAAATGTCCACTTCCGAGACCCAAGTTCCGATTTAACGCTTGCTCTTATACTTTTTTGCTTTTTCTGAAGCTCCGGAAGCCAGCCCCCCAAGGCCCCAAGGGTCCTCAAGAAGAGAGCCAGGCCATCTCCGGCTTCTGTTCCCATTACTCCTGAGGTTGAAGTTCCGCCCAAGGCTTCATCCGCCTCCAAGCCGGATCCGAAAGACGTCATCAACCTTGATGACCTTCCTGAAGATCCCACTCACCACGGCGATTCCTCCAAGGGGACCTCCTCACCCGTTCCTCCGCCAGATCAGCCAAGCTCCGCTTTCGCGGGGCCCACTGGAGAAGAACAGGAGCAAAAGGCTAAGCTCCTCCAAGTTACCAACGCGACCCGAGTCAACCTCCAACCAACTCCGTCCCTCCAAAAACTTACCCTAGCACAACGTCACGCGGAAGTTTCCGCCATGCTGAACAAGGTATGGGGAAAACCGGAGGAGGAAGTGGGTTATCTCGCCGAGCTGGAGGACAGCCTGAAGGAATTTTTCGCCAAGCACAAGGAAGTGCGGCAGTAATACTAGCCCCCAAGCATTGGGTGATATAGTTCCGTGTAACGTGTATTATCCGATGCTTTCCCAGAATGTACTTTAGGCGGAAATTTAAAAATTTTATATCTCGAAGACTGAATTCCTCACTAGCCCCCAAGATTTTAAATATCCGGCTAACTCCCTGCTGCTTCACAGACCACGCGGAAATTGCACGAAGATCTGCGCATTCACGTGCTAGAGCAGATCACGGAGATCGAGGGACTACGCCAGAACGCGGAAAACAGCCAAAAGGCTATCCAGCTGCTTGAGACCCACCTTAAAGGTACGAGATCCGGGTCTTCACTGTTTGTGCTGTCATAGTTCAGGATGCATAATATGTGCAACTTTCTGCCTTCAGAAGAATCTGCCAAGCACTCCTCGTTTGATGAACTTTCCGCCAAAGTCAAGGTGCTTGAGGCGGAGAACGAGTCCCTCAAAAACTTCATTCAGGAATCCTCTAAAAAGGAAACTGAGGCGAGGAAAAAACTCTCCGAGAAGCATGCCAGCGACCTGGCGGAACTGAATGACAAACTAGAGAAAAGCCAGGGCCGCGTTATTTCCATAATATCCAAGAACAGAGTTCTGGAGGAGGAGGCGGAGGCTATTGACAAACTTATCTTCCGTAAGCATTTTTTCGTGTCGTTGCTCCGACTATCTTGTATGATTCCTCTCTAACGGAACTGAACCTCTTTCTTCCACAGCAAGCCTTGGCTTCGAATGGACAAAAGAGTCAAACCTTACGAGGACGGAGGCATACGATGAAGCGCGGATATCAATTGACGCGTTATTTGAAGCCTGTCGCGGAATCGCCACGGCTCTGTCTCTGAAGAAGGCCAAAACCACGGTCATCGATACGATGACCAAACTTATGGGACTCGGTGCCGGATTTCATCAAGGACTGGCAGAAGTCTTCAGCATGCGGAGTCGCCTCCCTAGTCTTGGCCACCTGCAAGGCTCACTTCCCCTCGCTCAACCTGGCGGCTGTTGCACGCGGAGCCCCCAAGGGTTCCGACATGGGCGCCCTCCTCGCGGAAACCGAAGGCTATGAACAGCTGTTTGTCAGGCGAGTGGATCACTCGTTCTGGTATAACAAGCACGATCTGCCCGAAGGATTTTCCGATGCTGAGGAAGAAGCAGGTGAGCCGGAGTATTACGGGGAAGGATCCGGCTCAAGCGGCGAGCATTCCAGAGGAAACTCTGGTGACGACTCCAAAGCCGGATCTAGTGACAGCGACGACGGCTCCACCTACCAGCAATCTGAAGAGGAGGACTCCGAGTAGAGTTCCTGTTTTAAACAATGAAACAAGTTGCATCATTTTGGCCCCAGAGTGGGTTTGTAATAAGACTTAAATTCTTAAGTAGCTAGGAACGAAACGATTATGCATGGGGCGGAAACACTTATCCCGCTATCCGTTAATGTTATGTGCATGTTTCGTTTTATGTCGGAAAGCAAGTGCTGACTTCATTGTTTTCCGGCTTGCCCGCTTGACCTTCCGCGAGCCGGAAGACCTTAGCCGGAAACGCTCGCTAGCGGCGACGAAGCCCAATGGCAATCCGTCAATAACCGCGGAAACAAGCCCCCAGGCGTAGGTGCCGGAAATCGCTACTAGGAATCCACGAGTTCGCAACAGACAACAATTTAATCAGAAAACTTAAGCTTACGTCCTAAAGGACGATTTTTGAAAATCACAACTTTTATACACGCCTAGGCGGAAAAATCCAGCTCTGCGGTTTTAGTCGGAAAACATACACGATCTAAAAATGAACAAGTAAAGGAGGTAAAAGACTCAAAGAGTGAACCATAAGCTTTATTTCATTGATCATGTATAACTATTACGTAGTTTGTAACTCGGAAGAAGTATGCTAAGTGTAAAAAGGACGTAGCTGTGCGATATTCCAGGGGCGATCTGTTTCATCGTAGATGTCATCCGGATCCTCACGCTTGCGTTTCCGGCGCCAGTTAGCAGGTCTATCCCTCAGCTCGTGGAAATCAATAAGGTAGTACGATCCGTTATGAAGCACTTTGCTAACGACGAAGGGTCCTTCCCATGGAGATTGCAACTTATGGTCTTTCACCTGTCGAAGGCGGAGGACCAGGTCTCCTGCCATGAAGGAGCGTTTCCGAACTCGACGACTGTGATAGCGTCGGAGCTTCTGCCGGTAGATGGCGGAGCGCTGATCAGCTAGATTCCGAGCTTCCTCGATCAGGTCCACAGATAGCTCGTCCGGCCTCGTCCAGCTGTTTCTTCATTATAGGCGGAAACTCGCGGCGAATCGTGGATGATGTCGGAGGGAATCACGGCTTCGGATCCGTATACCAGGAAGAATGGGGTAAACCCTGTTGACCTGTTAGGGGTAGTTCGTAAACTCCACAAGACAGCGTCCAACTCATCAGCCCGAGCTCCTCGCTGCTCGTCGCAGCGGTTCCTCAAGGCGTGGCTTGATTCCTGATAATATTAGACCGTTTGCCCTTTCAACTTGACCATTGGATTGTGGGTGAGCCACAGATGCGAGGTCCAATCGAATTCCCATTGTTTCGCAATAATCCTTTAATTCTCCCTGAGCGAAGTTTGTGCCATTATCTGTGATTATGCTGTGTGGGATGCCGAATCTCATCACGAGGCTGCAGACGAATTTTAGTGCCGTAGCACCATCGGCTTTTCTCACTGGCTTAGCCTCGATCCATTTGCTGAACTTGTCAACAGCGACCAGGAGGTATTCAAAACCGCCAGGAGATGATCTTTTTAGCTTACCAACCATATCGAGCCCCCAGACCGCAAATGCCCAGGTAATAGGTATGGTCTTCAGCTCTTGGGCTGGAGCGTTTGGTTGAGTAGCGTAGTACTGACAACCTCGGCAGGTCTTGACTATCTTGTCAGCATCTTCTTTAGCTGTAAGCCAATAAAAGCCTAACCGAAAAGCTTTTGCAACGAGTGACCTGGGGGCGGCATGGTGCCCGCAATCCCCTGCGTGGATCTCTCTGAGGATTTCAATGCCATCTTGATTGGAGACGCATTTGAGAAACACCCCTGTTGCGCTTCGTTTGTAGAGCTGTCCATCAATAATTGTGTAGGATCTTGCTCGTCTGATGATCTGACGTGCGAGGACCTCGTCCTCCGGCAACTTCTGATCGATGAGGTAGTCCAGGAAAGGCTGTGTCCAAGCCGGAATGGTGGCCAACACCTCTCTGGCCGGAGACACTGCCACCTCTGGGTTTTCCGGGTTAGCGCCCTTCACGGAGGGTATCCGAAGATGCTCCAGGAAGATTCCAGGCGGAATTGGCTTTCTGCCGGATCCGAGCTTGGATAGCATATCTGCCGCTGTGTTATCGTCTCTCCTGACGTACTTGACTTCGTATCCGAGGAAGCTTTTGGCGATCTCATCAACTTCGTCTCTGTAGGCCGCCATGACGGAATTTCTGGCGTTCCAGGTTCCGGCTACTTGCTGTGCCACCAGGTCGGAATCTCCGCAACAGATGATGTGCTTGATCCCTATTTCCTTAGCGATGCGCAGTCCGTGTAATAGAGCCTCGTATTCCGCCATGTTGTTTGTAGCTTCGAAGTGGATCTGCAGAACGTATTGCAGTTCTTCTCCGGTAGGGGACTTCAGGGTGACTCCGGCTCCTGAGCCTTGATGCTGCTTGGATCCATCGAAGTGCATGACCCATGTTTCTGGTTCCGGCTCCAGACTTGCATCCGGAGCTTCTGTCCAATCTGCAACGAAATCTGCCAAGACTTGGGATTTTACCGCAGTCCTTGGCTTGTAAGCGATGTCGAAGGCGGATAATTCGATGCCCCATTTGGCCGTCCGTCCTGTTGCGTCGGCGTTGTTGAGAATTGTTGACAGCGGAGCCTTGCTCACAACTGTTACTGGGTGCTCTTGGAAGTAGTGTCTCAGCTTCCGGCTGCCTAGGAAAACTCCATAAGCTAGCTTCTGAAAGTGAGGGTACCTCTGCTTTGACTCCGTCAGCACCTCGCTTATGTAGTAGACAGGTCTTTGGACGTCATATTCATGACCTTCTTCCTTTCGCTCCACCACGATCACGAGGCTAATGACTTTGTTGGTAGCTGCCAGATAAAGGAGCATTGGCTCTGACTCTACTGGGGCTGCCAAGATAGGTGGGGAGGTAAGTATTTCCTTCAACCCTCGAAGAGCTGCATCAGCCGCGTCGTCCCAGACAAATTCGTCTATTTTCTTTAGCAACTTGTACAGAGGTAGCGCCTTCTCGCCAAGACGGCTAACAAACCTACTGATTGCTGCGACACAACCAGTTAGTCGTTGCACATATTTGAGACAAGTTGGCCGTTTGATACACAGGATTGCCTTGATCTTTTCCGGGTTAACCTCAATGCCTCTGTGGGAGACTATGAAGCCAAGGAGTTTTCCGGCTGGTACGCCAAAGACGCACTTCAGCGGATTCAACATCATCTTGTACCTGCGGAGGTTGTCGAAGGTTTCTGTGAGGTCGCTGATCAGGTCGGATCCTTTCCGGGTCATGACCGCGATGTCGTCGACGTAGGCGTGCACGTTCCGGCCAATTTGATCCTTCAGGCATCGCTGCATCGTACGTTGGTAGGTGGCACCTGCGTTTTTCAAACCAAAAGGCATAGTAACATAGCAGTAAGTACCAAACGGGGTAATGAATGAAGTCGCCTTTTGGTCGGATTCCTTCATCCGGATCTGATGATACCCGGAGTACGCATCAAGAAAACACAGGAGTTCCGCCCCTGCCGTCGAATCAATGACTTGGTCAATGCGCGGCAAGGGGAACGGATCCTTCGGGCAATGCTTGTTCAAGCCAGAGTAATCGATGCACATTCTTACTATTTCAGTGTTCTTTTTGGGTACAAGGACGGGATTCGCGACCCAATCGGTGTGGATAACTTCTATTACAAAACCTGCTTCTAGTAACTTTGCTAACTCCATTCCTATGGCGCGGCGCTTCTTGTCTCCAAAGCGTCGCATAGCTTGCTTCACCGGTTTAGCCCCCGGATTTATGTTGAGGTAGTGCTCGGCGAGTTCCCTTGGTACTCCGGACATGTCAGAAGGTTGCCATGCGAAGATATCCATGTTAGCGCAGAGGAACTCGACGAGCGCGTCTTCCTATTTGGGATCCATGTTGGCTCCGATCGAGACTTGCTTGCTAGGGTCATCTTCCTTGAAGCTGACTTTCTTGGTCTCTATCGCGGCCCTGAAGGAGTTTTTCTGTTCGGAGATCTGCTTCTTGGTGGTTTGCATCTCAGTCGGATCCACCGCGGCTCTGTAGCCTTTCAGCTCTTCTCCGGATATGACAGACTCTGCGAGGGCGGCTTCGCCCAACTCGCACTCGTGAGCCTTTTTGTAGTCTCCGGCTATGGTGATCATACCATTAGGACCCGAAATCTTGAGCTTGTTGTAGATATAACACGCTCTTGCGTGGAACTTGTGGTAGGTGGGCCTGCCGAAGATGACGTGGTAGAAGCTCTTGAAGGGCACCACTTCAAACGTGATCTTTTCTTCGCGGAAATTGTGAACATCGCCGAAAGCCACGGGAAGTGTGATGCTGCCGAGGGAATTCGCCTTCTTACCCGGAACCACGCCGTGAAACTCAGTGTTGCTGTGTTTGAGCTGTTCCTTGGTGAGGTTCATCCGCTCCAGAGTCTCCAGGTACATGATGTTCAAGCTAGCTCCGCCATCCATGAGGCACTTGGAGAAGTCATACCCGTCTATGCGGGGACTTACAACCAAGGCGTAGTATTCTTTTGGCACAATGGGGGGATGATCTTCCCTGTCAAATGTGCACGGAACTTCCGACCACCTGACATACTGCGGCACAGTCGGAACTGTGGCGTTCAGGATCCGGGTAGCCGACTTTGTAGCGCGGATCGTTGGGGTTCCGAGGAAGGTGTGGTAAGCCCCCACGCTCTTTTTCTCAAAGGGGTTGGATTTACCTGCGGATCCGGCTTTGGGATCCGGCGAGTTATCATCCTCGTCCATCGCCTCGGAACTGTCCTCCTCCTTGTCCTTATTCTTGCCCTTGCCTCCTTTGCCGCGTGGGCGGTGCTTCCGGGCTCGCTTGTATCCTGCTTCCGGGTCGTTTTTTAGATCATTGACCCACTTGCAGTTGCGGTTGGTGTGAGTGGACTTCCCTGTAGCCGGATCCAAGTGGGCCAGGCAGGGCATGTCTCTGTATTCCTCGTAGGTTTGCGGGGCGCGGGATCCGCCAGCGGTGACCTCAGTGCCATGCCGCCGACCCCCGCCGGCTCCGCCTCCGCGGCCGCGTCCTCTTCCGCCTCCCGAACCTCCGCGTTGGAACGCCATGGCGACCATGTCGGATCCGCCACTCTTCTGGTCATCAGGGTTTTTGCGTTTGTGGCCGCTGTTGTTACCGTTATCACGGTTCTTATTTTGTTGGTGCAGGGGGATTGCTGTGGCTGCGATATCACCGCCCGCATCGTCATCGGCGGCAGTGTGGTCACTGGCAATGGAGATCATCTCATCCAAAGTCAGTTTATTGGCGTTAGCCAAACATGTGAGCTTATGCCTCAGCAATCCTCCTCTCTGCAGTCCACCAATGAAGGCGTACATGGCAGTGGTGTGGTCGACGTTTTCGCACTCGTTTCTGCATGCCAACCATCGCGTGAGGAAGTTTCTTGAGGATTCTCCCTTCTTCTGGATACAAGCTTGTAAGTCGCTTGCCGTGGCAGGTCTTTTGTAGGTGCCCATGAAGTGTTTCTCGAAAGCGGTCTTCAGGTCAAACCAGCAAAAGATGGAGTTTTTCTCGAGGTCACTGAGCCAGATCCGGGCTGGACCTACAAGGTACAACTGGAGCATGCGGCATGCGATATTAGGGGTTCCTCCGGCGAAGGTTACTGCATTGTAGTAATCCTCCATCCCGGTATCCGGCCTTTCGGTGCCATCATCATGCTTCAGGTTTCCGGGTAGCTTGAGGGAGCTCCTTGGCTTTGGTTCCTCTCGAATCATCCTCGCCAAAGCACTTCGGTCCGATGTAGTCGGTTCCGTATTCGTTGAGGCGTTCCCGCGCGTCGCGCGAACCGTGACTGGGGACCGTGAGCGAGAGCGAGATCTCCGGCCACCGCCTCCGCCTCCACCTCCGCCGCCACCGCTAGGTGGTGGTGAGGGAGACCTGCGAGGGGGCCGATCCGACCTCTTGCTTCCGCCTCCGGATTCTCCCCGTGGCCGGCTCCGGCTCCCGTGGCTGCCTTCGCCGTGGCGCTGGCTGCCCTGGTCGTTCCGGCTCCGGCGAGGTTCCGGGTCGCGCTCCTCATTCCGGCTCCTCCTAGGCTCGGGCTCGCGATCGTTGTTCTGATTCCGGCGAGGTTCCGGCGTGCGCTCCCTGTTCCGGTTTCCGGAGGGCATCACGTTGTCGCGGATAACAATTCCACCATGCCCTTGAGGCCTGGTGTTTCTGGCTGGACTACGGCGGCGAGGGGGACGCGGGTAACCATTAGGCGGAGGAGAGGGGTTGCGGTACTTGTCTCGTCCAGAGTACATTGGATCCTTTCCCTTTCTCGGATCTGACGGTGGCGTCTTTGACGGTACGGGGATCGGATTTGGGTGTTCCCTGGTTTTCCTTCTGCGTTCCGAGGATCCGGTTCGCGATTCGTCATCTCGATGGAGGTTATCGTGGGTGTCCTTCTGCGCAGTGGAGACACAATGCTCCGGGTTAGATTCCAACTTGCGCGAAGTGTCTGCCTTGCTCTGTTGTTTAACCGCTGAAGCGACGAGCGTGCGTAGGTAATTGATGTCAATCTCCTCGTCACTTTTCTTCAGAATTTCTGCAGCTTTCGTCATATTGTCTTTTGGGGTTGCGAATGGCTGCTGCTCCGTTGGAGTCGCGAAGGTGATCCTGCGAGGAGCTATCAACTCACGCCGGACCTTTTCTACCTCCCGATCAGCTTCAACGATCTTTTCCTCCCAATGCTTTCGGAGTTCCTTGACCTTCGCCAGTCCTTCGTCCACCTCCTGCTCACGCTGGATGAAGTCTTCCACAAAAGCTCGCGGCGTGCTTCCTTTCCTCCAGCATGGCGGCTGCGGTGTCCTTAAACTTCTTGGCTGTGGCCAGCAGCTCCACTCTTTTAGCTTCTAAAGCTTCTACGTCTTCGGGAGTGACGGGTTTGTTAAGGATATCCGAGCGATAAACTGCATCCATGCCTGCTTGTGCGACCATCTCTTCAGGTGACAGGAGGCTCTCCGAGGAAGAATCCTTACGGGGCCGTTCCCGCGACATTGGAGATCCGTGACGGGATGGCTGGGGGTCGGATTGGGTGCCTGCCTCTTCGGATCCGTTCTCTCCGAGTGCTGCTACAGTTGCAAGTACCTGCTTTGGCTGGACGGAATCGACTTCAGGCTGTTCACCGTATCCGAGTTCCATCACCTTGCGATCAAACTCTTCAGTGTTCATGGATTGAGTGTCTCCGGAAATTGGGCTTAGGTTTCCCAAAATTGACTCTTCAGCCGGAGTTCCGCTTTCTCCGACAGCTTCTTGCTGATCCGGAACAGCCGTTGTTTTCCGGGACCTCGACTCGCTCGGGACCAGCTCCGGCTTCATGAGGGGCGGTTCCGGCGGTATGGGCCAAGAAGTGCACAAAGTGACACCTTTGCTTCTCTAACACCCGGGAGACCCAGGCGGATCCGCATTGGTCTTCCATCGTTATTTCCTCGCTCGGGGGCGGATTGGGTGGGTTTTGATTTTTTCGGATCTAAGGCGGAATCTTCGCTAGGAAGTTCCTGCGTCTCGGATCGGATCTTCGTGACTCGCGTCCCTGCTCGGCGGCGGTCGCGTCAGCGTTACTTACCAGTGGGTTTCCGTCGGAATCGACGGTTTCCCCGATGAAGATGTGTATGCCGCCAACTGGGACGATGGAGAGCTTGACGGGGTCGGTTTTAGCCGGAATCCAACACTCATCCGGAGGGACGATCGGCAGATTTCCGGCGTAAAGGACACGCCCCACAGCGATGGTGTCGTCGTAGCTTCCCATGGCGGAACCCTCCCGGCTCCGGCCTCCGGTACGCCGCAGGCCCCACGGTGGGCGCCAACCGTCGTTGCCTGATCGACGGTACCTCGGAGGAGGGATCCTCACGAGGGGAGAAGAAGTAGGGGCCATAGGGCAGAGTGCACACGGGACGGTGGTACGCGAGTTACCCAGCTTCGGAACACCCGCACGATGACAGGGCCTACCGCTCGCTTGTCCGGAATTATCCGGGCGCTTTCGCGTTGTTACAATGAGTTGAGGTTGTGCCTCTAGGGCTCCCGGGATCCGGCTTATAAAGGCGCACGGATCTAGGGTTTACATGGAGAGTCCTAGCCGGATTACAGATAGCCTAACTACGGTACAATATCTTGCCGTGCACGTTACGGATCCGCCTTCCATATACGTCGTATCGGATCCGGGTTCCTCATGGGCCTCCATGGATCCGGGTTACTCCTAATGTCGGTACGGATCCGGCTTATCGATCCTGGGCTGGACTTCTTCCTTCATGATCAACGACAATCGGGCCGCCCGATGGGCCACATGCCTCATCACCATCTATGGGCCACCCGGGCTTGCCGGATCTAGGCACTGTCGATGGTACACCCATGAAGTATACCCACAACAGGAGGAGAGCATGCCACAGCCCCGCACCCTGTTCGACGAAATGGCGCCGGCTGCCCCGACGATGGATGACCCGGTACGTGAGCTCTCTCAATGTGTGTGTTCGCCGTGTTTCATGCGTCTGACGGCCGGTGATTCGTAGGAGTATTGGAAGGACCGCCGTGAGGCTGACATCCAGGAAATTATCTTCGGCGGCGGCTTCGTTCGCGGTGAGGCCGGGACCCCGCTGGATGACTGGGAGCCAACGGCAGATGAACGCGCGGAGGACATCGAAACCACACGCATGTTCGCCACCCAGCAGACGCAGCCAACACCCGTGTCGGTCGACGACTTCGACGACGCGCCAACAAAGCCTGCGAAGAAGAAGGGGGAGAGCCACAGGACACAAGGCTTCGTCAACGAGGAGGACAAGTGCTTGTGCGAAGCATGGCTTGCATCGAGCACTATGATTGCATTAATGGCGCGCAGCAAAAGGGCAAGGTCTATTGGGCCAAGGTCTCACAGCAGTACAACGAGACCAGGCGGCACCCGCCCTACAATATCACAAGCCCTCGGACGTTAGAGTCCCTCCGAAAAAGATGGAACTACATCAAGCAAGAGACAGACCAAGTTTTGCTCGGCGGTCGAACATGCTATTAACAACCCCGTAAGCGGCGTTGGCGTCATGACAGTGGTAAACACGATAGAACCATCATCATTCAACACTATGTGCATCATTGTATTTACATCATTGGCGGCTATGAATGCAGGTATCCCGCGCCTTGGAGAAGTTCAGGGCGACGCATAAGAAGGGCTTCCATATGGTCCATTGCTGGGACGTGCTCAAGAACGCCAACAAGTGGATGACAAGCTATGCGGCCTACAACGAAGCCGTGAGGAATGGGACAGCGATCAACCTCGACGGCGAGGACGACGATCAAGGCCGTCCGGCCCTTCCACCTCGTCCACGAGGCCACAAGGCTACCAAGGCCGATCTACGAGCGGGAGGCGCAGGCCCTTGCGTTCACCATGAGCATGGAGAAGATGATGGCCGACAATCATGCCGCCATGGCTGCTAGGGACGAGAAGAGGCGTCTGGAAAAAGAGGCCGCAGCTGCCATCTACCACAACCTCGCCAAAGAGGTAATTGAGGTCCAAAAGGCAGACGCCGATGCCAAATTGCTTGACGCCGAGGCTAGGAGGATGGACGCCAAGGCCAAGATCCTTGCGGAGGACACTAGGATCATGCTAGCCGACTTGAGCAGCGTCGACGACGACACCGTGGGCTGGTTCATGAAGAGGCGCGCCGAAATCCGCGCGCGAGACGCCCGATCGCCAGCCGCCATGCGCCCAGCACCTTGGCCTCCTTTTGGACATTTTTATTGCTGCACAGGCCTTGTTGTGCCCCTTTTGGTCTCCACTTTACGCAGTCCGATATGCAAAGTGGGGTGAACTTGTTTCAGCCCTCAAAATGCGACTGTAAATTTGGTGTAAAAGTTTATGCGTGCTTCTATTTTTTGAATTCTGGGCTGCGCCCAAAATACGTCGCCCCGCTGGAGCCAGCCCCAGACGCAAACGGACACGCGACCATTTCCGCGTCCGCCTCGCGACGCAAACGGACGCCAGCGGACATTTTCGGTGTCCGAAATGCGTCGCGCCGCTGGAGATGCCCTAACTAGCTAGCTGCCCTTCGTGTACGCCGCTGGAGATGCCCTAACTAGCTAGCTGCCCTTCGTGTATGCCGTGCTACCGTTGGATCTCACATGCATTCAGATTCTGCTGCAGTTCTTCCAAGTATTCTGAAGGAGGAAGAAGGGGAGACGTCACAGAGAGAGAGAGAGAGGTGGTGGTGGTGGTGGTGGTGGTGGTGAGATCCTGTCATACTGAGACGAGAGAGATGCAGCACAGTGACTGGCAATGGCGATGGCTTGTTCTGACCTTTGTCTCGAAGCTGAGAAAAAGATGATACTGCTGCATAGCTAGCCTGCCTGCGTGCAGCCGAAACTGCCAAACACAGGCAGCGCTGCCTCTCGCAGCGTCACATGCCGCACAACAGTTGCTATAGTGCGCCGTCCCCTTCCATGAGACTGTGCTGTCCGAACAAAACAACCCACCTGTCCTACCTACGTACTACCCTTGCCCTCTTCCTGTCATGTTCACATTTCCTGTTTTTACACGGTCGTACTACGTGATTTCTACTGTACGCTACACACGGGCAAAAAATACTAGTCCGTATACAGTTTTTTTTAGTTAGAGCTAAAAATAGTGTACAGGGGAGAGGTGACGAAGTGAAGTTGCCTGCACTCGCAATTCTGCACGCTTCTCCGTATACAGTTATTTTTGGGCCATATCTGTGTTAGGACCGGGCTAAGAAGCCATGTAGTAAAGCGGCCCATTCATGATTCTTCCGGCCTTAAAATCCAGACCATTTTGTTAAATGGACTGATTTGACTCCTACGGGAGGCTCGGACCACTGGACCAGCGCAAGCAAATGTACAGAACTATTGGGTCCGTAAAGGATTTAAAGGTTCAGCTCGAGTTTTTGCCAAGCCCCTCAACTCGACTTGTTTAATCTGAAAATATCGGTTTACTCCGGTTGATCGAAAGAATTAACTACTTCCTCTAGTCATTGAACAGAGGTAAGACCGTTTACATAATCCAGTGTGGACTAGATATGGATCCAAATGAGTGGAGAAACACTACTTTACAAGTTTTTTTTTTGAAATGTTCATTGATTTGCTTATCAAACTTCTTATTTCAGAGCAGTGGCGGATCTAGGGGACCAACAGGGGCCTTGGCCTCCCTAAGCCATGTTACAACAAGGTATTAAGAACCAAATTTTAGGGGAATACCATGTTGGAGTACCGCTAGCATGAGGGGTATTTCCTGTCACGACGATGTGAGCCGAGTGGACCTTGGGCTTTCCCAGGCCTTCATGGATCCATGATGCTATCACCAAACCGTCAGTCGGGCCATCTATAACGCGGAATACACCACGGAATCCAAATATGTGAGAGACATGCATCTATGACGTTTTTGTTTGGATTCACTATCGGTCTCGAACCGCCATTTTGAAAGACTTGTAGTGTCAAATGAGTGGAGAAAACAATACTTTACAAGTTTTTTTTAAATGTTCTTTGATTTGTTTATCGAACTTTTTATTTCAGAGTAGTGGGAGCTAGGGGGGCCAGCAGGGGCCTTGGCCTCCCTAAGCCATGTTACAACCAGGTATTTTGTATACAAAATCCTGATTAAGAACCAAATTTTAGGGAAAAACTACCATGATTGCCCCCATCCCCTAATGAAGGATTACCATGTTTGGCCCCCCTCGAGCGTAATTCCTGCCCCGCCACATTTTTTTCACAAATTCTGGTGAAACAAGCACAATAGGTGTGCGCTAGATCGGTAAAATATGAAACTCCTAACAGTACTAATGCAAAAATATAAGATAAACCATGATACAAAATACACTCATCACCGCCTAGGGGTACCGCTAGCATGAGGGGCATTTCTTGTCACGACGATGTGACCCAAGTGGATCTTGGGCTTTCCCAGGCCGTCATGGATCCATGATGCTATCATCAAACGGTCAGTCAGGCCATCTATAACAAGAAATACACCACAGAATCCAAATCTATGAGAGACATGTCGTCCATGACACTTTTGTTTGGACTCACTATCGGTCTCAAACCATCATTTTGGAAGACTTGTAGTGTTAAATGGAGTGAATCCATGATTTAATGCTTACTCATTATAAATAACTTTCATTACTATTGATGGCCGTCCCTCGCATTACATTCAAGCTACACTAGTGACTTCAATGGATGTTTTGTCGTCTTGTAGTAAGTTTCCCGACAGTCCCAAATAACACTTGGTCGCTTATCTTGTATATTTTCAACAAAATTAGTAACCTTCATCCCTATCCTGTCCCATGGAGCTGGATATCGAAATAGGAAATCCTAAAATAGTTTCATTTAATTCTAGTTAAAATCAACCACTCTCGGCTATTTATACTAAATTATTTTACTTTATCTAAAATCAAATTTGACCCACATATGTTGTTTTATTAATACATATTTTCCTCGATAAACCATATTTCATGTATAACATTTTTAGGTATAACTAATAAATTTGACGAAGGTGTTATGCTCATGTGTAGTAAGGTGCATATTTGTAATACCGTTTTATTGTTTATCATTACAACTTTTAATGTGTCAACTTAAAAATGCATTTCTTTTGGACGGGTTCAATAACATTTTTGCTACAACTTGTTTCACCCCAAATCCGAGCAAACCAAAGTATGGTATCACTCTATAAATGTATTTATGTCCATGAACATATTACATTTTTCTGTGTATATCTACTACACGACTTGGTAGAATGTTTTCGAGTGTATGTACCATAAATATCTGATAGTCGTTTCTAGAGTACAAGACTATAAATCTTAGATGTAACTAAACTAGTACAAATTTTAAGTTGTATGAAGTGCTGGTAAAGGATTGTCATGGAATCAGTTCTCTCCCGTGCTTGTTATCGTTACTAGTGTACATAAAGGAGGCCCATTCTTGACCAGACTTAAGAAAACATTTAGTTCAATGGGCTTCGCTGCTTGGTTCCGGTCCAGTTTTTGCGAAGCCCAAAGTAATTGTCCCTTGACTGGTTTGATCTGGATATTTTGATATGCTCCACTACTATGAAAAGGCTTATAGCCGCACTTGTTACCACCGGCAAGTACGATTTGAAGATGCCAGCGGTAAAGCATTCTAGGGTGGTCTAACCCTACCGCCGGCGAGATTGAACGGACGGCGCCGGGGGTGTGTCCATTACCGCCGGCGAGTTGGGCACGAAGGTGCCGGCGATAAAATGGGCCGCGGGTCCCAATTGGGCCTGGCCTTACCGCCGGCGATTTGGGCCCAAAAGCGCCGGGGGTAACCCGTCCTACCGCCGGCGGTTACGAAACGAATCTGCCTGGGGTAAGTAGAACTGGGCCGGGTCTTTTTGGGACGAATTTAGCGCCGGCCTCCCCATTCCTTCTCGCCGGTGGTAGTTTTCAGCTCTTCGACCCACCATCCCCTTTTCCCATCCCCAACACACGCACCATCCCCTTCCCCGTCCCCAACACACAACTCGCCCCCTCACCCAAATCCCAAATCGATCCACCACCGCGCCTCCTCTCGATCCATCGCCCTCCGTCGCCCTCGATCCATCGCCCTCCGTCGCTGTCGTCGTCGCCCTCCGTCGCCCTCGAGCCATCGCCGTCCATCGCCCTCGATCCGGCAGCGACGCCGCCCCAGTCAGCACCCACCCCACCGAGGTAACGGGATCTCACCCGACTCTCCCTCTCTTGTTCCGATTCCGTGGTTTCTGATTGAAGTGTTTGCTGATCTGCGATTTTGTTTGTTCGAGGAGGAGGAGGTGACGGTGGAGAGGACGCCGGAGGAGGAGGAGGCCAGGCTCAGGTACCTCGAGTTCGTGCAGCAGGCGGCCGCGCAGGCGGTGGTTCTGGCCGCCGCGGCCTATGCCTACGCCAAGCAGGACGCGGGGCCGCTCCGCCCCGGCGTCGACCACGTCGAGGGGACCGTCAAGGCCGTCGTCGGCCCCGTCTACGACCGCTACCACGCTGTGCCGCTCGACCTCCTCAAGTTCCTCGACCGCAAGGTGAGGACGCGCGAGAGCTAGTTCATTCTCTTATTAGCTGGTTGCAAGGATTTAGACCCTAGTGTTTTGTGCTGCTCGATATCCACAGAGTTAAAGGGGATGGAATTCGTGTGCTGCTCGATATCCTCGTCCGATCTTACTATCGTGCTGCTCAATACCTCGCATCAGCTTGCATCCTATGCTTGCACTCATGGTTTCATTGAAATTTATAAATGCTCATGCCTAGAAATTGAGGTGTTCATTCAATCATTCCCATCTGCAGCACACGCCCAATACGCGAGGATACAATTGCTTGTCACAATCTGTCCGTTTGGTGCTGGTTCGTAGGTTTGACTTGTAGCGCCTTAGTTGGTGGCTTGGTGCTAGACAATGATTAATTGAGATCATTTTGGTTGAGATGTAAAATGGATACATCTGATCCTGTGCTCTGGTACTTCAGCTGTTTTATTAAATGGAGTGCCTGGGAAGAAATTTTACTGCAAAAGAGGGGTTAGACAAGGTGATCCATTATCACCCCTGTTATTTGTTCTTGCGGCTGACCTTCTTCAATCAATTCTAAATAGGGCTCTGATGCTTGGTCTTATCTCCTTACCAATTATATGTCCATCCTGCCCTGATTTTCCTGTGATTCAATATGCTGATGACACACTGGTAATTTGTAAAGCTGATGCCACACAGTTGATCTGCTTAAAAGCACTTCTGCAATCTTTTGCCACCTCTACTGGGCTAAAAGTCAATTATACAAAATCCAATATGATACCAATAAATATGGATGTTCAGAGATTGCAACATTTTGCCCTTACTCTGAATTGTCAAACTGGGAGTCTTCCTTTCACCTACCTTGGTCTGCCTCTGGGACTTACTAAACCCTCCATTGAACATTTTTTACCAATGGTACAAAGAGTACAAAGAAGACTCTGTGGTATTGCAGATTTTCTGAATTATGGAGGAAAACTTCTGATGGTTAAATCAGTCCTTGCTTCTCTTCCTATTTTCTTTATGTGTTGCCTGGATGTCCCAGTAACAATTAAGGAGCAAGTCCAAAAGTACATGAGACATTGTTTATGGAGAAAAAAGAATAATGATGTCCAAGCAGGAGGTTCTGCACTGGTTGCTTGGAAAAAGATTTGTAGACCAAAACAGCAAGGGGGGCTTGGAGTTCTGAACCTTGACCTACAAAATAAAACTTTGCTCCTTAAGAATGTCCATAAGCTGTTCAACAGAGATGATACTCCATGGGTGAACTTAATTTGGAATTCATATTATGCATCTGGAGCAGTTCCTGGGCAAAGATTGGTGGGCTCCTTTTGGTGGAGAGCTCACTTAAAACTTTTGGACAGCTATAAAGCTCTGGCTAGATGTAACATTGGTGATGGAAAGAGTGTCCTTTTCTGGGGGGATTTATGGAATGATCAGTGTCTGCAACAGAAATTTCCACACCTTATCACTTTTGCAAAAAAAACAAATATTTCGGTAAATGAGGCTGTACTCACTGAATACAGTGAAGATCTCTTTAATCTTCCCCTATCTCAAGAAGCTTTTGAGGAATTTAATGAGTTGGAGATCATTTGTCAAGATGTTATGGAAAAAGTGCTCTCAGGAGAAAAAGATACCTGGTCATACATTTGGGGAAATTCTGTTTTTTCATCTCAAAAAGCATATAAAACTCTAATTGGTGTTCAACCATCAGTTCCTCTTTTCTCTTGGATATGGAAATCTTCCTGTCAAGCAAAGCACAAGTTTTTCTTTTGGTTGTTGCTCAATGACAGACTCAATACCAGAAATCTACTTGGAAGGAAGAAAATGGTTTTGCAATCTTATAATTGTGCTACCTTGGAATGTAACAGAGAGGAAACCCTACAACACCTCTTTTTGACTTGCCCCTTTGCAGAAGAATGTTGGAACTTTATATGCCCCAGTCGACAAAGAAACCTCTCTGTAAATGAAGCGTTCCTGGATTTGAAAGTTGCCTTAAATCTTCCATTCTCGATGGAAATTATTATTCTGGCTTCCTGGGCTCTCTGGATGACAAGAAACAACAAAATCTTCCGAGGACAGAATGCTAGTTTTCAAGGTTGGAAAACTATTTACATGGAAGAACTAAAGACTCTTGCTCATAGAATGAAAAAGAAACACAAAGCTTGTTATTCTTCTTGGCTAGACTCTGTGCTATAGTTTAGTTCCTTAGTTCTTTTTGTTCTTTTCTTTCTCTTTCTTCTTCTTCTTTGTATATATGCTTGTACAGTTTGTTCTCTCTTATATATAATAAAAAATTGCAGTGGGAGCCTTTCCCACTGTTTTACTTCAAAAAAAAAAAAAAAAAAAAAAAAAAATTTCTTCTCTTGCATCTAACATGGAAATTCAGTAAAATGATTAACAAGTAATGTTTCTGGATACGCTAGTGTCTCGCTAAGTTTTATACTTGCACTTCTATCAATTGGAGAATAATCCTGGAAGTAACTTGACTGGTAAGAATTTTATTTGTCCATGTATCTTGCTGCCTTGCATCAGGCATAGCAACCTCTAAAGCCGGTCTCAGGCATAGCAATTTTTTACTGGCTTTATAGGATACTTACTGTGGCAAGTGGCATTGCAGTATACAGCTGCTTGTGTACTAGTTTACTTGTTTTGCCTGCTGCTCTGCAGGTTGATATGAACTAGTAACTGCTAGTCGCTTTTGTTTGTATATAATTACTAGGTGACACCCCGCACGTTGCTGCGGAAGATGTAGAACATTAAGTTTAAATATATGTTCATATTCATAGGAAAAATGAAAGGAAAGTAGTTTCATAAAGAAAATGCCCATGTGTTGATGTTGTAGAAGGAAGCACCCAACTCATCTTGCAAAGATTTCAGGATGATTCTATCCAGCTAAAAGATGCAGTCTCATTGTTCAGTTTGTTACATCATAGCAAAAATACTCATGTACATACCGTTTCCATTCTATGAATCTTAGCTCATGTTTCTTGCACACATGGGTCAGGTGGATAGTGATAGATATACATAAAGATGACATCTTTCTTGCCATCATCGATACATAATATTTTGAACTATAATTTACAACAGGATGAAACAACTACTCTGGATCCAATGACCGATGGAGTGTGATTCCTCTATGCCTGTACATGAAATATATATAACACATCTTAACAATGACCAAAGTATGAGCTAATTAGATTTAATTCATACTAAATTACTCACAAACATCATGGAATTGACGGGGTGTTTCTTCAGTTTCACAGGTGGCGTCAGCAGACGGCGTTGACTCCGGTGACCGGCCGCTGCAATATATGCCTGCGTTGGGCGTGGTCGGTGGCTGGTATGCGATACTAGCCATGACTGGTCACGGTTGTTCCATGTAACAGTATTCTTGGTATATATTCTTGTATTGAGGATTCTTGTATATTCTTGTGTGTATTCAAACAATTGAAAATGTGTGTAATGGGTACACCTAGTTTTTGTGTATATTCTTGTATATATTGTGTATATTCTGCATATTCTGTGTAATTCGAGCTTTTTTTTTTTGCTCCTGCTTAATGTTACCCCCGGCGGATTGGAAAGCGCCGGTGGTAAGTGTTACCCCCGGCGGATTGGATGGGGGCGCCGGTGGTAAGCTCGATTACCGCTGGCGGTTTCGAAAGCGCCGGCGGTAGGCCATTACCACCGGCGAGGTGATCGCCGGCGAATACGAAAATGCCGGCGGTAAGCCTTTTCAATGTGCCGGCGGTAAGCCTTTTCCTAGTAGTGCTTGCTTGAAGCAGTACTTCTGATTTTGAATGGGGGCACAGGAGCTAGTAAACACACACGATAAATTTCATTCCATGCAACAGGTACAGCTACACGAAATGAAATCACACGACACGACACGTTAAGGACTCACAGACGACCCAAGGATCAGCCACTAGTTACAGGGGAAACAATGAGATCAAGACCGATGCAACGACCGATCTGTTCCAACTATTTCCCCGTGCACACACCGGCTTAACCATCAGGTTTTTGCACAACCACACATAGTAGCAGATAGACACACACTGGTAGAAACTTTTATTGACACAACTACGCACCACTGGAGTGCGTAAGTTGGGTACTAGTACGTGTAGACGGCCGTGGCGCGAGAGGCCCATCAGCAGGGCTTCTTCAGTGGCCGCAGGTGCAGTTGGTGCAGCTGCAGCTGGTGCCGCACTTGCACTTGCCGTCGTTCTCCGCGACCTCCTGAACCTCGAAGTGGCTGCATGGGAAGGTAATCGATCGTATTTAGGATGATGAACAAACATCCGTAAAATATAATCTATATGTGGTACTACTTGAAAGGAAACTGAATTCAGTTAGACAAAAATGATGGAAGTTCGATAAAGATTCGGGGCAAGACTACTTGGCTGTTCGCTGGCTAGATCTGGGCTTTATGATACACATGGTTGAACACAAGCTGGGCTGCAATCAGGTGCTGTTGGTGTGTTCATGTTCCGTTCTGGAGGGTATACCAACAACATCTTGGATGAATTTACACCAAGCAGAATAGCAGATCTTTCAGCTCCAGTTAATATGGTGAATATGAGAGAAAGCTAGCTAGCTTGCGTGTCTGGTTAATTTTGTGTGCTGATGCTTTTAGTGGATCGAGAGAGTGAAGAGTTAGCAGTACCTCTTCTCGGTGTCGACCATGACGATGCCGTAGCTGTTTCCCTTCTTGCTGCACGCACGACAAAACAACAGCGTCACTGCGTCAGGTACCCAGATTGCCGGCACAAAAAAGTGCCGGTAAAGACACCAAAAGTGCCGGCAAAGATTTTTCAAGGCACAAAAAAAAGTGCTGCGTTTATTCCAGTCGAGGTAGGTCTTTGCCGGCATTTTTAAAAAAGTGCCGCTAATTGTATATTAAGGCACTTCCAAAAATGCCGCTAGTTAGTATTGCCGGCACTTTTGAAAGATGCCATGGAATCTTTTTGATGGCACTTTCCGAAAATGTCATAGAATCTTTTTGCCGGCACTTTTCGAAAAATGTCACGAAATCTTTTTCCTGGCATTTTTAAAAATGCCAATGAATCTTTTTGGTGGCACTTTTCAAGATGCCATAAAAAAATTGACTACACTTTTCAATGATGCCTTATATTACATTTGAAGGCTGTTTTCAACAATGCCTTTGATTATGTTTACATGCACTATTCAAAACAAAGCAATAATCATAGTGCTTGCACAAATATATGCAGTTATCATATTGCCTGGTATTTTAATCAAACACAGTAACCTGATCATGCATTAAAATTGTAGCCAGACATCTAAATTATAGGATATGGAACCAACATTTGCAAGTAGCGTCTAAATTACAAAATCATTACATGATCTTTAACCAGCAGCTCGTCCCCAACCTCGCCGGCAAGGTCTCCTCTCCCAGCAGAGCATCTCGCCGTGATCTCCGGCAAGCACCACCACGGCAACCTCTGGTCTCTCCAACGGCATTCTTCGACCTCAACTGCATTCCCTCCTCACTAGAGATGTGCGATCTAATCCCAGTCCAATGAAAAATAATTCAACGCCCAATACGGGTTCCCTTGGCTTGCCTCCTCCGTGGTCTTGCATCCGCATCAGAACTCATTCTGGCATTTTTAATCACTACAATTCAGTTTACAGTTTCTACGCAAGCAGACAACACAACATCCCATGGAATAAGTCCAAGGTATAAGAACTTTAGGCCACTTCCAAAATTATGAATAAACCAAAGTTGCAATATTGTGTATAGTAACACATAGGAAAACTCCACATTTTTAGCCAAACACAAATACAACTCAGTCTGCTGGTATCACACTAAATCGCGACCAAGAGTAAATTGAGGTCCCAGCGGGAGTAAACAATACCACATGTAGAGCCCGTACACCTTTTTAGCATGAACTTCTCACTGGCTATATTGAATTCAACATCTGCCACCTATATAAAAGAAACACAAAGGAAATCCAGGGCCACGAGGACAGATTTTGATAGCAAAATCCACAGAAAAAGATGTGCGAGAACTGGATAAGAGCAGGTTTATAACACCTGACCTATGAACCCAACATAAACAACACAAGTCGGTATCGATAATTTATAATCAAGGCGTGGACTAAAATTGCTTTTGGAAATTCTGCAACTTGCTGTCATATTTATAGGTAGGTATACAAACATACTAAGCTACTAACTGAAGAAACTGCTATAAATAAAAATAAGAGCTTGACAATAGCCATCTAGGTAATAACAATGGAAGCCCTCACCAAAGAAAAATAAGCCAATCGAACCTGACAGTTGTTATGGTAATATCGTAGAAGTGCTTAGACTAAGATCCTGAAAACTGACTTGTTCATCACAATAATGGATACATAACTGAAAATAGTTTAACCATATAACTGAGAATAGTTTACCTTGATAGCAAATGTTGGACATCTGCTGCTTGCTTAGAAAAAATGCCCTTGTTGCCTCCCTTTTTAGTAGTGATACCGAATCCGATATAGCCGGAGATATGGTATTCTCTTGATTGAGAGGAAAGAATGAGACAGAGATAATAGTGTTCCTCATACAGATCATTAGTCAACCGGTAGAAAGCCAGAGCACATACGCTTCTTTTGTTGCAACTGGATGCAAAGTAGATAATGAGAGACTGTCCACGTAACACATTCTGAGAACAATGCGACAATTCCAGGTGAGCATACAATTGTTCTTTGCACTACCTCCACAATTACTAATAAAAATTTATCAGCACAAGACAATTTATAAAGTTGTTGAGCTCATAAACATGTTAAATGAGGAACCTTGATAGTTCACTTAGATTTGTACTTAAAAATGAAGCAGCCCCTAATGTACATCATCATGACATATCAGTCATATTGAGCAAAATATATCAGCAGAACACATTTTCTGAGCCATGGTTCAATCAGACTTTTTTGCGGACCTGCAACATACCATCCAGTTTTAGGATTTAAGCAAGGTATACAATTAGATATATTTTCAAACATCTAGATATATTTAGTCATCTAGATATATTTGCAATACTCCCAAAATGATATATTTAGTCCTAGGTTGAAGTAAAATTTAATCTCTGGAACAGATGTAGCAGGGGAAGTGCGAGCATCATGAACAAGAAAGCACCAATAAATCTATGATGGCCTGGACCATGTATTTTACCACCACGTCCAATACATATATTGGATGTGAGAGACGGATGGTAAGTGGTAACAACCCAGGCATGTGCTGTCATGTTGTGAGTATTTGACGTGAAACCACAACACAATACTCACTGAAAGGAAGGAAACAACAGCAACAGGCACGCACGACAACAGTTAAGGCTACAATCAAAGACCAGAAAGTGCCAAGTGGACACGGCTGAGACTGCAGTCTACAAACAGATAATGAAAATGAAGGAAAATAGTACTCCCTCCGGTTCATATTAATTTACTCTAATATGGATGTATCTAGACACATTTTAGTTCTAGATACATCCATATTGAAGTCAATTAATATGAAACGGAGGAAGTACTTAAATAAGAATATAAAACCAAAAAATTACATTATAAAGGCAACCATATGGGAGCCATGCACCAAACAAATAACCTGATGTCTTGTGAGCTAGCTTGTAAAAATCAAAGAGAAGTGGGAGTTCAGAACCCGCTTCTTGGGAATCAGACACTTTTGCTAAAATATATTCACAGATTCTATGATATCATCGATACTCGTGGGCCAACATCATGGTGTAACTAAGATCAGTAGGCAGTCCCCCATGCACTCCGTCCACCCAAGGTCAAGTGACATTTACATGGGGATTACTTTTCAGACAATCAAGAGAAAAGGATCACGAATAATCTGACGAAATGGTCATGACGCAAACATGTCCATATTCATGACAAAAAAAGGTATGTTGGGAATTCAGTTTTTCACAAGAAACAATAGATCTCTAGGGCCCCAATTTTGCTTTTTATATAGAAGATATCCTGCCTAAACTGCATTCTCTTTCCATTCTGGTGGATCCTATGATATTATATAAATGCATAAGTATGAAATTAGTGCGCATTATCCTCGTATTCTGTGTGGAGAAAGAATTCCTGTAGATTTTTTAATTATACAATTTCCAATAGTTGTGCAATGCAACTTACTTATAATTTGTCAGGTTCTATCAAGTTCTGCATTGATAAACTTCTCATGCTTTAGAATTCTTCCTTCCAAGACACACCAGAGTTGTAAAGCAATATTGCTGACCCCAATTCAGCTCTTGTTGATTTTGAAACTATTTCCTTAAGACAGGAAAAAAGCAATATAAGTTACATACTGAAGTTGCAAAGCAATCATTCTAATTCCGCACTGGTTGATCGTGCAGCAATTTCCATTAGACAGGAAAAAAACAAAATTTTATACAGAAAACATAGCGTTGTAAAATTTAAACAGAGAAAATGTTCAGGTGCTAACACTTGCACACTGAAGCTTCCGGCATTCAGGTACAAACTCTAGGCAAACTAAAGCTATCGACGTCGATCTCTAGCAACAAGCATACTGCTATAGTTAACCACATTCTACTATATGATGCAGAACTGAAGAAACTTCAGAAACCCTAAAATAAAACAAGGAAAAACCATAAGATATTTGACAAAAAAACCATAAGGTTAAGTAAGATTCTATAATGCCAAAAGGCATTTACTAGAGAAGTGGAACTCTGGTATCAAGTATTCAAGGACTAACCTTCCCTCCGGCCCATCTTAGACAGAAGCGTGTGCCAATATTGTCAGCCTGAATCTTAGCCTTCTCGCAGCTTCTTTGGTAGCCTTTTGTGCTGCAGGATCAGTACAACGTGCCATGAACTTCTCAAGTTCTTCCTGAGGAACGAAGTCACCCATGTGGTGTCCCCTCTAGGAGGACCTAGAAACACAGAAAAGATTGTACTACAATAAACATCGAAGTCTCTACAGCCTACCAATAGAGCACTGGATAATAATAAATGTAAAACGGTACTCTGAACAAGGCAAGAAGGTGGTGACATTTCCAACCCTTTCAATCAACACCCTTTCCGGCAATATCGATACAGTTAATCTACAAGTGGCAGCCATAAGAAAAACCAAAACCCAGCATGTACAGGAGCACTGTCAATATTAAAGAAAGCAGGTTACTTGAAGCCAGTAACAAAAAATATTGACACAGTGAAATTGTGTACAGAATCCCAGCATGTCTATTTGTATATTTCCTATGGTTGCAGCATTGTCTATGCATTTTAAACTTTGCAGTACAGGAAATCAAGAATTATTAAGTGATAGAGTTGCGCAAACTGCTCTTTTTTAAATGTTCCCATGCCAATTATAGATCAGCAACAGTTGCATTTAAATAATCACCATGAGCATGAAAATTGATCAAACATAAGTTGAAAGTAGCAAGAGAAAATTCAGACTCCCAATAAAACATAAGTTACATATAAATAATCATGATGAGCATGTAAGTTGACTGTAAGTGTATTGGAGAAACAAAATTCAGTTATATGAGGGATTTTGAAGAAATAAGAACCTGTACAGATATGCCATGCCTTGATTGTCAGTGTACCTACCCATAGTACTCCATGTGCCCGATTGCACTCAGAAGTATGAACAAGACAATGTCTCATCGACCGCTGCTGATGAACCCACGTTGCTTCCCTTTCACTTGGAAGAATGCTAGCAAAGGAGACAACGAAACTACTATTACCCTGTTGAGCGGAGTGGCAGATAGTTATACTGCTGCCTTCGAAGTCACTACACAATACTTCAATGTGATGCTCAAGCAATGAAGAATACACAAGCAATGAAAATGTATCTTACTCTGCAATGCTGATCAAAGCCATCAGCACGCTCTGCAATGCTTACTGTTCTTCAAAACCTACATATTGCATATACAGTTTGTAACAACTAGAGATTGTGCCTCATATCAACTAATAATGAATCATGTTCATGGTAACTATAAATTCGATAACAAGATCACACCATTTGAACATAAATACATATCAATGGTGGGTATGGGCATTTTAACGAACAAATCAATGGTGGGTGTAGGCATTTTAACGAATACATCGTGGGCAACAATTATCCCCAAATCAGAGTTGAATGGATCAACTAATGAACTGCACGATAGGGGCTAGATTTGAAGACTAATCCATGTATGCAACTGAACATCAAATCCCAAACACATTAGTGGACTCACCAGATGATGCGTGCCCCTCATCGTCGATGGGAATGGACGATGCTCGTGGCTGCGGCCTGGTGCCGTCTCCATGCTTGCAGAAAGCAAAGCAACAAAAAAAGTAGAATCAGCCAAAGAAATTTACACAGACCTCGACTTGATGTAGTATTTGCAAATTGCTGCACATTGGACATGGCATTGACTTTATATGCAAGGAAACGCAGTAATCTAGCAGCAAGAGCGTGTGTGTTTTTTTTGGGATTAGAGACGAAGTGTAGAACTATCCAACTGGACAAGCTGGTTAAAGTTTTTTTTAGTTGAGAAATTAAAGCATGTATCGTCATCGAAACTAAACCTGCACTCTCTTCTACTGTGTACGAATGTTCAGTGCTTGGAGCAGGACAGAGTGGCAGTTTCAGGAATAACCGAAGTACAATACAGTAAAAACCTTTTTTTTTGAAGAATCGAGGTTCAACTCACATCGAACCATGTGGTAATCTGGGCACCACAGACCACAATATCCTCTAGAAAAACATTGCATCGAACATTCGGCTAAGAAGTAGAGTACGACACTGCTAATTTCACCAACAGAAGCAGTAGGAAAAGATATAGCTGCGCAGCAAATCGCGCAGTAACCACGCCGGGGACTCAGTTAATTTCACCAATAGTAGCAGTAGAAGCAGTAAGCAAAGCAGGAGTTAATTTCAGCAAATCGCGCAGTAACCACGCCGGGGACTGCCGTGATTTACGACCTCCCACGCGCGCGATTCTCGCGACCAGTCCGCCAAAAATTACTACTAGTACTACCGCTAGAAACGTCCCGGCGATGACCTGCAGCTCGCCGCAGCGCAAACCCATCCAAACCCCAACCAAAACGAGGCCAGGAAATCTCAAAGCCACAGCATAGCAGGGGGAGTGAAACCATCAGGCAACGGGAGGAGCTAGCGCCCCGATGGAGGTAGCGAGGGATCTGCGCTTACCAGCCTCCTCCGCCTTCCGCGACGCGAGGCGGCCGTCCCGGAACGAGACCCTCCGCGGCTCCGCCATGCCCTCCGCTCCCGGCGCGGGTCGCCGCCGCGTGCGTGGGGTCTGGAAGCTTCGATTTCGTCGATGGGAGCGGCGGCGCGGTACCGCGGCGGCGACCGTGCCGAACCCCACACCTAGGGTTAGCCGCCACGCCGCACTCGGGGGCAGAAAGGCGGGGCGCTGGTAGGTATCCGGTGGAGGGGCCTACGAAGAAGCTTGCTCAGTGCGTGGAGGCGGAGGATGCGGCGGCGTTGGACGGCACGACGGCGAGAGACGGCGGGTATCGGGGACCGAGGAACCAAGGTCGCGACAGAGAGGTAGGTGCGGGAGAGGAGTTGATTTGGGTCGGGAAAGTCTGTTCGAATTTTGCACTTAGGCCCTTCAGAAAATATTTGGGGAGGGGAAAATGCCGGCATTTTTACTAAATGCCAGTATACATCAACATTAACGGCACTTCCTAACATATGCCAGTAATTAGATGATAATTTGAGGCACTCATCAAAAAAGTGCCTCTAATCACTAGCATCAGCGGCATATTTTAAAGTGCCGGCAAGAAATGTGCCGGCAATACCGGCACGTGAGGTAGTGCGTGTTCAGGGACAGAGTAGAGCAGATACAAAGACAGAAGATACAGATATTAACTTGAAGGCAGAAGAGACGGATCAGACGGATCATGGATGGATTAACACGATCGGTAGACATAGGAAGCTCGATCGATATGGCTAGCCAGGTACTTACGGGCAGTCGTTCTTGTTAGAGCAGTCGCAGTTGCCGCAGGTGTTCGACATGGTGGATTGACTTGTGAGTGGAGAGAGTACTAGGCAAATGGATCTGTGGTTTCTTGGTTATGCTCTTGCTTGGTGAGGAGAAATGGCCGCTGCTTGCGGTGGTATATATAGCCGCCTGGCGGGAGAGGGTTCGTGAGAGCCGGCCGGGGAATCCGCCGGTCCGGCCCGGGCTGGGGACGGGAGGAACGATAGGTAGCGCCAAGCCGCCAATCTGCCATCCGCCGCACGAAAGGAACCTCTCGCCGCACGCGCACGCGCAGTGCACACGCAGTATTTGGCCTTCTTCCCCGGCCGTGTCCGTCTATCTCACCTTTCCCAGATGCCTCCATGGACGCCGACGGCTAGCTTCCCCGGTCTCCTCTCTATAGGAGTATCTCTCTAGAGACTACTAGATTCTAGCTAGACGATCTAGTTCTGTATGCTAAATTATTGATCGTATTTCGATATTTAGGACTTCAGCAGGAGCTGACGTTTATGCAACGCGTTCACGAGATATCACGTGGAAATAGTTTAGCTGACAGTTGCTACCGTACGTCGATAAGAAAAATACAATGGCAGATAACTCCTTCACTCCATGATCGAAAATCCGAATGTTTGCTCAACTTAATTTTCGTTCTTTTAAAAGAGACGCCTACAGAGGAAGAAAGCCCTTAGAAGTTTTTATAGAACAATTAGTGAGTATAACCTGAGTTGCGATTGCGGAGGCTCGAACTCAGTTTATGGTACCCATATTTGGGAACAAGAAAGGTGTTAGTTCATATACATGCATACGGAGCATAAAATAAAAGCAAAACTAAGTGTGGATCGATGCAACACTGGAACTTCTCTCTATACTTTAAAGCGTGTGATTAGTTTTCAATCACTAACAACTATCTTTATTTTTAGTCAGATAGTATCATCAAATGTTAGTTGCAACTCATGACTAGCATGAATCACGAAGCAAATGATTTAGATTTTTTTTTAGTTGCAAACCCACTTGTAATTGAAATAATTCTAAGCTGCAACCTCACTTGTAACTGAAAAAACCGACTTGCAACTTAATATAAATGGCGTTGCAATCAAACGGTATAGTACTTAACATAACACAAACTTAGTTTTTAGCTAGCTGAAGACTAGCAAATCCCTTCTTAAAATGCAACTAATTTATGTTGGATTCCGTCCATGCATGTCAAACTAGCACTGATATCAGGGTCTACACTGAATGGTCCCGTCCATGCATGTATCTACATCAGCTCATTGAAAAGCGGAAATTAGCCAGTCGAGACTATTTTGTAGGCAGCACTACGGGAAAAATAGGCGTCGCCGTGCGGCTTTTCTTTGCCGTGAGCTACTGCACGGCAAAGAAATCTTTGCCGTGCGCACACAGTAGGACGCACGGCAACGACAATCTACACGGCAAAGTTTCAGAGAAGCTCACGGTAAAGAAAATCTTCACGGCAAAGTCAGCCGTGACGCACGGCAAAGATACAGCGCACAGCAAAGAAAAAAAAGAGCGCATGGCAAAGAAGACATGACGGCAAAGACACAGCAAGCCGCACGGCAAAGAAACGATTCACGGCAAAGGCCCTGGACGTTGCCGTGGTGGCCCCTTTGCCGTGCGGCCAGACAAAGTGCACGGCAAAGGATCCTTTGCCGTGCGGTTCTTTCTTTGCCGTGCGGCATAATTCATTTTATTTGTTTTTATTTTTATTTTATTTCATCTAATACTTATATTTATTTTTTTAATTAGTTTTAGTTTTTGATGACTATTTATTAGTGTTACTTAAGACAATGTGCAATACAAAATTACTCTCCATGTTCATCCCCCAACATATATCAGGGTTCCGGTGCTCCGGCGGTCGTCCCCCTCCTTCCCCCAAAAACAGCGGGACGGCGGGTATACCCTCGTAGATTTCTCCGCGCGAGGGTGCACAATGTACTTTTTCATTCTTTTAGGTTTGTTAGGGTTAGGTTTTAGGTCCACTTGCAAATTTTGGTGGCATTTCGGTGCTCCGGTGGTCATTCCCCCCTAAAAACGGCTGTCTGTGGGCCCCGGATGGTCTACCCCCCTAGATTTCTCCGCGCGAGGTTCCACCAATATACCTTTTCATAGGTTTAGGTTTGTTTAGTCCATGGACATATGGAAAACCATGTGTGGCACCCTTTGGCACAGTCTAGCCCCCGATATACCCGCGGCGGGACACTTCACCGTACACGTCCGAGAATCGTTAAGTGTTATCGCCCGAAGGTGAGGAATGTCGACCGGGGATCCATGCCATGCACCATTTGGTGAATCACACCTTGCACCACACTTTCACACATATTATAGGTCCACATCCAAGATTTGGTGGGGTTCCGGTGTTCCGGCGGTCGTTCTCCCCCTCCTCCCCCCAAAACAACGGAACGTGTGCTCCCGGCGGGTCTACCCCCTAGATTTCTCCGCGCGAGGGTGCACCAATGTACCTTTTCATTATTTTAGGTTTGTTTGGGACATATACACATGGAGAACCAAGATTGGGACCCTTTGGCACATATACCCCGTAGCTAGAGCCATTATCACACGATCGAGGGTGTGCCTGATCTACTAGTTAGGGTTCGGCGTAGGGTTAGGGCTAGGGTCTAGGGTGTAGGGCTAGGGTTTAGGTTAAAGGTAAGTATTTATGGTTAGTTATAGGTTTAGGGTTTAGGGTTAGGGTTGATGATGCATGGTTCTGCAGCTCCGGCGTCGTGGTTCAGGGTTTTAGAGGGGTTTAGTGCTCGAAGCCTCCCCAGTTTAGGGTTTAGGGTTTAGGGGAGCTACTTGTGCACCATTAGACCTTGCACCACACTTTGACACATATCATAGGTCCACATGCAAGATTTGGTGGGGTTCCGGTGCTCCGGCGGTCGTTCTCCCTCCTCCCCCCAAACCAGCGGAACGTGTGCCCCGGCGGGTCTACCCCCTAGATTTCTCCGCGCGAGGGTGCACCAATGTACCTTTTCATTATTTTAGGTTTGTTTGGGACATATACACATGGAGAACCAAGATTGGGACCCTTTGGCACATATACCCCGCAGCTAGAGCCATTATCACACGATCGAGGGTGTGCCTGATCTACTGGTTAGGGTTCGGCGTAGGGTTAGGGCTAGGGTCTAGGGTGTAGGGCTAGGGTTTAGGTTAAAGGTAAGTATTTATGGTTAGGTATAGGTTTAGGGTTTAGGGTTAGGGTTAGGTTTGATGATGCATGGTTCTGCAGCTCCGGCGTCGTGGTTCAGGGTTTTAGAGGGGTTTAGTGCTCGAAGCCTCCCTAGTTTAGGGTTTAGGGTTTAGGGGAGCTAATTGTGCACCATTAGACCTTGCACCACACTTTTACACATATCATAGGTCCACATGCAATATTTGGTGGGGTTCCGGTGCTCCGGCGGTCGTTCTCCCCTCCTCCCCCAAACCAAGCGAACGTGTGCTCCGGCGGGTCTACCCCCTAGATTTCTCCGCGCGAGGGTGCACCAATGTACCTTTTAATTCTTTTAGGTTTGTTTGGGACATATACACATGGAGAACCAAGATTGGGACCCTTTGGCACATATACCCCGCAGCTAGAGCCATTATCACACGATCGAGGGTGTGCCTGATCTACTGGTTAGGGTTCGGCGTAGGGTTAGGGCTAGGGTCTAGGGTGTAGGGCTAGGTTTTAGGTTAAAGGTAAGTATTTATGGTTAGGTATAGGTTTAGGGTTTATGGTTAGGGTTAGGGTTGATGATGCATGGTTCTGCAGCTCCGGCGTCGTGGTTCAGGGTTTTAGACGGGTTTAGTGCTCGAAGCCTCCCCAGTTTAGGGTTTAGGGTTTAGGGGAGCTAATTGTGCACCATTAGACATTGAACCACACTTTGACACATATAATAGGTCCACATGCAAGATTTGGTGGGGTTCCGGTGCTCCGGCGGTCGTTCTCCCCCTCCTCCCCCAAACCAGTGGAACGTGTGCCCCGGCGGGTCTACCCCCCTAGATTTCTCCGCGCGAGGGTGCACCAATGTACCTTTTCATTATTTTAGGTTTGTTTGGGACATATACACATGGAGAACCAAGATTGGGACCCTTTGGCACATATACCCCGCAGCCTAGAGCCATTATCACACGATCGAGGGTGTGCCTGATCTACTAGTTAGGGTTCGGCGTAGGGTTAGGGCTAGGGTCTAGGGTGTAGGGCTAGGGTTTAGGTTAAAGGTAATTATTTATGGTTAGGTATAGGTTTAGGGTTTAGGGTTAGGGTTAGGGTTGATGATGCATGGTTCTGCAGCTCCGCGTCGTGGTTCGTGGTTTTAAAGGGGTTTAGTGCTCGAAGCCTCCCGGCTTAGGGTTTAGGGTTTAGGGGAGCTACTTGTGCACCATTAGACCTTGCACCACACTTTGACACATATCGTAGGTCCACATGCAAGATTTGGTGGGGTTCCGGTGCTCCGGCGGTCGTTCTCCCCCTCCTCCCCCCAAACCAGCGGAATGTGTGCCCCGGCGGGTCTACCCCCTAGATTTCTCCGCGCGAGGGTGCACCAATGTACCTTTTCATTCTTTTAGGTTTGTTTGGGACATATACACAAGGAGAACCAAGATTGGGACCCTTTGGCACATATACCCCGCAGCTAGAGCCATTATCACACGATCGAGGGTGTGCCTGATCTACTAGTTAGGGTTCGGCGTAGGGTTAGGGCTAGGGTCTAGGGTGTAGGGCTAGGGTTTAGGTTAAAGGTAAGTATTTATGGTTAGGTATAGGTTTAGGGTTTAGGGTTAGGGTTAGGGTTGATGATGCATGGTTCTGCAGCTCCGGCGTCGTGGTTCAGGGTTTTAGAGGGGTTTAGTGCTCGAAGCCTCCCCAGTTTAGGGTTTAGGGTTTAGGGGAGCTACTTGTGCACCATTAGACCTTGCACCATACTTTGACACATATCATAGGTCCACATGCAAAATTTGGTGGGGTTCCGGTTTCTCCCCCTCCTCCCCCCAAACCAGCGGAACGTGTGCCCCGGCGGGTCTACCCCCTAGATTTCTCCGCGCGTGGGTGCACCAATGTACCTTTTCATTCTTTTAGGTTTTTTTGGGACATATACACATGGAGAACCAAGATTGGGACCCTCCTCCGGCGGTTTGTGTAGGGTTAGGGCTCTAGGGTTTAGGGCTCGAAGCCTCCTCAGTTTTACGGTTTAGGGGAGCTACTTTAAGATTTAGGCGATCGAGTTTGCACCCCTAGTTTTAAGAAAACATGATAAGAAAATTATTATAAAGTACTCGTGTTGGAAAAACAGGTTTAATTTAATTTGATATAAAACTAAATTTTCATATATGACAATTGAAATGGTAAAATAAAAAAATAGGCGCTGCCGTGCACTAGCGCACGGCAAAAGGCCGAAACGCACGGCAAAGAGGCTTTGCCGCACGTCAAAGCCATGCCGCACGGCAAAGAGGTTTGCACGCACGGCAAAGCCTTGCCGCAAGGCAAAGAGCTTTGCACGCACGGCAAAGAAGCTCACACGGCAAAGAGCTCAATAATTGAGCTCTATCCGGCCACGAGAGCGTCGTCTCGACCACACACTACCAGATCGACATCCCCACCGTGCACGCGCCTCCTCCCACGCCGCCGCTGCCGCCGGAGCCCTCCCTGCTGCCCCACGCCGCCGCCGCCGGAGCCCTCCCCTGGCTGCTCCTGCTTGCTCCCTCCCCCGCCGATGCTGCTCGCCTGCTCCTCCTCCCGCTGCCGCCTCCCTCCCCCGCCGACGCTGCTCGCCCGCCCCCGAGCTCGCCCGTGGCCGCGCCCGCTGCTGCTCGCCCCCGACCCACCTGCCCCGTCCGCCGTCGCCGCCCCGGCCAGCCTCCCGCGCGATAGGTATGGCAACTCTCCCCTTCTCTGTCCCGTTGTTGTGCCCTGTTACTACTTCTCATCGTCGTCTCCCACGCGTGAAGTTGCAAACCGGACGAGCCGGTACACCAAACCATGTAGTAGAGGAGTAGAAGTGATCTTGCGTGAGGCGCGGCAATGGCCGTGTAGGGCGGCAACGGCCAGCGCAAGGAGGAGGAGCAGGAGGAGAAGGGGAGGCGCCCGAGGCCGCACCCGCGGCTGTGTGGATGGAGGCGGGACGGCCGCAAGTACACGCACGGGCTGCACCCGAGGCAGATGGAGGCGCTCCGTGCCATGTGCGGCGCCTTCATCCCCTCGCTTAGGATACAAATTTACAACATATTATAGGGTTACATGCTTTTTTGAACCTTGTATAAAATAATATGCATGGTAATTAGTAGTTACAATAAATATGCATGAAAATAGGGAAGTTTAGTATAGAAATTATTTTAGCAATTGGAGGGCACAATTTATTAGAAATATTGTATTTAAAATAGTGGGATTTAGAGCAAACAAAAGGTCTTTATCGCTAATTACTTTTCTCGCTATGCAGACGATGTTTCGAGGTGGACACAGGGGCCGGCGTTGTCGGGGTGCTTGAGGAGCGTTGCCGGAGGGTGGTTGGTCTTCTTCACCGGCAGTTGATCACGCTTCGAGGGTGAGAATCCGTTCGCCTCTCTTGTACCTAGGTTTTTCTTTGTGTCTAGATCACCAAGTCTGTCGCGATACCTAGGCGTCTCTTCCCGACCGTAAGGGTTACGCGGATAAATATGCATTAGTGGTCTCGCATATTATGAACCGTAACTCTTACGGCATTTATCGGGACAGCCGACGGATGCGTAGTTGGGTACGTTCTCCCTTCTCTACCCCGATCCGAGACAGGATTTCGGTAGCGCCTCCCCGTTGTTCTCCGGATGCACACCCCTCTCGGCTTTTTGCCGAGACGTGTATCGGGAGAGCAGCGGGGAGGTGCTGCCGAAATTCTGTCTCGGATCGGGGTAGAGCTGGGAGAACGTACTCAATCTACGGATCCGGCGGCTGCTAGGAGCCCACCTAGTAGAGTTTCAGAGTTGATGCACGCGTAAAAAAATAAAGATATGATGCATTTATTTCTTATTTGATATATAAATGCTATGTTCGTCTGTTTTGTTGCTGATTAGAGGATGGATAATCATGGCTGGATGTACGATGGCAGAATCAGTCAGTGGAACTATACTGATGAATGGGGAGAAAAGACCGAGCAGTTTGTGGATAGGGTGTTTGCCATCCCTAGCAGACCTATAAGTGTTTGGTGCCCTTGTAGTAAGTGCGCTAACCGAAAGGCACAGGACAAGGAAACTATGAGTATGCACCTGATCAAGTTTGGGTTCACACCGTCCTACAGGATTTGGACTTACCATGGAGAAAAGGCAAAGAAACGTGCTAGGAAGGAGGTGCGGCAGATTCAACCTAGGGGGGGATATGACACTGGTTTTTATAGGTGCTTAGAAAACTTGGCTAATGTTAATGTGCCTGAAAGCCCTCTTGTAGAGGTGAAGACACCTCAGGATGCGGAGACAAGTGAGGACCCGGAGGAAAACACAAAGGAGTATTATGAGGCTCTGTTTGCTTCGCATAAACCCCTACATGAAAATACAGAGGTTACCCAACTAGATGCCATCGCTCGCCTTATGGCCTTGAAGTGCCATATGAACTTGTGCAGAGATGGGTTCGATGAACTTCTGGTCATCGTAGGCAGCCTTTCGCCGAAAGGGCACCTCTTGCCGCAAAACTTCTACTATTCGACCAAATTGCTCAGTGACCTTAAGATGTCATCTCAGCAGATACACACTTTTCCAAAGGGATGCATGCTATTCAGAGAGGAGCACGCCGACACAAATTATTGCATCAAATGCAATTCCTCTAGGTACTTTGAGGTAGACCGCAATGGTGATGGTCAGAAGAGGCAGACCACGGTTGCCAAGAATATCCTCCGCTATCTTCCGAGTTCTACCGAGGATCCAGCGGCTCTTCATGACCGAGGATACCGCCCGGCCAGATGAGGTGGGCCGTGGAAGGAAACGAGATACACCGACAAGATGATACATCCGTCGGATGGTACCGCATGGAAGAACTTTGTCAAGAAATTTCCACCGAAAGCGGGTGACCCGAGGAGCGTAGCGGCTTGCGATATCAACCGATGGGTTCAATCCATATGGTATGTCGGCTGCAGTATACAGTTGTTGGCCAGTGTTTGTTATTCCCATGAACCTCCCCCCTGGCGCCTGCATGAGAACAGAGAACATGTTTGTGTCGATGATAATCCCAGGGCCCAAATACCCGGGTAAGAACATGAATGTGTACCTGGAACCGCTGGTGGATGACTTGGTTCGTGGGTGGGAAGGTCGCGGGATCCGAACATATGACACATCGAAGAAGGAGTACTTCGATATGTATGTGTGGTACCACACGTCCCTGCATGACCCGCCAAGCACGTGCTTTGTTCCGCGGGTGGTGTACACATGGGAAGTGGCCTTGCCCACAGTGCGGTGCAGGCCGTGACTTTCTTCCGGCTAAACAAGGGAGGCAAGTATTCATGCTTTGATGAAGCTCGACAGTTCCTTGAGCGGAGGCATGCATACAGGAGTGATGTAAAGAGCTTCAAGAAAGGCCGTGTTGTCCGTGGCCCGAAGCCAATTCCGAAGACCGGAACGGAAATCAAGGCCGAGTTAGATGCTCTTAAGCCTAGCCCTGATGGGAATGGTTTATTGGGATATGGGGAGACACACCAATGGACTCACAAGCCGTGCTTATGGAAGCTCCCTTACTTTGAGTTTCTCGAGCTCCCGCATAACATTGATGTAATGCACACCGAGAAGAATATCAGTGAAGCCATTTGAAGCACGATTGTGGACACCGAGAAGACGAAGGATAACATAAAGGCTCGAATTGATTAAGAAATGTGGTGCGATAGGCTAGAGTTGAACATGCAGCCACCTCATGGTGCCAAAAAAACTTGGACTAAGCCACACGCTCCGTTCTGCCTCACAAAGGCCCAAAAAAGGGAGGTCTTCCAATGGATGAAGGACTCCTTGTTTTTCCCTGATGGGTTCGCAGCCAACTGGATGAGGGGTCTGAACATTGAAACGTTGCGAGTACAAGGGCTGAAGAGTCATGACTACCACATATGACAGCGAAGGAGCAGGCGGCCCAGGAGAAAAGGGCGCAGATGGAGCAGCAGATTCTGGAGTACCAGCAGCAGCAGACACAGATGATGCAGCAGATGCAGCAGCAGCAGCAGATGATGCTGCAGCAGACGAAGCACTGCATGAGCTGGCTGATGAGCCGGACGGTTCTGTCTACTCCACCGGGAGTATTCCTGCTCCTCCACCTTACTCCATGCCGTGGATGCCGCCACCGCCCACTCGGACCTCGGGGACACTGTCACCGTGAACAACTTGAACATCATCCGGAGCATGAACCGCGGTGAGTCCTCTTGTGCCCAACCTCGCTACTTGTTCAAGTGTTCAATATGCAAATGCAAATGTTCATTCCATCAACATGCTTATAGATTATATGTCACAAGGCAATGACGATGAGGCCGGCGGAAGCGGAGGAGGACAAGGTTGATGGCATGGTCTTCGTGCACTCGTCGTCATTGTAATGTATTGTTCGCACTTGTTATGGATTGTTCGCACTTGTTATGGATTGTAATAATGGACATTGCACTTGTTATGCATGAACAATGTGTGCTCGATGTATTTGTGGTGTTGTTGATGTGTTTGGTGATGCTATGGTGAATATATATGTTGTATATGTTATATATATGTGAAATGCAATTTTGAAATGCAAGGATTAATGAAAAGCAGCAAAAAAATGAAAAAACCAGGGGCCTTTGCCGTGCGTAGGCACACAGCAAAGGACATTTGGTCACTTTGCCGTGTGCATACACACGGCAAAGGTGCCACGTGGCGCAAGCCTGTGCTCCTGGAAGCTGTATGGGGCGTGCCTGTAGGGGCCTTTGCCGTGCGTGCTAGGGTTCGGCCGCACGGCAAAGGTGAGCCGCTCGGCACTGGCAGGGCGCACGGTATTGACGGGTCGCACGGCAGCCTACCTGGCGCACGGCAATGTCGAGGCGCACGGCAGCCTCCCTGCCGCACGGCAAAGAAACCCCACACGACAGAGATGCTCACGCACGGCAGCGTTGGTCACGCACAGCAGAGATCTTTGCCGTACAGATTGTGCATGCGCACGGCAAAGACGGCTTTGCCATCGAAAACTTTGCCGTGCACTCTTTGCCGTGAGTGCACGCACGGCAAAGCCGTTGCCGTGCATACATGCGTCTTTGCCGTGCAAAGTGGCGCACGGCAAAGCCTGGCTTTCCCGTAGTGCAGAATATATATAGTGTGGTGTATATGTAGATATATGCTAATGCTACTAGCCTACTATGATGTATTGATGTAGCTAGACGTTCTGTTTCTTGTTACTATTTAATTAAAAATACAAAAAAAATCCGATGACGTAGTTCACGAGTGTAGATTTGTGGTCCCCGCCCTAGATCCAGTGAGCCCCTTATTTCAAAAGATCGAAAATATTTGTTCAGTTTCAAATATTACCGAAAGAAATCCCATTTGTATATTTTCGACTTCATGATTATTGTGAAAAATTACATTAAATAATTGTAATCCCTCTGTCCCGAAATACATGGTGTATGCATTTAGCCAGATGTCAACAACTCAAGTACCGAAAAAAGGAGTGACATTTTGGATTTTCGGTGCATATGCTTCCTTTATTTTGAATGCATCTTGGATATATTTTAAATAAAAAAATTCAAACAAAAAATTCATGTGTGCATTTTCACATGCTACGTGCGTAAAAAATCTTTCTTTGAAAAAATTACCTCATCGTTTGGGCCGTGTAAAAAGCCAAAATTTGGTGCTAAAAATATGTCTTTTTGGGAGACATGTTTTGTACTTTTTACATCAACCATAAAACATATTGGATTTTGCGTACGATCGCACATAGATTGTCGAGAAGTACATGCAAAAACGTTTGTTTGAATTTTGATAATTAGAATTTAGAAATAAGTTTTTTTGGGGAGAGGTAGCATATGCACTCGGAAGGCAAATTGAATTTCCAATAAGTATACTCTTTGAATGTGGGAGTACATGCTCATAGAGTATTTCTTATATTCATATACATACTTCGTAAAACATAGAAATTATTGGATTTTGAATAAATTTATATGGCATATATGTCGAGACGGAGAGATCTTTATGGTATAGATTAGTCCGTGTTAATTTTTTGTTAGGGCATCTCCAGCGGCGCGACACAAGCGGGCGCTGAGCGACCGTTTGCGTTCGGGCGGACCGGAAATGCGTCTGGCACCACCTCCAGCGGGGCGACACAAAGTGACCGGGCCGTCCCCGGAGACGCAAACCTGGCCCAAATATGCGCCAGGTTTGCGTCTCCGCGGACCCCCGGCGGTCGCGCGGAGCGTCCGCTCGCGTCCCCACGGGCCCTCATGGCAGCGACCTAGGTTCGATCGGCCTCGAATTCACAACGCGCGTCGGTGTGGCAACCACGGCGACCAACCGCCGCAATGGAGCGCCGAACCGCCGCGGAAGAGCAATCGCCAGCCTCTTCGTTATATGCGCCGCCGTTAATCCGCGCACATTATAACCCCCGCGTCTACGGTAATTCAAGTTCAACCGCCTCCTTCTTCTTGCTCTTCTTCTTCTTCTTCTCCAACACCGGCACTCGTTAGGCTATAATCTATTCGATTGGACCAACATGACATCATTGAGTACAACTTTTCGAGTTTAAAACTTCATCATTCAACAAAATTGAAAAGAAGTAGCAACAAAAAAAAAACACTTGCATGTCCAAAATGTGTCGGACCGCTGGAGGTAGCCCCCGACGAAACGGACATTTCGTCTCTCGCGGTCATTTTGGCGTCTGCCAGGCGATGCAAACGGACGCGAGCGGACAATTTGGGTGTCTGAAATGCGTCGCGCCGCTGGAGATGCCTTTACGTACAGTGATAGTGTGATCACCAAATGTTGTTTTTCTTGTGCAACATACAAATAAATGTATTATTTTACAATTTTCTGCCAGGATTCCCAGCTTTCGTAATCTCAACGACTTCGTGTCGTCACATTTTTTCTCTGTTTTTAAAATTTGTAAATGCAATTTTGTAAAAAGTACAAGACCACAGGACTCGGGATCCAAAAGCAGCAATCCGGAAGTTCACATAAAAACTTATTGTTGGTCTTTCCAGTCTTTCTACTTTGGTTGACAGCAAAAACACAGATTTCTCAGTGTTAGAGCATGCAGAGGCCACGAAAAAACAAAGCAGACTGCAATAATTTAGCCTTCATGAGAAAGGAAGCGCAAATTCAGTTATTGGGCAGTAAGATTTTTCTTGTGTCTTGTTCCTTGCTTGGCCAGAGCACATCCTCCTGAAGCTGCCAGAATAATTGGCTAGGAAGACCATATCTTGGACCTTATCACCTTTGGTAGCAAACCTTTCAGAGCTAGACGCGGCTTTCACCCTTGAGGAATTGAAGGCTGCGGTTTTTGATACGCCTTCGGACAAAGCGCCCGGGCCGGATGGTTTCTCGGCGGGGTTTTTTAAAGCCTCTTGGAATGTCGTCAAGGATGACCTGCTGCGAGCACTCAACAAATTCTATGATCTCAATGACCTATCCTTCAGCAGCCTTAATACCGCATTCTATATCCTGCTGCCCAAGAATGACACGCCCACTATGATGTCGCAATTCCGGCCTATAAGTCTAATACACTCTTTTGCTAAGCTGGTATCCAAGATTCTAGCTGCTAGGCTTCAGCCACGCATGGAAGAGTTAGTTTCGCCGTGTCAAAGTGCTTTCATCAGCGGCAGGAGCATCCAAGATAACTTCCTCTACGTCCAGAATCTGGCCAAACACTACCACCAATCCAAAACTCCCTCGCTGCTTCTCAAGCTAGATATTGCTAAAGCTTTTAACTCAGTTTCCTGGTCATACATCTTGGATATGCTTCGGGCCAGGGGCTTCCCTATTCGATGGAGGAATTGGATCGCCATGCTACTCAGAACGGCTACTTCAAAGGTTATCATCAACGGGGTCCCTGGCCGCCCAATCGATCACCATAGAGGCCTAAGGCAAGGGGACTCACTATCCCCCTTCATTTTTGACCTGGCCATGGAGCCGCTGCACCGGCTCCTTGACCTCGCCTCTGAGGATGGAATCCTAACAAAGCTTCGAGGCAAAAAAGTGCACGTTCAGGGCATCCCTATACGCTGATGATGTTGCGCTCTTCATCAACCCCACGATGCAAGATGTCCTGGGTCTCACTGATATCCTAGCTGTGTTTGGCTGCGCTACCGGGCTCCTTACTAACTTGGCCAAAAGCTCTATTATGCCTATCAGCTGCGATGGCATCGACGTAAACGGTCTGGCACATACAATGGGCATTCCGGTCAGCTCCTTCCCCTGCATTTACCTGGGCATGCCTCTTTCACTGAAGCAGCTAACCAAGGCAGACTGGCAAGCACTCCTTGACAAGGTGGACAAATATCTCGCCACATGGAAGGCCCAACTCATGAGTAAAGCTGGCCGTTTGGAGATGCTAAATTCGGTGCTTTCTTCGTTGCGAGTCTACCTTATGACTATCAATAATATGCCAGCATGGGTCCGCAAGGAGTTTGATCGGAGGCGTAGAGCCTGGCTTTGGGCTGGAGACGCATCGTGCAAGGGAGGGAAATGCCGTGTCAGTTGGAAACAGGTCTGCAGACCCAAATCGTTGGGGGGTCTAGGAGTGCATTGTATCAAGGCCTTCGGCACGGCGCTGCGGTTGAGATGGATGTGGCAGAAATGGAAAAAGCCTGAGAAGCCTTGGGCCCATATGAAAATCCCTGTTTCCAAGAAAGACAAAGACCTGTTTGCAGCAGCAACTAAGATCACTTTGGGAGATGGCTCCAAGGCGCTTTTCCGGTCGGATCGGTGGTTGTTGGATCAAGTTCCAGCTGAAATCGCTCCTGACATCTTCAAAATTTCAATTAGGAAGAATAGGACGGTTAAGGATGCACTGAGCAATGAGAAGTGGCTGTTGGACATACGTCACCACCTGGACACTCATCATTTACCTCAGCTGTTCAGACTTGCACAGCTTATCGAGTCTATCCACCTTACTGATGTGCCGGATGATATTGCTTGGAAATTCGGTGGCAAGAACTTCTACACGGCCATTTCAGCTTACAAGCTGCAATTCCTGGGAGCTATTGGATCGGACTTCAAGAGGATGATTTGGAGAGGATGGGCACCTGCAAGGTGCAAGTTCTTCATATGGACACTCATCTTGGACCGTGTGCTTACGGCCGATAAGCTTCTACAGAGAGGATGGGAGAATGCGTATTTCTGCCCTTTGTGCCGGAGAAACCTTGAAACAGCCTCCCATCTCTTCACTGAATGCCCCTTCTCTATCAAAATTTGGGACCATATGGCGTTGCACTTTGGTTTGGACGACCTCAAAACTGAGAAGTGGGTAGGCAAAGACCTGTCAATACAAGAATGGTATAGGAACTTGGTGAGTAGACACCCCAAGGCCCAGAGGTCGAGTATCTTCCCAGCATCAAACCTTATTTGCTGGGAAATCTGGAAAGAGCGGAACAGGCGCATTTTTGAAAAGAAAGAACTCTCCTTGTCGAGCTTCATTGCTCATCTAAAGGATGAAGCGTCTGCTTGGAAGCTAGCGGGGGCACCCATTTCCCTTGTTGCTCAGTATGGAGGGATCCCCTTTGACCCGGGTTAATTACCTTGTATATAGTTTCTTTTCTTCAAGGTTGGTCCTTTTTTTTGACCTCCTTCTTTGTATCCGTCTTTCCCTCTACTGAAATGAAATAGCAGCTCTCCTGATGTCATTCAAAAAAAAAATAGTTTCTCCAGATTTTACAGTGCTCGTCTCCTGTCTGGTCCCCGTCGATCGCCCTCGGACCACGATCCTGCCACTAGCAGAACAATGTAAAGCAGGAGGTATGTATCTATAGTTTACAGTGAGTACAAGAAAGAAGAAAGAACAATAGTGTCACGGCAGCGACTCCACGTGTCATCTGGAATCCCTTTTCCGAGAGAGTATTCCTGCATGGCCACAGGGCCCACAAGAACCGTGCATCATCGAGTACGAGAGTATCTGTACATTAGGAATCTCCAGCGGGGCGACGCATTTCGGACGTTCGAAATGTCCGTTTGCGTCGCGCGGCGGACGCGAGGCTGACCGTTTTTGTCCGCGCGTCCGTTTGCACCTTGGGGTGGCTCCAGCGGCGCGACGCATTTCCGCGTTTGTATGAAATATGAAGTTTCGAAACAACAAAATAATATTCAACGAAGTTGTAGTTATTACATTTAAATTTTAAAAAGTCTGCATGCAAATAAGATAGTACTCCTCTAGGCATGATCTGCATGGCCAGCCAATGTCCATTGATGCTCAATCAGATCCGCTGTTTGGAGACGTTCTCGTCAGTGACTTCTACATTCCTATGTAGATAGTCCTGCCAAGATGAAGATCGGATCGGTGAGGTGGAAGTAGTCCTTGTGGAGGCGGGCCTGCCCTTCCACTCTGTTGCGCGGCAGGTTTTTGGAGCGCCCCTTCACAGAGCCCCGGTGTTGCGGCCCCGGGTTAGAGGTGAACTCGTGGATCATGGAGGCCGCAGTAGTTACCAATGTCTGCGTGGACTCATCGGACTCCTCGTCGGAAGAGGAGTCGACAACCTCCGCGCGGAACTTGTCCAACATCTGCCACATGTCTATCTGCGTGGGTGCAAACTGCGGATCAATGGCCGCGCACAATAGCGCCGAAAACACGAGTAGAAACCTATCGGCGCAATTGACCGAACAGGTCGTGGGCGGCGCGGAAGGGCGGCGCAACCGGGAGCGTTTCAGCCGAAAACAGCCGGCACGTACGCGGCGGAGCACACTCCTGCTCTCCCGCGCGGCAAGAACGGAGCCGACGCCGACTACTGCGGCGCTACGGCCGTACGACGGCGCTAGGGGTGGGGGTGGTGCCGTCGCACTAGGGCAGGAAAGAAGGGGAACAAGAAGCAAATCGAAGCGGTCGATTTCGCTATCCCTAGCATGCGGGACCGGGTAAGAAATGGAGGACCCTCCGTGCGACCGCCGAGCGTCCGCGGAGACGCAAACCTGGCGCATATTTGGGCCAGGTTTGCGTCTCCGCGGACGGCCCGGTCACTTTGCGTCGCCTCGCTGGAACAGGCCCCAGACGCATTTCCGGTCACGGCGGACGAAAACGGTCGCTCAGCGACCGTTTGCGTCGCGCCGCTGGAGATGCCCTTATCTCGCCCGTGGAAGGACGGAGCACAGAATCAGTTCGGGCGGGTTTTGGTAGCTTGGAGCAGATTCCACTGACCTAGTGGGAAGAAGGCTTCTACGCGTTCTAAATTGTCTATAGACCAGAAAAACCATGTTGTTTGGTGACATATATAGCGTTTTTTTTGGCCTCGTAGAGATTTGGGCTTTGGCCGTTTGATAGGTTGGTTTTGAGGCCTAGTAGCAGTTCAGAATGACGTCTCTGTTGTTTGGTTGCAACCCAAAATACGCTTCTGGTTACGTCTTCCCTTTAGTGGTGAGGTTACCAGCGATCAACAACACAAGCAAAAACACAATAATGTAAGCACAAACAAACTTATCACTGATCATAGACAATATCATAGTTCAGGGCACAACAGACACGATCATAGTTCAGGACATGACACGAACATCAACTAGAGACGATATGATAACAGCGACACACAACCAGATAAGTTTCAGACATGGTTTTCGAAGACGACATCGACACATTTGGTGGCATCGCCATGGTACAGTCACCTCCTGATCACCTCAGTGCAGGTGTAGTCGAAGATGACCACACTGTACTCGAAGGAGGACACCTTCTTGATGGTGAGCAACTGACCTACCTTGAGCTGATGGGCCACGGCGAAGCCCGCGCACCCCCGGTCGATGTATGCGTCATCGCCTTCTCTCATCCTAGTCATCCTCCATCTGCATCCAGTGTTGGTGCGAACGATGATGTTGAAAGGGATTTCTCCGAACCACTTGACGAAATTTTGAGGGATTAGGAGCCGGCTGAAGTTGGGCCTAAAGACGATGTGCAGGAACTGGTCCGGCCCTACCTCGTCCTGGAAGTGGTCGACGTTAGCCGTCCTTCACTTTTTCGACGGTCCCTCGTCAGGGGTCTCAGTAGGTGAGCCAAGCTTGAGATTCTCAGTCTGCCACAAGAACACATGGCATTAGAGCTATGCCTTCTCTCAAGTATAGATGAAAACGGACATTGAAAATATTAGTGAGACCTCATACATTGGCTCACACGACAACTCAAGAGACTGCCCTCAAACTAAGTCTAGTGTGCAAGTGACAAGGTATTAACTTATCAATGCCTATGGATTGTAGGCTAGGGTTTAGTTGGAAGTAGAGGGCAAGTAGATCTCGAAGGTTTCAGCCGAAAAGTACTCGACGGTTATGAAAACTAGGGTTTGCAGACAATGATTCGATGATCTCTTCGTCCCTCGACTCCCCCTTTATATAGGAGGCGGAGCCGAGAGTTTCGTTTCGTACAAGTTACAGAGTCCGGGATGGTTTCTAACTCATCCCGCCAGATTACAAATAGCACTTCTTATTACAACTCTAACTTTCCTTAATATATCTTGGGCTCCCGAATCTTCTTATTCTTCGGATAATGGGCCTTCAGTAAACCCCGGGTACTATCTTCGGCAGGCCCATTTGGGATGCCTATGTCAGCAAGTAATGTCACACACACGACTAAGTTTGAGGGCAGCACCTTACCTTCCGTTTTGCCTTTGTTGAATCACAGACCAATGCAGAAGTGAAGAAGCACACGAGGGCTCATACATTGGCTCACACAACAGTCATAGGGAGTGGCCACAAACTAAGTGCGGTATGCAACGACTATGGCACACATGACTAAGTTTGAGGCCACCACCTAGCCTTTCATTGTGCCTTTGTTGAATCATTGGCAAACGCAAAATAGGCCTCATAGATTTGATCACACGGTATACACAGGGACTGTCCCCAAACTAAGTCTAGTGTGCAGGGAAACTTGCACACACGACTAAGTTTGAAGGCAGCACATTGCCTTCCATTGTGTCATTGTTCAATCATTGACCAATGCACTAGACAAACAAAAAGTGGTCTCATATATAGGATGACACGACATGCAAAGGGACTGTCCGTAAACTAACGAACCAAGTCGACCCTCGGGGACTGGGGGAACCGTACTCACCGTATGGACGCTGCCGAGCGCCGTGTGCAGCTCAGCGAATGACAAGGCCGCGAGCGGCAGCCGGTGAGGCTCGGGCGGGCCATCCCCGCGCACCACTGCCGCCGCCGATGGCGCTTCTTCCACCGGCTCGTCACGCTCGGTGGGTCGAGCTGGATCCCGCGCCGCCTTCGTCCGCCGCTCCTTCATCTTTGCCGGAGAAACGTTTCCTCCGGCAGCAACCCGCTCCTCTTCCGCTGACGGAGGGACGACCTGATGTTCGTCACCCACGCCCCGGGCCTCCACCGACCCGGCGTCCGTCTTCGCGGCTCCGACGCCACTTGTCGAGGGTACTCCTCGCCAATGCCCTCCGATAGGGGCTTAGGGTTGATGGAATCCTGCAAGCTGACACGAGACATCGGTTCACAGACAAGCGGGGAGAGCGATTTACCCAGGTTCGGGGCCCTCGATGAGGTAAAACCCTTACGTCCTGCCTGTCTGTTCTTGATTATGATGATAATAGGTTACAATGGGGTGCCGAATAGTTCGGCTGAGATCTCGTCGAGTTGGCTAATTGTTAGGGTGTCCTAGCTCTAAGCTTTTGCTGGCTAAGATCGCTAAGATTGATTGTGTCCCTCGGCAGCCCCTCTCCTGGCCTTTATATAGGAGGCCAGGTCTCAAGAGGTCTCACCGAGTACGACTAGGTTTACAGTAGCTTTAGATCCGATCTTTCCTTGTTCGATCGCTTCCTTATCTTGCCCGTCAAGGAACCTTCTGGTGCGCCGACCTAGTGGCCCATCTCGCCTTCAGGTGTCTTCATGGGCCTCCAATTAGTCAATACAGGATAGGGCAATGTGGGTTACCCGAAGGGTAGTGCCCACGTCAGTAGACCCCGAGTGTCTAGCCGAAGATAGTTCGGGTAGAGACTAAAGCATGTCTTCTCCTGATGTTCTTCTCCTTGATTGTCCTTGTTCATCTTGAATCTGCTCTGTCTTCGTTTTATCGGGTGCGCGTCAGCGCTCCCGATGGGAGTAGCCCCCGAGTCTAGGTACGGATGCTCGCATTCCGTGCGTAGACTCAAGTTGTACTACTCGAATATTCTCCTCTGCCGATGTTTTCCACAGGTCTTCATAGATCATCCGATATATTTTCTTTATGCAAAGGATAATGAGTAACGTGCCCAACTGTTGTTTGGTTAACTGCCGATGGCAAAACACCGTTACCCTACACAGAATCAAGTCCCCGGGCATGATCCTGGAGTGCAAAAAACTTCTATCGGGTGCACGCCGCACTCCCGATGGGAGTAACCCCCGAGTTTTGGGTGCAAGCGCTTGTAACCGAGTGCAGACTCAAACCTTCTTCCTTCGACTATTCATTCTGTCGAGTCTTCATTTTATCGGGTGCGCGTCAGCGCTCCCGATGGGAGTAGCCCCCGAGTCTAGGTACGGATGCTCGCAATCCGTGCGTAGACTTAATTCCTTCATCCGATAACTTTCCATTTTTCTTTTCGAATGCTTTTAGTTTTTTATGACATCACTGATGACGTGAAATCGCTGTGGGCTGACTGACAGGACGTGACCTGACGGGCCTACCCTAGCTCTGCGCGGGCAGTTTTTAGGGCTTGACCATTGCACGTGTGGCGATCGAGGTGTGTCCTCGATTTTCGCACAACGTGGGAACAATGAGCCGCCGGTTCTACTCTTTCTTCAAGCGCCACGTGCTTACACAGCAGTTATCTCAAAATCTTCAAAGGGCTAGAAATCTCTAATCTTCTCCATGTTTTCCGTAGCATCTTCTCATTCTTCTTCTTCTCTTCCGAAGGGGAGCGTTCCAAGCGCTCCTCCCCCAGTTCCGGCGCCGCCAGCGCCGTCGAGCTCAAAGATCAAGCCCGGAGATTGGGTGGCATCAACCGTCACCAAGCGTGACGAGAAGAGATCCCGAAGCCTGGGATTGATTTCTTCCGACGAAGGAAACGTGATCCTTCCAGGTGCGATCTCTCGGCCTGATCCCCCTGCTGGCTTTACCGTGATGTTCTTATCTTTCCTGTACCGAGGCCTTTCACTTCCTGCTCATGGATTCCTCCTCCACCTCTTGCGGTCGTACGAAATTCAACTATGGCAACTTACCCCCAACTCAATCCTCCACGTTGCTGTGTTCATCACCCTTTGCGAGGCGTTTCTGGGTATCGAACCTAATTTCGGGCTGTGGAAAAAGATCTTCTATGTGAAAAGATACAGCAGCAGTAATGGATATTTTGTCACCGGAGGAGTGGGGTTTGTAGCTCGTTCAAAGGTTAATTACTTCAACTTCCCAATGAGAGAGTCCGTGCAAGGGTGGAGGCTGAAATGGTTTTATATCAAGGACTCCCTGTCACCCGAATCTCAGCTTCCTTGCTTTGCCGATGTTTCCGAAGCCAAGCCCAAGAATTCCTGGAAGAATATCCTCTCACCCGATGAAAGAGTAGCAGCCGAAGAATTATTTACCAAATTCCTTCGAATCAAAGAGGCCGATGGTCAAACCATGATTGGCACGGAGGTGGCAGCGGTATTCTTGAAACGTCGAGTGCAACCAGCCATGGCCAGAGTTCACCCGATGTGGTTGTACTCAGGTCCGAAGAACGAGACCAGGATTAACGCTGCCGATCTGTCGGAAAAGGAGTTGCTTGATGAAGTCCGTCATCTTACTTCCTTTACTCAGGAAGATTCGATTCCGTTGGTTTCTTCTTATGCTCCTCTAAACGCTGGCCATCCTCCGTCGGAGGTATTTTTTCCTTTTTCACGTCCTCATTATGCTGCTTTTTCTTGGCTGGCATGGTTTCCATTGTTCTTACTTGTTATTTTCTTTGACAGATCCCCATAGCTTCTGAAAATATGCATGATTCGCCGGATGATACTTCTGAGGGGAGAGGATCCTCAATTCCCGTAGATTTTCACACTGTCGAGCACACAGACCCAGAGGACAAATATAATGGTCCGATAGATTCTGAAGTTGCCCACACCGACCTTCCTTCCTCAGCCGATGACACTGGTGTCGTAGATGGATCAATGCGTAATGACGACGCTGACCATGATACCTTTGTTGATGCAGCTGCTGAGGAGGCCAGGGCTTCTCCTGTGAAGAGATCGACCAGCGGTTTTGCCGATGAATATGATCTCTTCGACATGTAAGTAGTTTCTTTTCTGAAGTTATACTTTGCCCTTTTATTTTTCTTACTCTTTATTGTCGACCTTTCACCTTTGCAGCGACGAAGGCATTATCGAGACTCCGTCTAAAAAAGCCAAACCTGATGCTGCTTCGCCGGTCGTAGTGGCTTCCGAAGCTTCGGCTCCTAAGGCTGCCCCTATGGCTCAAGCATCGACTGCTTTTTCTCTTTCCAAAGGGAAAGACGTCTCTCCAACAGCTGCCACCGCAACTCCTCCTTCTGTAAGTCTTTTTCTAACTGTGATGCCAATCTCTTGGAGCGCGCTTTGCTTGACAATTCCTGGTAAAATATCCTTTTTTCTTAAGGACTTGCGAGGCGTTATTTCCTCTTTGGAGGCCTTCGCCTCCCAATTCACTTCTCTGGAAGCTGACAAGGCTCGGCTACAAGAGGAAGTCAAATCTTCCTCCTTGAAATTGGATGGCGCGATCAAGATAGCTGCTGAAGCTCGCCGAGAGGTTGACTCTGCGAAGGTGGAACTCGGGCAAGCCGAAAGAGAAGTTGAAGGAGGAGGAAGCATCCAGTGCCGGTGGCTGAAGCTCGGGCAGCCGAAAAGGATGAAGTCCTTCGTCAGTCTTCTTTGGCCTTGCTTGGTAATTTTTATACACCTCTGTCGATTGATGTACTTATGGATTCGATCCTTTTGCCAATGTACTTTTTTTCTTTCTTTTTCCTGTAGAAGCGGCGAATATCCCTGCTGATGCCCTGGACAGAGTTCCAAACAACTCTCCATCAAATGCTATGTCGATGATTCTTGCCTCTCACCAGCTTACGCGGGAGCTTCTTGTAAAGGGAAAGGGTGCCTTGGCGCGGATGCACTCGATGATTTTCCCCAAGATCAAGCAGGAGAAGACCCTGGGGCAGCTGATTGATGCCTTCGCGGTTGACACCAAGGAGGTTATCGAGGTATTCAAGCGTACATCGCGCACTTATGGTGCTGTCCTAGCCTTCCAGCTTATGATGGGTTACGGCTTTAAGGGTGATATTGAAGAGATGACTAGGGGGCTGCCGAAAGAGCAAGACGGGCAGCTTGTTGACCTAAGCGCCTTTAAAGCGTCTGCCCTTACTTGTGCTCGCCGACTCCTTGAACTGGTTTCATCAAAGAAGTCGTCGATCGGGTCCCAGTTTATCGACTCAGACCCAGGCCCCTTGATTCTTGTAGCAAACTTATGCTTGAACTGATGTGAAACATTGTTCTGCCGCAAAACTTATGCTTGTAATAAACTCCGTGCTAGCAATGTTGTTAGCACACTTTTGTTATGATATTTCTTCTTGTACTTCTCCCAATGGGAGTTGCTTCAGATGCTCAGCTATATCATATCCATCATCCTTTTGTGACGGTGTTCCCTGCAGGTCTTCCCAGTGCCCTCGTTTGTTGATGACTCTTCGGGTGCCCTTCCTGAAAGTGATCGGATCCAGCGTATGAAGGATCGGATTACGCAGATGGAGAAGGACCTGCGCAGCACTTATGCCTTGGCTGCTATTGTCAATAAGAAGAGCGAGATTGTAGCCGACGTGGAACGGTACACTCTTACTGAGCTGCATAAAGCTACCGAGAGTTTGAATCGTAAGTTTCCCGACTCCTTTGCCCTTTTGTCGACAACGCCTTGTCTAACTCTTTATTTATTCTTTTGCCGATCATAGCTTTAAATCGTGCGGAAGAGAACAAGCGGATACATGAGCGGGTGCATGCTTTAACCCAGCTTTCCTCATCCGAAGAGATTTTCTGGCGAGAACACTTGAAGGCTTCGGCTGTTGCAAAATTTCAGGATCGGGTCCAACAGGTCCACCAATTCTTTGACAAATGTTACAAAGCTATGAGGGTGGTTTGGAAGACGATGTTTCCTTTGAATGCAATTCCCCCTACGCTTTTAACTCTGATGTCCGAATTTGGGAACGCCAAGAAGATTCGGGACTTGGTGAGAGCTCAAGTTTTTGCAGGGGCCAAGTGTACGCTTGCCCTTGTGCTTGCTCGTTATCCCTCAGCTTGTTTGCTATCTATTGCCAACGCAACTGGCGATTTTGAAGAACTGTACCCGAAGGTATTATTGCATGCCAACATAATTGTCGACATGCTTGAGGAGGAGTCAAATGTACCTGAAGAAAGGGAAACTCCGCAAGGGTGACGTTAGGGTGTAAAGTTATTTTTGTAATATGAATTGCATTGGCTAATGCATCCAGGTGTTAGGATTGTTAATCTGAAACTTGTTAGTTGGTAAATACATGAATATGTACTTTTACCGTGCCGTTGGCAAATTTTGGGGGGAGCAAATCTCAGTTGCCCGTTGTATGCATGTATAATGGTTGGTCAGCAAATCATTATGAGTGATCAGCTCGTGTTGCAGGTTTTGGTAAACCTGTTGTATGCGCAACTTTGCTTTCAACCGATTGTGAGTTTCGACGATCACTCCCGAATATTTCGGTGCAATGGTTCTGCCAATGAGCCCGTTGTTCTTTGATATTTCCATAAGTGAAATATCGAACGTGGGTTGTTTTATGTTTTCCAAACTCTTGCTTTTTGCGGCACTCGTAGAGGCATCTGAAGCAGAGGGAAGGATTAATGTCCTTGTTTTTCTTTGTAGCATTCGTAGAAGCTCTTCCCTTGGGGTGCGATCTTCTGCCGCGCGTTACGTTGTACCATTGCTTGTAAGCAAGGTTCACGATGGTGCGGTCATAGATGCTTTTAAATTACTGCAATGCTCAACAAGGAATCGAAACTTAAGTGCTCATTAATAGGGTAAATACGAAACTAGAGGGCGAAACGGGGAGGCCCTGTATAAAGTAAGTGGAAAAAACTTAAAGGCTAAGGAAGTGCTTTATCAAGGAAGGGGTTCTTCTCGTCTTCGACAGCATCTTCTGGCTTCTTCACCATGCTAGTGGTTGCTGCGGCGTTGTTTATTTCGCCAGGGGTCTGGGCAGCGGTTGTCAGTGTCTTGCTGCCTCCTATATCTTCTGCATCGGCAACTGCCGAAGCTTTGGCTGCCGAGACTTCAAGAGCAAGGTTGAATGGCTTCTTCTTGATTTCCCTGTCTTGTTTTTCCTCCTTGATTTCTCGTATCGTCAGCTTGGGCGGAGGGTCGACAGCTTCTCGTTGTGGCCCAAACTTTGCAGCAATCCTTTGAAAATCACGATCACAATTGTCCGAGCGTGAGAAACTTCCATAGATCGTGATGTTTGTCCC
>NC_061513.1:270460232-270732128 GCF_022539505.1 Lolium rigidum | reverse complement strand
GATTTAACCGCGTCGGAGGTGGGCCGCAGTCAAGATGGGCTTAAGGAAATATATGTGGAGAATTGCATGAATCGGCCTTTTTACCAAGTTGGGCTTGATTGCCCGTGTATCTGTAACATATTAGGTCGTGTTTTAGTTTAGAGATAGAATCTTACTCGTGCACGGTTTAGTGCACGCCCTCTTTAGAAAGTCCCCTGGACTATAAATATGTACCTAGGGTTTATGGAATAAACAACAACACAACGTTCACCCCAAAACAAACCAATCTCGGCGCATCGCCAACTCCTTCGTCTCGAGGGTTTCAATCAGGTAAGCGACATGCCGCCTAGATCGCATCTTGCGATCTAGGCAGCACAAGCTCCATGTTGTTCATGCGTTGCCCGTATCGAAGCGTCTTTGATGGCGGGCAACGTAGTTATCATAGATGTGTTAGGGTTAGCATTGTTCTTCGTATAAACATGCTTACGTAGTGCAACCCTTGCATATCTAGCCGTCCTCATGCCTATCTCGTGCATGGGGGCGGCACCCTGCTTGTTCATCGTTTAGTAGATCCGATCCGTTACGATTGCTCCTTGCTCCGCAAGGATTAGTTTAATATCCGCAATAGTTAGGCCCTACAAAGGGGGGAGGATCCAAGTGGCACGCGGGGTGGCGTTCGCGAGTCCTAAACAGGATGCTCCGTGGATCAACTACATTGTTGGTTCTTTGGCCTTGTTTAGGATCGGCTTATGAGCACCGTGCGTGGCCGCGAGGCCCAACTCTGGAGTAGGATGATCCGATTATGCGGTGAAAACCCTAAATCGTCGTAGATCTCATTAGCTTTATCTTGATCAAGCAGGATCACCAAGTATTCGTGCACCCCGCACGGATCATGGGTGGATCGGCTCTTTGAGCCGATTCACGGGATAACCCGAGAGCCGATCGAGGCTCGTATTTAATGTTTACGTGTATGCCATGCGGGAACTAAGCGAGGCATCCCCCATCACCTTCCTGACCAGGTATAGGTCAGGTGGCACGCCCTTGCACTTCGCATCGCCGCGTGTGACCAGAAGAGCATTGCGGGCCGTCGCTCGGAGGGGTCTCAGCCAGCCGCAGCTCTAGACTCTTCCCGGCTCTACTAGTGCTGACCGTCGCTGCCCGACGGTGGGTTTTGGCGGTCAACACATTCTCGGCACGCCCGGTGGGACAATCACATCAACCACATCGCCATCTACATCCGAGATGGCGACGGACGGCACGCCGGTCACCTACGAGGAGCTGCTCGCTGAGCTCAAGAAGAAACATGACGAGATCAAGGCCACCCTCGAAGCCGACCTCATCGGCTCTTTTCGCAGAACCCGTACCCATGGCATCGGATGGAAGGGATTCTCACCACAAGGTGCACTCGATGGGATAGATCTCTCCGCCCGTCGGAGGAACGCACCATGGCCCTGCGGCGGAGATTAACTACTTGGTGGCTCACTCGCTACACCGCCACTCGAAAACTTGGTCAACGTGTTGGAGCGTCTCGCTCTGCGCGTGATCCAGGAGATCATGAGCCACCAGTACTCGCCGTCCGGACCAGCTCTCGGGACACACCAAGGAGAGTTGCCACTCCAGTCCCGTCCACCGCTGCCATATGCGTTGGCAGCACCAGCTGAAGTGCCGGCTACACCGGCATTCGTCGTCTACAAGATTGGTGGTGACCCTAATGACTACCGAGTTCTTGGTTGAGGCGCCTAAGGAGATCCCTCAAGGATACGCGTGCACGTATGTGCCGGATTGTGGCAATCGGGCACTCTCAAACCAGGCCACAACGTCGGGGACTCCGGCGCAAACAGGAGGAACGTCGGCGACGGAACTTGAGAAGCGTACGTGGCTAGCTAAGTACGCCACCCCGACGAAACTCCCGAGCCCAGCTCCCGCAGCTTGGCTCAGAGCTGGAAAAGCAAACATGGCTGGCTAAGTACGCCACCCCGGCGAATCTTCAGAGCGCATCTCCTGCAGCCAGCACAGCGGATCAGATTAGTACCATACTGAGAGACCAGTTCGGCATTATGCCGAAAAGGAGGGCAATCGGCTATTCCAAGCCGTACCCCGATGAGTACGAGATGATCCCGCTGCCACCTAAATATCGGCTCCCTGACTTCTCCAAATTCAGTGGGTCAGATGGCTCCAGCTCCATCGAGCACATCGGCCGATATTTGGCGCAACTAGGACCGGCTTCGGTGTCGGATCAGCTACGCGTGAGGCTCTTTTCACAGTCCCTCACGGGATCGGCTTTTGGATGGTATACCTCTTTGCCAGCAAACTCCATCCGAGTCTTGGAAGCAATTGGAAGAACAGTTCCATATGCAATATCATTCGAAGCTTCCGATTCTAGCATTGCCGATCTAGCACAACTACGTCGAAGCGCGGAGAAACGGTGACAGAGTACATCCAGCGCTTCAAGAACCTTAGGAACCGATGTTATTCGGTTCGTATAACTGAAAAGGAAGCAGCCGAGTTGGCAGTAGCTGGCCTTGCAACACAGCTCAAGGACATGGCCTCCCAAGCAGATTATCCCTCGCTGGCGCACATGGTTCAGAAACTATCAGCATATGAACAAGCGCCACCCGGACCTGTACCAAGACAAGTTCAAGCGTGCAGTAGTCATGGTCGATACGAGAGGAAATTGAAGTGCCTGCGGGAGACCAAGAAGTAGCAGTGGCTGAGTGGACTCGGGGAGGAACCCCGTGTCCCGCAAATGGGTAAAGCCACCGGGGCCGCCCGGGGATTTGATTTTGACGTGACCAAGACCGAACAAATCTTCGACCTCCTGCTCAAGGAGAAACAGATTGACGATTCCCGAAGGTCTCAAGTTCCCCACGGCGCAAGAGCTAAACGGAAAGCCGTACTGCAAGTTCCACAACTCGCTTTCCCATGCCACCAACGACTGCAGGGTGTGGCGTCAACACATCCAAGCGGCGATAGAGAAGGGGCGTTTGATTTTCAACCAGTACGCCATGAAGGTAGACACCCAGCCCTTCCCCGCCGTTAACATGGTAGAAGCCATTCACCCCGAGGGCTGCCAGCCAGGTCCCACGTTCAGCATCAACATGGTAGGACCTGGGAACCACTCTGGCAAAGATGGAGATGAGGGCAGCTGCTCTCATAGCAAGGATACAGAGGAGGCCGCTCCACGCGATCGGCTCCATCATGATGGCAAGCGCTACGTCACAGAGGGAGAAGTGAAGAATATAAGATATCAACGACCTCTCTCTGACCACCTCCTCAACAAATATGTGAGTCAATATGACCAACGCCGACGGTCCAACTATGATGATGAAGGAGATCGATTGGCTAGAGAAGCCAGAAGACATCGTCGGCAGGATCGCGATGAGGAGGAGCACGTGCGCCGTGCCACGGAAGCATCAAGGGAGCAAGATGACAACGCCAGGCATTGGGACTGCCCCTTCTTCGTACACTCGCTGGGATTCAGGAATGAGCCGATTGCCCACAATCGGCAATTGCCCGAATGCAACCGAAAAGAAGGGGGCAGCCAACGTGTCCGTGTTCGAGCGCCTAGGGCCTCTCCCGCCACAAAGCAAACGCGCTGAGTCACCTCGTTGGGCAGATCTTGAGGATTTAGAAGACGAGGGAGAAGTGGAAGAAGATAGGTACCACCGGCCAAGGTGGTGCCCTGACGGGCTCAGCCGTTCCCAAAAGCGCAGGGTTCAGCGATTGCGCGGCCTAGAGGAAGCCGAGAGGTTGTACCTGCATACGCTAAGGAAGGCACGGCCTGATCTGGCTGCAAAGGTCCAGCGAACCCTGGATGAAGAGGGTCGTCCACAGAAAATGGAATGGCGCCCTAAACAGAGGAAAGCCGATGATGAGACATCGGCTGGCACAAACATGGTACTCGTCTTGCCGACAGAGCGTAGCGCTCCACGACCCTACGGAGCACTCAAGGTGGACGACAGCAAGCGCATCAAGTCAGAAGTCGGGTTGGTTTTATCCAGCCTGACCAAGTAGCAAGATCAAACCAATGAGCAAACCAGGAGAGGCTGATCCTTGTGATCGGTCCCAAAAAATTATGAAGGGAACTTACAAAACCTTCAACGAGCAAGCAGCGTGGAGGCCGATTCCAGCAATCGGCCAAAATTATCCTCACCCACCATTCTGCCTGGGTTCAACATGTTATCCGACACGAGCCGATACCATCAATTCTCTTGACAGAATCGGCTCGGGGGGTACCCAGGTATATGAAAATACGAGGGTATGCAACGGAAGCATCTCATCTTCTGGTGATGGGTATTGGAATATGGGGGGCCGATGCACAGGTCGGCCGTAAAAAAATAAAATTCGAAGATTTTCGAGCACAGCCGATGCAGCAGGCATCGACTTAAGGATATGACAGCCGATGCGCAGCCATCGACTTTAGTGGAATTATGCGATGTTTATCGAGTATCCACCAAATCCAGGCCAACTGTGGTGCCTTCTGTTGCTTCAGCTGAAACGGAAGATTATCGGCTATCTGAGGAAGAAAGAGGATCGGCTTTGGCGCGATTCTCGCCTCAAGTAAGGCTCGGGGGGCAGCAGGATCGAGCAAGGCTCGGGGGGCAGCAGGCCCGATGGATGCTCTGTTTACTCTGTTTAAAGAGCCGATGGGGTTACCATCGACTGCTCCTTGATTGCAACCTTCTTCATAATGATGAGTACTGAAGAGGATTATTGTATTTGGTTGGAAAGGTTCAAAGGTTTCCCTGAAGATCCTGCACTTTCCACCAGATTTGGAAAATCATCAGTTGAAGAAGGGAAATGTGGGTTTCAAAGAACCGATGCGGTGCTATCGGCTCAGTTCGCATTGGCAAAGGAGGGAATTGGCTAAATTAAACTCAGAAGAAATCGGCAAGATCAATTTAGGGAAAGGTTCTTCATTGAGAGGCGAGATTTCTTACATAAAGAGCTGGTTGCTCTCAAAAGGAAATACTAGGGGATCCACGGCCCCATCTACTACTACTGGCCCTGTTCTAGAGGTCCTATCTATGGGCCATCACTGCCCTCGTCGTCGCCGTCGTCGCCACTGTCGGCGCTGCTCCCGGCGGGCTCGTCGTCGCTCCAATGGCCGCCGACCGGGCCCTCGTTGCCTTCATCTTCTTCATCAGCGTCGTCCTCATCGCTGTCGAAGTCGCTAAGATTGCCCGGCCAAGGGCAGAACCGCTTGGCCGGCGGCTCGTCGGAGGAGCTCTCGTCGTCGTCCTCCTTCTCCCCTTCCTGTTCCTCCTCCTCCCCGGAAGAGGTGAAGTCGCAGGAGAAGCTGTCGTCGTCACTCTCCTCTTCTGTTTCCCCAACGGCGAGGAAGCGCAGGTCGCTCTCCCCGTCTGTCAAGGACTGGTCGTCCTCGGACCAGATGGAGGAATCGTGGTCTGATTCCTCCCCCGCCGCAATGGCGTGGCGGGTGTTGGCCGCGTGGACCGCCGCCGCGTCGTACTCCGGCGTCGACTCACGGGACGTGGAGGATTGGCTGGCAAGATCCGATGGGTCAGAGGAGGAGGAAGACATGGTGGCTGGGAGGGTTTTTTGGAGTGCTAATGCGGGGGAGATACAAAGAAGAACTGTTCAGAGCGGTTAAATCGAAGGAGGATATAGTGGAAATTCAATGCCACAGCGAGTTTCCGAGGAAGTGGTGCCTAAAAAGAAAAAAAAACTGCCAGGTCACGCGGAGAAGTTGAGAAGGCAAGGCATCATCATAAGGGATACTGCGACGGTTCTGCCACGACATGACCCGACGAAGGAAAGCAGAGTGATTTTGGAATTACCAATTCCAAAACCAGGGGGGCATGTGTTATCACCAAGATTTGACCGCGTCGGAGGTGGGCCGCAGTCAAGATGGGCTTAAGGAAATATATGTGGAGAATTACATGAATTGGCCTTTTTACCAAGTTGGGCTTGATTGCCCGTGTATCTGTAACATATTAGGTCGTGTTTTAGTTTAGAGATAGAATCTTACTCGTGCACGGTTTAGTGCACGCCCTCTTTAGAAAGTCCCCTGGACTATAAATATGTACCTAGGGTTTATGGAATAAACAACAACACAACGTTCACCCCAAAACAAACCAATCTCGGCGCATCGCCAACTCCTTCGTCTCGAGGGTTTCAATCAGGTAGCGACATGCCGCCTAGATCGCATCTTGCGATCTAGGCAAGCACAAGCTCCATGTTGTTCATGCGTTGCCCGTATCGAAGCGTCTTTGATGGCGGGCAACGTAGTTATCATAGATGTGTTAGGGTTAGCATTGTTCTTCGTATAAACATGCTTACGTAGTGCAACCCTTGCATATCTAGCCGTCCTCATGCCTATCTCGGTGCATGGGGGCGGCACCTCGCTTGTTCATCGTTTAGTAGATCCGATCCGTTACGATTGCTCCTTGCTCTCGCAAGGATTAGTTTAATATCTGCAATAGTTAGGCCCTACAAAGGGGGAGGATCCAGGTGGCACGCAGGGTGGCGTTCGCGAGTCCTAAACAGGATGCTCCGTGGATCAACTACATTGTTGGTTCTTTGGCCTTGTTTAGGATCGGCTTATGAGCACCGTGCGTGGCCGCGAGGCCCAACCCGGAGTAGGATGATCCGATTATGCGGTGAAAACCCTAAATCGTCGTAGATCTCATTAGCTTTATCTTGATCAAGCAGGATCACCAAGTATTCGTGCACCCCGCACGGATCATGGGTGGATCGGCTCTTTGAGCCGATTCACGGGATAACCCGAGAGCCGATCGAGGCTCGTATTTAATGTTTACGTGTATGCCATGCAGGAACTAAGCGAGGCATCCCCCATCACCTTCCTGACCAGGTATAGGTCAGGTGGCACGCCCTTGCACTTCGCATCGCCGCGTGTGACCAGAAGAGCATTGCGGGCCGTCGCTCGGAGGGGTCTCAGCCAGCCGCAGCTCTAGACTCTTCCCGGCTCTACTAGTGCTGACTGTCGCTGCCCGACGGTGGGTTTTGGCGGTCAACACCACGTCATCTTCGGCAGGCCCACCTACCACAAGTTCCACGCAAGAGCGTGCTATATCTACAACAAGCTCAAGATGCCGGGTCCCAATGGCATGATTACCATAACCGGAGACTACAAAAAGGCTCACGAGTGCGAGTTGGGCGAAGCCGCCTTCGCAGAGTCTGTCATATCCGGAGAAGAGCTGAAAGGCTACAGAGCCGCGGTGGATCCGACTGAGATGCAAACCACCAAGAAGCAGATCTCCGAGCAGAAAAACTCCTTCAGGGCCGCGATTGAGACCAAGAAAGTCAGCTTCAAGGAAGATGATCCTAGCAAGCAAGTCTCGATCGGAGCCAACATGGACCCCAAATAGGAAAGCGCGCTCGTCGAGTTCCTCCGCGCTAACATGGATATCTTCGCATGGCAACCTTCTGACATGTCCGGAGTACCTAGGGAACTCGCCGAGCACTACCTCAACATAAATCCGGGGCTAAACCGGTGAAGCAAGCTATGCGACGCTTTGGAGACAAGAAGCGCCGCGCCATAGGAATGGAACTAGCAAAGTTACTAGAAGCAGGTTTTGTAATAGAAGTTATCCACACCGATTGGGTCGCGAATCCCGTCCTTGTACCCAAAAAGAACACCGAAATACTAAGAATGTGCATCGATTACTCGGCTTGAACAAACATTGCCCGAAGGATCCGTTCCCCTTGCCGCGCATTGACCAAGTCATTGATTCGACGGCGGGGCGGAACTTCGTGTTTTCTTGATGCGTATTCCGGGTACCATCGGATCCGGATGAAGGAATCCGACCAAAAGGCGACTTCATTCATTACTCCGTTTGGTACTTACTGCTATGTTACTATGCCTTTTGGTTTGAAAACGCAGGTGCCACCTACCAACGTACGATGCAGCGGTGCTCGAAGGACCAAATTGGCCGGAACGTGCACGCCTACGTCGACGATATCGCGGTCATGACCCGGAAAGGATCCGACTTGATCGGCGACCTCACGTAAACCTTTGAGAACCTCCGTCGGTACAAGATGATGTTGAATCCGCTGAAGTGCGTCTTTGGCGTGCCAGCCGGAAAACTCCTTGGCTTCATAGTCTTCTCACAGAGGCATTGAGGTTAACCCGGAAAAGATCAAGGCAATCCTGTGTATCAAACGACCAACTTGTCTCAAAGATGTGCAACGACTAACTGGTTGTGTCGCAGCAATCAGTAGGTTTGTTAGCCGTCTTGGCGAGAAGGCGCTACCTCTGTACAAGTTGTTGAAGAAAACAGACAAATTTGTCTGGGACGACGCAGCTGACGCAGCTCTTCGAGGATTGAAGGAAATACTCACCTCCCCACCTATCTTGGCAGCCCCAGCAGAGTCAGAGCCAATGCTCCTTTATCTGGCAGCTACCAACAAAGTCATCAGCCTCGTCATCGTGGTGGAGCGAAAGGAAGAAGGTCATGAATATGACGTCCAAAGACCTGTCTACTACATAAGCGAAGTGCTAACGGAGTCAAAGCAAAGATACCCTCACTTTCAGAAGCTAGCTTATGGAGTTTTCCTAGGCAGCCGAAAGCTGAGACACTACTTCCAAGAGCACCCAGTAACAGTTGTGAGCAAGGCTCCGCTGTCAACAATTCTCAACAACGCTGACGCAACAGGACGGACGGCTAAATGGGGCATTGAATTATCCGCCTTCGACATCGCTTACAAGCCAAGGACCGCGGTAAAATCCCAAGTCTTGGCGGATTTCGTTGCAGATTGGACAGAAGCTCCGGATGCAAGTCTGGAGCCGGAACCGAAAACATGGGTTATGCACTTCGATGGATCCAAGCAGCATCAAGGCTCGGGAGCCGGAGTCACCCTGAAGTCCCCTACCGGAGAAGAACTGCAGTACGTTCTGCAGATCCACTTCGAAGCTACAAACAACATGGCGGAATACGAGGCTCTACTACACGGACTGCGCATCGCTAAGGAAATAGGGATCAAGCACATCATCTGTTGCGGAGATTCCGACCTGGTGGCACAACAAGTAGCCGGAACCTGGAACGCCAGAAATTCCGTCATGGCGGCCTACAGAGACGAAGTTGACGAGATCGCCAAGAGCTTCCTTGGATACGAAGTCAAGTACGTCAGAAGAGACGATAACACAGCAGCAGATATGCTATCTAAGCTCGGATCCGGCAGAAAGCCAATTCCGCCTGGAATCTTCCTAGAGCATCTCCGGATACCCTCGGTGAAGGGCGCTAACCCGGAAAACCCAGAAGTGGCAGTGTCTCCGGCCAGAGAGGTATTAGCTACCATTCCGGCTTGGACACAACCTTTCCTGGACTACCTCATCGATCAGAAGTTGCCGGAGGACGAGGTCCTCGCGCGCCAGATCATCAGACGAGCACGATCCTACACAATTGTTGATGGACAGCTCTACAAACGAAGCGCAACAGGGGTGTTTCTCAAATGCGTCTCCAATCAAGATGGCATTGAAATCCTCGGAGAGATCCACGCAGGGGACTCGCGGGCACCATGCCGCTCCCGGGTCACTCGTTGCAAAAGCTTTTCGGCTAGGCTTTTATTGGCTCACAGCTAAAGAAGATGCCGACAAGATAGTCAAGACCTGCCGAGGTTGTCAGTACTACGCTACTCAACCAAACGCTCCAGCCCAAGAGCTGAAGACCATACCTATCACCTGGCCATTTGCGGTCTGGGGGCTCGATATGGTTGGTAAGTTAAAAAGATCATCTCCTGGCGGATTTGAATACCTTTTGGTCGCTGTTGACAAGTTCAGCAAGTGGATCGAAGCAAAGCCAGTGAGAAAAGCCGACGGTGCTACGGCACTAAAATTCGTCTGCAGCCTCGTGATGAGATTCGGCATCCCACACAGCATAATCACAGATAATGGCACAAACTTCGCTCAAGGAGAGTTGAGGGATTATTGTGACACGATGGGGATTCGACTGGACCTTGCATCTGTGGCTCATCCACAATCTAATGGTCAAGTTGAAAGAGCTAACGGTCTAATATTATCAGGAATTAAGCCGCGCCTTGAAGAACCGCTGCGACGAGCAGCCGGAGCTTGGGCTGACGAGTTGGAAGCTGTACTGTGGAGTTTACGAACTACCCCTAACAGATCAACAGGGTTTACCCCATTTTTTCTGGTATACGGATCCGAAGCCGTGCTTCCCTCCGACATCATCCACGACTCACCGCGAGTTTCCGCCTACAATGAAGAAACAGCTGACGAGGCCAGACAGCTATCTGTGGACCTGATCGAGGAAGCTCGGAACTTAGCAGACCAGAGATCCGCCATCTACCAGCAGAAGCTCCGACGTTATCACAGTCGTCGAGTCCGGAAACGCTCCTTCATGGCAGGAGACCTGGTCCTCCGCCTTCGACAGGTGAAAGACCATAAGCTGCAATCTCCATGGGAAGGACCCTTCGTAGTTAGCAAAGTGCTTCATAACGGGTCGTACTACCTTGTTGATTTCCGCGAGCTGAGGGATAGACCTGCTAACTGGCGCCGGAAACGCAAGCGTGAGGATCCGGATGACATCTACGATGAAACAGATCGCCCTTGGAATATCGCACAGCTACGTCCTTTCTACACTTAGCATATTTTTTCCGAGTTACAAACTCTGTAATAGTTATACATGATCAATGAAATAAAGCTTATGGTTCACTCTTTGAGTCTTTTACCTCCTTTACTTGTTCATTTTAGATCGTGTATGTTTTTTCCGACTAAAACCGCGAGAGCTGGATGTTTTCCGCCTAGGCGTGTATAAAAGTTGTGATTTCTAAAACCGTCCTTTAGGACGTAAGCTTAAGTTTTCTGATTAAGTTGTTATCTGTTGCGAACTCGTGGATTCCTAGTAGCGATTTCCGGCACCTATGCCCGGGGGCTTGTTTCCGCGGTTATGGACGGATTGCCATTGGGCTTCGTCGCCGCTGGCGAGCATTTCCGGCTAAGGTTTTCCGGCTCGTGGAAGGTCAAGCGGGCAAGCCGGAAAATAACGAAATCAGCACTTGCTTTCCGACATAAAACGAAACATGCACATAATATTAAACGGATAGCAGGATAAGTGTTTCCGCCCCATGCATAATCGTTTCGTTCCTAGCTACTTAAGAATTTAAAGTCTTATTACAAACCCTCGCTGGGGCCAAAATGATGCATTGTTTTTCCCGCAGGAATAAAAGTTTTCACTCCCCCTTAGCCGGAGAAGTCTTGCCCTCTGGATCTTTTTCCTTGGCGCCTTCGGCCGGAGAAGACACGTCTTCATCACTTTCTTCAGAAGCAGCAGTGCTGGTCTTGGGTTCCTCTTGGGGAGCATCCTTGGAGCTGGTCCAGGTAAACTGGGTTCCGGATTCCGCAGGTCGCGCCTTGGCAGCAAGCTCTTTCTGAAGTTCTGCTTCTAAGGGCTCGTCCGCAGGAAGGACGACCTTGTCGTAGAATTCCTCGTGCCGGATCCTGCGCGCGATACGGGTGTCGTAGCCGCTCACTGCATCCAGGAGCGCGCTAACATCCGCATCCGGAGGAACGCCCGTGGTTACCTGATCAAGATCAAGATCCGCATGATGTGCTAGGCACATGGTCAAGGCCATTGCAGCTGCGCCTCGGGCCGATGATGCTTGCGGATCCGTCACTAGCTCCGGCAGAACATCCATCTTTCCAATAAGCTTCCGGACGTCGCAAGTGCGGCTCCTCTTGATGGATAAGTTATAACATATCTTGCGGGAGGCGGAGATGAGATCTTTGCAGTCATCGCCTGCAAGTTGAAGAAGGTCATCCCGTGGGAACAAATTCCGGCGCTCTTCCGAATACCCAAGCGGCTCTGCATAAAACAGTCAGGATATAAGCATACAATTTTGAGCATAAAGTAAAACGTCGGAGCAAATATCTGGGCAAGGTTCCAGTATCAGTACCCAAGATGTTCTCATTGAGCAAATCCCAGTGCTGTTCCGCGGTCTCCATATACTTCCGGAGTCCATTGAGCTCTTTTTGCTGACATTTGATGGTCTCACTGTCAACATTTATCTTCAATTTCAGCTCGCCCGTTTCCCTGATATGCTCGAAGTTTTTCTCCGCCAGCTGCTTTTCGGCTTGCTCTCTCTTAAGTTCCGCCTCCTTCAGCTTCGTTTCCAACTCTTGGTACGAGGAGCGCAGGTTCTCAAGTTCAGACGAAGCTGTCGCCAGGAAGGAGGATGCGCCTATAATAATATAAATTAACAACAAGTTTAAAGTCGGAATTTGGTTAAATGACGAAGAAGGCGGAAACCAACCTTGGGCGTCTGCCAGTTGTTTAGCCAGCTCCGCATTCTCATCCTTCAGAGTCCGGATATTTTCCGCCTGGCTCAGAGTAACGCGGCGCTGCAGGGCAATGTTCTTGTGTAGCTCGTAGTGCAGCGCCTGCTGTTCCTGTAAAATTTACACAGTGCAGGAGTAAAAATTCCGCCTGTAGCAGTGGTTTCTTTCAAAGCATCATTGCCGGAATCTTTCCGCCATAATGCTTGGGGGCTACTGGTCCAATTTGAAAACTTTCCCGGAAGTAATTTTTTCTCTAAAGCATCTAAGCGCTAACTATTATTTGAGTTTCCGCGTACATGCTTGGGGGCTACTGGGGAGTACCTTTTGCTTGCAGATGAGCTTGTCGAAGAACTGGCCGACATCCTTTTTAAAATCTTGGATCTCCGATGTCGCGGCATCAGGTTTCCCCGTGCGTTGTTCAGCATGGCGTTGAGCAGGTCTTGTTCAAGCTCCCATTTCTCCGCCTCGGACAGCTTGTTGAAAAACTTGGTAGCATACGCCTTGGGGGTGGAAGTGATGTCAGCCGGATCTCCAAAGTTCTTCGGAAAAACGACGATGTCGCCAGCGCCATCTCCGGCCTTCTCAGAAGAAGTGACTTCAGCCCCTCCTTGGCCTTGTTCTCCTGCATCTTCTTGGGCAGAGCCTTTGGCTTTAGGATCCTCTCCACCTACCTTGTCGCTGCTGACCGGAATTATTTCCGGTGGAGTGTTTGTGGCAGGAGGGGGAGATGGGTCAGCCTGCGGGGGAGATGGCCGGGGAGTAGGGTGAGAGGCACTTGGCGGAGCCGGAGTAGCTGGACCGACTGCCGGAGATTTCTTCATGTATTTGGTAATAGGCTCTTGGCTGGCGGTTCGCGTAGCGGTGGTACTCGGATTTCTGCAAACAAGTGAAAGGGGTGAAATGAGAAATAATTTTGCCAATATAAAGATGCACCATATTCGGAAACTTACGAGGCGCCGGGGATGATGGGGCGCGTGCGTTTGCTTGCTGTTTCCAGCATTTTCAGGCGTGCACGTTCTGCCTTTCTCGAGTCTAGTGGAGGTGGTTTCACGGTTTTTGACTTCTTGGCGGAGGCCTCGCCGCTAGCTCCGGCTTCTGAGCCGGAAGCCTTGGCGCGGGGACGTTTCGTAGGTCGAGGGGCCGCCTTACGGGGTGCTTGTTCCTCTTCCTCCTCATCGTCATCCGGAACCTCCTCCGCCGCGTCGCCACTAACGGGTACACGAATGATGGCGCGAAAGTTTTCCTCCGCCAGAGAGTTGAGCTGGAAGGAACATGCATAAGAGTTAAAGTTAATACCCCAAGAAATTTGTGAAGTTTGAAGCAATGAAAAGGATAGAGCTTACCGGAGGACACTGGTCGTTTGTATAAATATCCTTGATTAGTTCCGGGACCTGTTGGCCCCTGGAAATCTTCACCAACGTCTTGATCCTTCTCTTTAGAGAGTCGGCCGGAAGATCGTGGCGAGTAACCCGGAGAAGATCATCCGCCCCGGTATAAGTGCACATCAGGCGCACGTTGTAGCGTAGAGGCTGGATTCTCCGGGAAAACCAGCTAAGTGTGAGCTGGGACCCGGTCAGTCCATCATGGACTAGCCAGGAGATTCTCCGCGCTGCCTTCTCCAGGATTGGGGTTTGGGCGAGCGAAGGAACGAAGCTCCAGCTTGCGAGTTCTTCCGGAGGTTTGTTGACAAATTGGGGGAGGCCTTCATGGACCTTCGGAACTGAGGCATTCTTCTCATAGAACCATCCGGCATTCCAGTACCGGACGGATTCGTGCGAGTCGTGGGGAGGGTACATGCGGCTAGGGCGGAGCATAAACGTCATGCTTCCGCAGTTCACCATTGCCTTGTCCTTGGTTTCTTTCTTCACCCGGAAAAAGAATTGCCACAACTTGACATCTGGCCGGATCCCAAGGTGTCCTTCGCAGAGAGTTACGAAATTGGACAGGAGAAGGTATGAATTTGGGCAGATGTTGTGGGGCTGGAGCCCGTAGGTGTTGAGTATAGAGAGGAAAAACTCCGAACAGGGAAGTGAAAGTCCGCGTTCCACCCAAGCCTTGGTCATAACTATTTCTCCGGCTTCTGGCTTGGGGACGTCGGAATCACGAGTGAAACTCCAATGTGTGGAGATCATTCCTTCGTTCTGGAGCTCCCTAAGCTCCACATAGGTAGTTTCGCAAGGCCACCATTGACCCCGTTCTCCTTCGCGGATCCGGGCCTTGGACGCCCTCTTGTTTTCCGTCTCCTGCACCTTTGCTGCCATCCGAGCTTGCCCCTTGAGTTCTTCTTGGAGCTCTTGGAGGGAAGGGATCCGGCTTGGAGCGGTGCTGGAAGATGCGGAAAAAGGTTGAGCTAGTCTGATGTCGGAAATATATGGTGGCAGGAATGATATGGGATCCGGGCATATGGGTTCTATTTGGTTGGGATCCGGGCTACTCGGAGAGCTACCAGTACAATGCGACGATTCGAGTGGCATGCTTCCGGCTGCACCCATACAAAGTATTTGAGTACCCGGATCACTAAGGCTATCTTCTACACTAAGTTATCTTCTACAAGGCCGGCGTACTTACCGCTAATGGCGCGGTGGCTCGACGGAGCTCCGGCGAAGATGAGGTCACCGAACTTGAAGGAAATCGTCCCGCGTAACCACGAATCGGCGGCGGAGAGAATTTCTCGTTCAAACGCGAGAATCTTGGCGCGAGGAGAGCCTTGGTTTGGCGGCGCGCGGGGCTCACCGTGGCAAAGCTCGCCGGAGTCAAGATCTGGAGGGCGGCGCGGCGCGAGTAGGAAGACGAGGTGGAGAAGAGAGGTAAAAGAATGAATTTTTCACCGGGCCGCGGAGTATTTATAGGCCACACGCGGAGATTCGGGATCCGGATCCGACGGTGGAAACTGAACGGTCACGCCGTTAGATGGATGACACGTGCTTAGGTCAACTGCGGTAAAACGACGTGGAGGTGACTTGACCATGCACTCCCGAAAATTCCGGCTGAAGTTTTGCGTCTGCGAAAATTTAGCGCGGGAAATAAGGAAGTTGTGCGCGGGAAATGAGGAACTTCCGTTGTTAAGTTTGATCTGAAGGTGAAAGATTTCCGGAACTGTTTGAGTCTTTTAAGATTCCGGGTAATTCCGTGAGGATAAGTTGGCTCTCGTTCGAGCAGGGAGTAGCCCGGAAATGTTCTTTGGAACGTCGATGGATGAAGTCCTGCGGGGTGAGAGCATTTTCCGGCTATAAGTTGGAAAAAGAAGAAAATGCAAAGTTGGAGTTCTTCAAGTTTCTCCGCGTTACCAACGTTTGCCGGAGCTTGTGATGGACCAGCAAGGTGGAAACTGCAGGTGAAACTCGGAGAACTCTGGGGGCTACTGTTGTGGGTATACTTCATGGGTGTACCATCGACAGTGCCTAGATCCGGCAAGCCCGGGTGGCCCACAGACGGTGATGAGGCATGTGGCCCATCGGGCGGCCCAGTTGCTGTTGATCATGAAGGAAGAAGTCCAGCCCAGGATCAGTAAGCCGGATCCATGCCGACATTAGGAGTAACCCGGATCCGTGGAGGCCCATGAGGAACCCGGATCCAATACGACGTATATGGAAGGCGGATCCGTGACGTGCACGGCAAGATATTGTACCGTAGTTAGGCTATCTGTAATCCGGCTAGGACTCTCCATGTAAACCCTAGATCCGTGCGCCTTTATAAGCCGGATCCCGGGAGCCCTAGAGGCACGACCACAACTCATTGTAACAACGCGAAAGCGCCCGGATAATTCCGGACAAGCAGCAGTAGGCCCCGTCATCGTGCAGGTGTTCCGAAGCTGGGTAACTCGCGTACCACCGTCCCGTGTGCACTCCGCCCTATGGCCCCTACTTCTTCTCCCCCTCGTGAGGATCCCTCCTCCGAGGTACCGTCGATTAAACAACGACACCCACGGTGGCAGTCTGTCCCCGCGCCGACGCCATGACCATGGGGTGGGGCGCCGCCTTCTTCATTTCGGCGGCCTTCTTTGCCTCGGCCGTTCTTGTAGCTGCCGCCCTAGTCGCAGGGGCGGGCTTCCTCAGAACCTTCGTCTTGGCCGTGCAAGGTCTCATTGTGAGCGCTCCGGCGACTCGGTAAGCAATAAGGAAAACAGAACAAGGATACTTACTTCACCGTCGGGAGCGTCTTCACGCCGGTGCTGACCCGCGCTCCCGCGTTAAGCACGGCCTGAAGTGGTCGCCGAAGCTCGGTCGCGCCTTCCAGGACGGTCGGGCGCAATCGCTTGGCACAGGGAACTTCGGTCTCTCGGGCGGGCCCCTTCCCTTCTGGAGGCGAGGTCGTTTCTTCTCCCACGTCACCCTCCGGGGGACCATCCTCCGACGGGCTTTGCGACGAGGAAGCCGCTCCTCTCTTCGAACCACGAGGCTTTCAGACGAAGTCTCTCGCCTCGGAGACCGATTCGGTGCGCTCCCCGTCGTCTTCAGCGTCGTCCTCCGCGGCCTCCTCGCCTTCGGTCATCTCCGGAGGCTCCTTCCCCGCGAGCGGGGGAAGATGGTTGGCGATCTTCTGCCACTTCTACGCTCCAACCAAGAAAGCATGTCAGAAAAACCCACCGCCCTGGGCCATTCGACTGAAAAGGCTACGAAGAGGATGGTTTAATACCTGAGGCGCCGGCCTGTCCTCAGAGAAAGGCTGCAGCCCGTCATCGAGAGAGGTGAAGGTGGCTATGGTGACCTTGGCGAGTACCTTCCGGACTCGTCCTCACTCCAGTCGACTGCCGTTGAGCGGGTGCAGTCGTTCTGCCCCCAGTACTCCCACATGTAGTGGGCGCGGCTGCATAAAGGGATCAGGCGACGGGCGAGCCAACAATTGTACATGTTGGCGGCCGTCCGCTCGTCGTCTTTCAGCGCCTGGATCGCCAGGCACATCTCCTTCACCACCTCCTCCTGGTCGCGCGACAGCTACCAGACGTTGAGGCGCCGAGGCGTGCTCGGCTCGGACGAGTACTGGGAATGGGAACTTCCCAAGGCCGAGTATGCTCCAGGGCGTAAAACCAGAAACGGCGCCATTGCGATTGCACCTTCTTGGGGAGCACCATGTCGATGAAGCTCTCCCTGGACTTCACCTGAAATGTGATCCCGCCGTTCCGGATAAGAGATTGGTCGCTCTTGCTGACCCGAGTCGCCCGCCCATGGAAGATCGATACCCACAATGGGAAATAGGGCGGGCAACCCAGGTAGCACTCGCACAGCGCTGCGAACAACGGGATCTGCTGGACGCTGTGCGGACCGAGGTCGGAGATCTTGATGCTATAGAAGGCAAGGAGCTGGCGCAAGAAGTCAGAGGTAGGGAGCGCGAACCCGCGGTCGAGGAAGCTCATGAAGATCACGAACTCCCCTGGCCTCGGGCGCGGCTCCACATAGTTCGCCGTCGGCACTCTCCACCTCTCGTGCCTAAACTCCGGTATGATCCCCGCAGAAATGTAAGGGAGGAGGGATTCCTTGGTGACCTTGGATTTGCCCCATCCCTTGGCCGCCATTGAAGCGCTTGAGCTCGGACGCGGAGAAGAGAAGGAAGGAGTGAAGAAGAATGCAGGGGAGAAATGCAGCGGAGTGATGAACCCTAATCCCTGGAGCGGCCCTTTATATTGTCGCACTCGCCCGAATTAAAGAATGAGATCCACCCTTCAAAGCCGTTCCGAAATAGCCGCCCCGATATCAACGATCGAGATCAGCGCCAGATTAAGCTAGGTGGCTGTTAACTAGCCGTTAACGGTCACGTCAAGTCCAACGGTCAACTGCATGCCAACGGCTCGCGCCTCGGTCAACATGAAATCTAGTCGTTGGGTCCTCCACGTGTCTCCGTGACGGGTAGACGCCGACTGGCAAACGACGACTGGCCAACGCCGACTGGCCAATCAACCTTTGGCGACTGAAGACTGGGACTGAGCCTGAAGCTTCATTTTCTAGGAGCCCGATGACGACTCGCATTGCTCCATCGCCGCGCCTCTTCAAGACTTGCCTCGAATCCACGCTTCATCATCATCGCGCTCGGGGACTACTGATGGGGATATACCCTAAGGGGGTGTGTCACCAGTCCCACTCGCCATGGAGGTGAAGGCCCAAGAAGAGCGCCGGTCGCACGAGCGGCCGGGTGGCTGGGCCCTGCAGCGACCAGGCCGCAATCCCCGGATGGGCCGACTGGATGAAGATCTGCGCGACTGGAGAAGGAGATTACTTGCGAGAAGGGTAGCAATCTCGGATTAGTAGCAACTGATATGATTCGGATTTATCCTCATGTAACCCTAGATCAGGGGTGCCTATATAAACCCCCGAGCTAAATCCTAGAAGACACACCATCTGAGATTCGATCTCTCCCTTGTAGCTCTTGGCGTAGCCGCCGACTGAGCCCCCCCATTGTAATTCTTCACTGAGTAATAGATCTAGCTGCTTCATTGTCCGCTCGAGGTACATGATGGAACTCACAACCTTCAAAGAATCTGGCGATCTGCTGCACGTGGAACCGGTACGACGCCATATTTGCATTCTTGGCATACCAATCATCGGAACATTGCTGCACCACTAAGTCCGAATCACCGTAACAGATAATCCGGTGTACTCCAACTTCCTTTGCTACCTTGAGCCCATGCACAAGTGCTTCGTATTCAGTGATATTGTTTGATGCTCTAAAGTGAATCTGTAACACATACTTCAGTGGATCTCCCTTGGGTGAGGTGAGGACCATGCTGGCATCGAGATCCTCTTTGAATTTGGAGCCATCAAAGTGCATCGTCCAGATTTTGATTCCGGTGCAGGTGGCTTATGCTGCATCTCGGCCAAATCCACCAGGAATTCTGCCAGAGGCTGTGACTTGATTGCATCTCTTCTTTCATAGTGAGGTACATATGGAGCTAACTCAATTGCCCATTTGGCTATTCTTCCGTTGACATCTTTATTGCCAATGATCTCCGAGATTGGAGCTGCACACACCATGGACATTGGATGTTCTTCAAAGCAATGCTTCAATTTATTGGCGAACATGAACACGCCGTATATCATCTTCTGGTAGTGCGGATAATTTTGCTTCGAGAGGTAGAGCACTTCACTCTGATAGTATAACGACCTATGCACTACCTTGTCATCTTCTTCTCTTTCTACCACCACTACTGCACTTACAACCCGGTTTGTGGCTGCTATATAGAGCAACATTGGAGCAGCATCAGCCAGCGGAGTCCAGACAAATGTACCGCCGTTTTCTTCATTAGTTGGTATAAGGGCAAAGCTTTGTCCCCAACCGGCTTACAAACCGGCTTAACGATGCTAAGCATCCAGTAAACTTTTGAACGTCATTGAGAGTTTGGGGCAACTCCATTTCTTCAATTACCCGGATTTTAACCGGATTAGTGTCTATGCCGCAGCTGGAAACCAGAAAACCGAGTAAAATCCCCACCGGAACACCGAATGTGCACTTTCCGGATTGAGTTTCATCCGGAACTTTCTCTCTCAAATCATCGAGTAATGTGTGTTTCTATTTAGTTTTTATAACGATATCATCGACATGCACTTGCACATTTTACCAATTTGGTTATGTAAACACTTTTGCAAACAACACTGATATGTTGCGCCAGTATTTATCAAACCGAATGGCATAGTGATATAGTAGTAAGCAGCATACGTGTTGATAAAAAAATGTCTTTATTTGACCCTCCTTTTCCAGGGGTATATGGTGGAAACTAGAGTATGCATCAAGGAAACACACCAACTCACACCCAACAGTATAATTAATCACTTGATCAATCCTAGGTAAAGGAAATGGATCCTTAGGACATGCTTTGTTTACATGCCTGTAATCGACACACCTGCTCCAACCTTTTGCTGCTTTGGGCACATAAATTGTTTCATTTAATTCTAGTTAAAATCAACCACTCTCGGCTATTTATACTGAATTATTTTACTTTATTCAAATTCAAATTTGACCCATATAAATTGTTTTATTAATACATATTTTCCTCGATAACCATATTTCATGTATAGTATTTTTAGGTATAAATAATAAATTTAACAAAGTTCTTATGCTCATGTATAGTAAGTTGCATATTTATAATATCGTTTTATTGTTTATCACTACAACTTTTAATGTGTCAACTTGAAAATGTATTTATTTTGGACGGTTTCAATAGCATTTTTTTTTGTTACAACTTGTTTCACCCTAAATTCGAGCAAACCAAAAGTATGGTATCACTCTATAAATGTATTTATGTCCATGAACATATTACATTTTTCTGTGTATATCTACTACATGATTTGGTAGAATGTTTTCGAGTGTATGGACTATGGACCATAAATATCTGATAGTCATTTCTGGATTACAAGACTACAAATCTTAGGTGTAACTAAACTAGTACAAATTTTAAGTTGTATGAAGTGTTGTTAATAATTCGGATTGTCATGAAATCAGTTCTCTCCCGTGCTTGTTATCGTTACTAAAGGAGGCCCATTCTTGACCAGACTTAAGAAAACATTTAGTTCGTGGTTCCGGCCCAGCTTTTGTGAAGACCAAAGTATTTTCCCTCCGTTGGGGCCTTGGGGTCCTCCTACGCGTGTCCAATACACCGATCAGGTCAGCGTGTACCGCGCACGGTACGGGCCGGACCAGTTAGGTGCTGATCTTTTTTTTTCTGTTTCTATTTCTGTTTGTGTTTTCTGTTTTCTTTTCTTTTCTGTTTTCTTTTAAGATTTAATTTAGAACGTTAAATTTGGAAAACTGTATATTAAAAAAGTAATTTTTTGAAAAGTATGCAGATTTTAAATTGTTTAAATTGCAGAGAAATGAATTTTGGAAAAAATGTTCAAGTTAGAAAAATGTTCAAATTTGGAATTCTTTTTTTGAAAAATGTTCAAAGTTGAAAATTGTTCAAATTCAAAATTTGTTCAAATTCGAAAAACCTTCAATTTGAAATTTGTTCAAATTCAAAAATTGTTTAATTTTGAAATTTGTTCAAATTTGAAAATTGTTAAATTTTGAAATTTGTTCAAATTCGAAAATCGTTCAATTTTGAAAGTTGTACAAATTCGAAAATTGTTTAATTTGAAAATTGTTTAAATTCAAAAATTGTTCAAATTTAAAAATGTTCAAATTCAAAACAGAGAAAAAATGAGAAAGGAAAAAAGAAAAACACAACTTACTTGATGAGGGTGTGCAGTGGTCCGTCCGTACCGACCTGGTCGGCGGACAGGACCTCCCGTCCTCCTATTCATCGCGTTAAGCGACGATAACGTTCGCTCCCGCTTAGAGAATCAGCTGTGCCAGTACCGGTGTCCCACAGTAAGTTGGGTTTGGCCCATGTTTCATACGTGCATGGCTGGCTGCAGTCGTTTTCCTTTTAAATTCTCTTCATTGGTCAAAACCTGACTTTCACTTACTTTCACTACTTGCAAGGAATCCATCAAAGGAAAACATAACAATTTGATCTAATATGAAGCGAGAGACTACCACTGCCCCTACTAAGTGTGAACAAATTTCAAAAAATGAACATATTTTGAATTTAAACATTCAAAATAGAACGATTTTAGAATCAGAAATTTTTTCAAAAATGAGCAGTTATAGAATCAGAACAAGTTTTGAGAGTGAACCAAATTTCAAAACTAAACAAATATTGAAATTGAACAATTTTAGAATCAGAACAAATTTTGGATTTGAACAAATTTTTAATGTGAACAAGCTTCGAATGTGAACGAATTTCTAAAATGAACTAATTTCTTTGATCTAATTTCAAAGATGAACAAATTTCGAATGTGAACAAATTTTAAAAATTGAACAGATTTCTGAATTGAACAAATTTTAAAATTGAACGATTTTAGAATCAGAACAAAATTCAATATGAACGTGTTCAAATTCAGAACAAAAAATCGAAAATGATTAAATTTCGAATTTGATCTAAGTTGAAAGTAGGAACATATTAAAATAAAGAAAGTAGAAGGAAAAAATATTGTGAAGGTCAAAAAACAAAAAAAAAGTGAAACCAAATGTAAATTTTAAAATAGGGAAAAAAAAACCTCGTCTCCCGAGTCTGGGTGTCTTGATCGCTACCTTCCTGTGCATACCAGATCATAGATGTCTCTAAAAAACAAGCAGCCCGTCTCGTGGCGAAAGTGTTACACTTACACATGAGAAAAGGAAGAGAAAAGCAATCAGGAGTAAATGGGCCAGGTCCAGTATAGACGTGGGGTGCACGGCGCGGCGATCGATCTGTTCCAACTATTTGCCCGTGCACACACCGGCGCAACCATCAGACTTTTGATCAACCACATAGTATCAGAGACAGACACACACTGGTACAAACTTTTATTGACACAACTACGCACCACTGGAGTGCGTAAGTTGGGTGCTAGTACGTGTAGACGGACGTGGCGCGAGAGGCCCAGCAGCAGGGCTTCTTCAGTGGCCGCAGGTGCAGTTGGTGCAGCTGCAGCTGGTGCCGCACTTGCACTTGCCGTCGTTCTCCGCGACCTCCTGAACCTCGAAGTGGCTGCATGGAAAGGTAATCGATCGTATTTAGGATGATGAACAGACATCCGTAAAATGAAATTTATATGTGGTACTACTTGAAAGGAAACTGAATTCAGTTAGTGTTAGAACAAAAATGATGGAAGTTGGATAAAGATTCCGGGCAGGACTACTTGGCTGTTCGCTGGCTAAATCTGGGCTTTATGATACACATGGTTGAACACAAGCTGGGCTGCAATCAGGTGCTGTTGGTGTGTTCATGTTCCGTTCTGGAGGATATACCAACAACATCTTGGATGAATTTACACCAAGCAGAATAGCAGATCTTTCAGTTCCAGTTAATGTGTGGTGAATATGAGAGAAAGCTAGCTAGCTTGTGTGTCTGGTTAATTTTGTGTGCTGATGCTTTTAGTGGATCGAGAGAGTGAAGAGTTAGCAGTACCTCTTCTCGGTGTCAACCATGACGATGCCGTAGCTGTTTCCCTTCTTGCTGCACGCGCGACAAAACAACAGCGTGTTCAGGGACAGAGTAGAGCAGATACAAAGGCAGAAGATTCAGATATTAACTAGAAGGCAGAGGAGACGGATCAGAGTCAGACGGATCATGGATGGATTAACACGATCGGTAAACATAAGAAGCTTGATCGATATGGCTAGCCAGGTACTTACGGGCAGTCGTTCTTGTTAGAGCAGTCGCAGTTGCCGCAGGTGTTCGACATGTGGACTTGGCTTGTGAGTGTAGAGAGTACTTCACAAATGGATCTGTGTGTATTTGCTCTTGCTTGGTGAGGAGCAATGGCCGCTGCTTGCGGTGGTATATATAGCCGCCGGGTCGGAGAGGGGTCGTGAGGGCATCTTCAACCGGGCGACCCAAACGGACGCGCTGGGCCGTCCGTTTTGGGCCGTTTGCGTGGCCGCCCGGACACGCGGACAGCGCCCCGCGTCCGCGTGTCCGTTTGGGTCGCACGCGGCGCCCAACGCGGCGACCCAAAGAGACGCCACGTGGTTCGTCTTCGTTGCGCGGCGCTGCGCCATGGCGAGGCCTCGACGGGACAGCCATGGTGGGCGGTGGAACGCGCGGGAAAGATCCCGCGCGCACCAAGGTTCCCGCGCGCGCGAACGCCATTGGCGCGCGCTCGCGCCCAAGTTTCCCGCCGGACCGGCTATAAAAGACGGCGGCGGTCTCACCCGAACCGCATCACCGTTCTCTCCCCTCCACCTTCTCCGGCGCCATGCCGCGCACCCTTCGAGGCCACATGGGCCAAGCTCTCCCTCGCCGCCGGGCCGGGTTCCCGCGGACGGACGAGGAGGAGCGCGCGGACTCGCGGTGGGTCGCCGACGACGAGGCGCTCCGCATCGGCTGCCGAGGCGGCGACAAAGAAGGCCGGTGACGCGGAGATGGGGGAAGCGGCCGCGGAGGGCCGGCACGAGACCGCGGACGGCCGGGTACGAGGCCGCGGAGGAGGGGCGGACGCCGCGGAGGAGCCCGTCGCCGCGGAGGACCTCGCGCCGGCGAACATCAACGCCGCCATCGAGGAGCGTCTCGCCGACCTCACGCGCGTGACGAAGGAGCACGAGGGCATCTGGCGGGCCGGCCGTCGCCGCTTAGGCGACCTCCTCGGCCAGAAGAACGAGCTGCTCGCTATGCGAACAGCCCGTCACCTCATCCAGATGCCGTCGCCCGAGCGGCGCGCCCGGGAGGATGCTGCGTCGGCGGAGCGCATGCGCCGGCGGCAGGAAAACCACGAGGCCCAGGCCGCCGGCCGCGTCCGTCTGGAGGCGAACGCACCGCCCTGCAGGAGCTTGAGCTATGCGGGAAGCGGATGGTTCCGCCGCAGGAGGCGGAGCGCGAGCGCGCCCGAGCTGCGCGGACGGAAAGGAGGAGGATGATGCCCTCCGTCCAAGCTGCCGAGGCCCGCGCCGCCGCCCGCGCCGCCGCCGACGCGCCACCCAGCCCGTAGGAAGCTGGAGTGGAATCCTCACGCGTACAGGCCGCCCGCGTCGAGTGAAATCCATGGCCCCGACGGCGAGCCCCCGATCAATCAAATCGCCAGCTGGCCTTAATTAATTGCTCGGAAAACCCTTGGTTCGTCGGCGACTTTTAATTTTTTTTTTCTCTCTCTCACGCGCGCGCGCACAATCAGAAGAAGAGCGCCTGCCTGGCCTGGCTCTTCGATCATTTCTTCTTTCTTGGTTCGCGCGGGATAACTACGAAGAGCGCCAGCTTTGAATTAAATAAAAAACAATAACAAAAATAGAGTGCCAGCCTAGCTGGTGGATGCACGCATACACGCGTGACCCTTTTTTTTTTTTTTTTTTTTTGCATCAGCTGCGCGCGCTCGGGAAGTCAGACCGAGCACAAAGTCCTTTATTCCTTCGCGTGCTTAATTCTTCACTTTTTAATTCACACAAGCCGGCACTTCTTTTTCACGCTGCATACTACTCCGTACATGAAACGATGTTACTGCATCCTGGATACTACTCCCTCCTGTTCCACACACTTCCTCGATGACTTCCTTCACGCAAACGAAAAGAAACAATAGAGCATCTCCAGTCGCGTCCTCTAAACCGTCCCTCAAAGAAATTTGGACACGCCGGATAAAAAACGTTCCTAGCCGCGTTTCCTAGGCATCTTTTTATCCCAAGGCATCTTTTTATTCGGCGCGGCCCGATACGGTGTCCGGCGCCCCGAGCCCGTTCCCGCTACACAGGAGACGCTCGAGGCACGCCGGACACACCGAAATGCGAGGCGAGGCGTGGCTGGACCGACGCGTCAGTGACTCACGGACGGACGCTCCACCACCACCTACCTAGGGACGATGCAATTGCCGGGAAGTGGAACCGTCGCATTGGCAACCGCGTTGATCGACACGCGAACCTCCGGAATGGAGCGCGAACTCCGCGGAAGAGCAACCGCCGGTCTCTTGGATATATGTGCCGCCGTTCATCCGCGCTCAATAAGACCCGTACGTAGGCGTTTTTGGATCTTCAACCGGCCGCCATTCATCCAAGCTTCTCACGATGAGCGACCTCTCCGGGCTTCCATCAGACACCGACAGCGAGGGCAAGTCTCCAGGATGGCGCCATTGGTGGACGCCCAGCAGCGGCGATGATTCCACGCCACCGGACAACAGCAAGGAATGGGAGGCCGATGAGGAGGAGGAGGAGGCCGACGAGGCCGAGGCCGAGGTGGAAGAGGCCGAGGAGGAGGAAGAGGCCGAGGAGGTGGCGGCGGCCCGGGCGAGGGTGGAGGCGAAAGCGAAGCGGAAGGCGCAGCCGGCAAGCTCCGTCGACGATGAGGAGGACACAAGTTCCTCGGATGCGTCGGACGACACCGCCTCTTCGGAAGAGGTGACGAGCAGGAAGCGCCACCGCGAGGACGACGAGGCGGGCCATCAAAAAGTATATACTAAATAAAAAAAGTATTTTAAAGTTTGGCGGCGTTTGGGGACTCGGTTGGGAGCGACGTCCCCCAAATGCTCGATCATGATGTGTTTGGGGGACGGTTTAAGGGACGCGGCTGAAGAAGCTTTTAGTATCTTGGAGTACTACTCTAGTCAACAATGTTTGAAATTTTGGCACTTCAATCGGACATATGTGGTCACGTACACATATAGTGCACCCGCTACACTGAATAAATCTTGTATACATTATTATTATTGTAAACATCAAACCACGTAATAAAATCATTTGGAGCAAGCGGCCGGCCTGATGGCGGCAAGGCCGCAAGGGGCAAGCCCCCCGAGCTATGCGCCAATTTCACCAGAGGTTCAAGGTCCGCGCCTCTCCTCCGGCGACGTGGTGGCCCAATCGACACAAAGACATGGTTGCCGCTCCTCCCAATCGGCAACACAGCAACGCTCCCAACGTAGCATCCATGTCGTGCTTATCACTTTCGTGGCTCCAGCTTCCGACCGGTGGAGGCGGGTCCTTGGTGCAATATCTTCGACAAGGTGCAATACCTTGGCTTGGTCTCCTCGTGTAAAGATGGCCCATGGCGGCATGTACTGCAGGTGGGGGGAGGGTGGTGACGGTGCTAGCTAGATCTAGATTTGGGAGCGAGACAGCCGGCGAAAGCCGGGCCTAGATTCGTCGGGGCCGACGACCCCTGTGGGCAGGTCACCTTCCTGGTGGCCTCGTTACTACGCTTCTCATCTCCGTGTTCAAGTTCTTCGGGGGAAACCTTAGATCTAGATTCCTCGGAATCCAATGACGCCGGTTTCACGCCGTCTCCCCTCTCGAGGGATTCACTTAAAGTAGAGTTCGGCCAACAGGTTTGTGGCTCATGTTGGTGGTCGTCATCGTCTTTGTGTAGCAGTTAGTATGAGAATGCACGAAGATGGAGTCAGGGCAAGGTTGCGGTAGTCGCTCCGCCGCTTGTCCGTGGGTTCATCGTGGTTTTGTCGATGGCTTGAAGTCGGAGTTGCAGCATCGAGGTTCGCGTGGCGATGAGTTCCCTACAACAACAGTCACGACGATATGACAAACGACGGTCTGCTTGGTGATCCTTCAATCAATCAGCTGAGTTGGCAAGCTGGCTTAATTAATTCCAACGTGATGCATGAATGGCTTCTTCGGCTGGTCATAGTGGTAAGTATCATGTAGTAGTATCATGCATATGATATTTGTGTATGATACTATCTCTATAGTGGGTAGTATCATAGAGTAGTATCATAGCCATGCTATATTTATTATTTTTTAGAATCTCAATGCAAATTTGTGTACAAGATTTGTTTGGCATTAAATTTTCTTGTGATATGTGCTATGATACAGTATCCACCTATGTTACTCTAATCCTCTCTCTCCTCCTTAATTAGCTGCCACATCATCATTTTTGTGGGACCAATATGCATGATACTAGCTATGATACTAGCACTATGGCCAGCCTTCGATCATTCATTCTTCGGCTTCTTCGATCTCTCTTGTCGATGTACCTTGCGCGGGCCAAGAAACGAATGAAAGGCGGCAGATCTTTAATCCATCTCGGTCGCGTGCGTACGTGCCGCCGCCCGAATTAAAACGCTCGCCAACAAAAACCCCGCCTATAGCCAACCAATGAATTGGGTTTGAATCGCTCGCCTTAATTAACTCCTTGGAAAACAACGACACGCGTAGTAGTACTACCTCCATTTCAAGGAATAAGGCGTCCTCTTTTTACGTGCTTTTTGTTTGACCAAAAAATACTTTAAATATATAAAGATTGTTTGTATGAAATTAGCATCATTAGAAAGTGTTTTCCAGTACAAATCCAACGGTGCTAATTACATATAATAAAATTAAAATTTATTGCTCAATTTTTATGGTGAAAGTTCATCTTGAAATACGCGTGCGCCTTATTCCTTGAAACGGAGGTAGTATATGGCTTCTTCGATTCCTGTATCCACCATTCGTTCTTTGGACCGACCCTTGGTTCGCTACGACACCCACCGGTCGCACCCGCCCGCGTCTTAATTTTAATTTCTCTCTATCGCTCTCTCGCGTTTCTTCTTTCTCGCGTCGCGTGCCTGCTCCCTTTTTACTTACTCTAGTTAACACATGCCGCCGGTGCTTTTCCATGATGCATGCATGAAACCATTTTGGCATGACAAATGCCAATTCATCCGATATTTGGGGTCACGTTTATATATACTAGTAGCAAAATTTACTTCTTCTGTTATATCCCAATATAACACTCAACTCAATTCAAAAGTGAAATCAATGTCAACTTTCTCATGTTACCAACAAGGATTGTATAAATTAATTCAGCTGAAAATTTCAATACCCCAGATGTTCGACGCGTAGATCTAGCATCTTCGCCGGCGCCTCTCCCCTCCAGCGACGTGGCCGCCAGTTTGTGCCAAGACGTGCTTGCCGCTCCTCGCCATACCTCGACTCCACATTAGTCCTCTACTCCTCTCCTAGCGCGGCTCCCCACGTGGCGACAACTTTCGTGTCTCCACCTTCCGTCCAGCAACGGCTTCGGGCATAGGTTAGTCTCATCGTGGATTGGTGGCAGACAAGGACGTTGGATAGAGGGGGGAGGGGCTATCCGGTTCTGCATTTGGTAGCAAGATAGCGGGAGAAAGTCGGGCACGGATTCATCGTTGCCGATGACTGCGGCGCTGGATAGGAGGGACTACCCGGTTATGGATATGGGAGCGAGACAACCGGCCCCTAATCAGTTGGGGCCAACGACGGCTAGTGCGCCCATGGGCGTTGTCAACTTGTTGGAGGCCTCGTTGATGCGCTTCTCGTCTCCGCATCCAAGTTCTTCAGGGGTAACCCTAGATTCGGGCTACGCGATTCGGCTGTGTCGGCTTCGCGCTATCTCCCCTCTTGAGGGCTCCGTTTCAAGTAGAGTTTTGCCAGCAAATTTGTGGTTCGTGTTGGTGCTCGTCGACGTCTTGTGCAGCAGCGGCTATGAGGATGCGAAGGGATGGAGCCGGTACAAGGTTTCGGTAGTCGCTCTACGGTGTGTCCGAGGGTTCATCGTCGTTTATTTGTGGCTTGAAATTGGAGATGCGGTGGTGAGGTACACTTTTGCTCGGCGATCCTTCACGACACCAACTTTGCATAGTTCTCATTTTGTAGCTCATGTTCGTCGGCATGTGTGGCCAGTTGTTTTGTAATCCCCTTGTTAGGGTTTATAAGGCGAGCAAGCTATTTAAAATTGTTTGGGATTATAAGCTCTCGCTTATTTATTGTACTCTCTACCCAATGCTTGTTCTATTTTTCTCTCAATTCTATTAAAATTATTGGTGTATGCGATAACTAATGAGAAGAGCTATAGAGTTGCCCTAGCGAATTAGACATCTGAGCTGATAATCCCATACGGAGGGAGTAGTTCTGATGGCTTGATGCCCTTGTCACGGTGAGCACATCTCCTATGGAAGTGGATCGCAAATTCTGGTTCACTAGCTCTAGGAGGAGAGACGGTGTGTGCTATTTTTTTCCAAACATAATACCTTGGTGTTGCGTTTTTCTCGACGGTGTGTGTCGGTCACATCGCCGCGTGCTGTTCAGCCATCCGCGTCTTAGTGGTTTTCCAAATTTTAACCGAACACTCTCATCATCTTAATCGATAGAAATATAAGTCTTTTGCCCTGTTTTAGAAAAACATATCATTTTGATTTGTACCGGACCTCGTTTGCAGGAACTAAACCATTGCATGTCCTACCAAATGGGCAATACTATGTATATTTGGTTACGATTTGCCTAATATGGCCGCGTATACATCGCATGAGACCGTAATGCATTGGGTACGTGCCCGACGAAACGAACGAAGAAACAAAGTCAAAAAATCAAGAAGGAAACGAAGCGTCCAGGAATCCCAAATCCCAAACGGCAAATTGAAAACAAAGCAAGTGAAGCGTCCCCGTCCTCGCTCTGCCTCTTCTCTCTCTCTCTCTCTCCAAACCGCCATCGACCCTGAGACCACACCGCCGCCACATCCCGCCTCTCCGTTCGCCTGCGCTTCCTTCTCCCGGACCACTCAATCGCCAACACCACATCCCCGCGCCCCCGCCAAGCACCTGCGTCACCTGCTCGACAGCTTCCCCGGCGTCGCCTCCCCACCGGACACCGGTGGTATGAGAGCCGGCGGCGGATGATGCGCCTGACACGGAGGAGGCCTACATCGCTCGCCTACCACCCGGAGAGAATTTCACCACAGCCTCCATCCGCCTCGCGAATCCTGGCGCCGGCCACGACGCAGCGCACACCGCCGATGATGTCGACCACCGCCGCCGTCGGCATCTACAGAGGCATGCGTGCTAAAGGTATTGATTGACCTAGGTCCAATTCGGAATCCTCTTCCTTCTCCCCCAATTTAATCTGCCCGACTTCAAAATCGTTTATTTCCCCGACCAGACCAGCCGGACGAGGAGGAAAGGATGCTCGTAGCTGAAGCTGTGCGCGGGCAAAGTCAAGGATGCAGCGAATATCCCTGGGTGTGTGCGGCAACACAACAACGCTCCCAACGTAGCGTCCATCTCGTGCTTATGACTTTAGTGGCTCCAGCTTCCGGCCGGCGGAGGCGGGTCCCTGCTGCAACCTCTTCGGCAAGGTGCATTACCTTGGGTTGGTCTCCTTGTGAAAAGATGGCCCATGGCGGCATGTACTTGGGGGTGGGGGGGAGGGGGTGACGGTGCTTGCTAGATCTAGATTTGGGGGAGCGAGACAACCGACGAAAGCCGGGCCTAGGTTCGTCGGGGCCGACGACGGCGACGGTTGTGGGCATATCACTTTCCTGGTGGCCTCGTTACTACGCTTCTCATCTCCGCATTCAAGTTCTTTGGGGCAAACCTTAGATCCAGGCTCCTCGGAATCAAACGACGTCGGTTTAGCTCCGTCGTGTGTCCGTGGGTTCATCGTGGTTTTGTCTATGGCTTGAGGCCGGAGTTGCAGCAGCCAGGTTCGCGTGGCGACGAGTTCCCTACAACAACGATATGACAAATGACGGCCTGCTCGGTGATCCTTCAGTCAATCAGCTAAGTTGGCTAGCTGGCTTAATTAATTCCGACGTGATGCATGAATGGCTTCTTCGATCATTCATTCTTTGGCTTCCTCGATCTCTCTTGTAGATGTACCTTGCGCGGGCGAAGAAACGAATGAACGGCGGCAGGTCTTTAATCCATCTCGGTCGCGTGCGTACGTGCCGCCGCCGGAATTAAAACGCTCGCCAATAAAACCCCCGCCAATATCCACCTATAGCCAATCAATCAATTGAGTTTGAGTGGCTCGCCTTAATTAATTTCTCGGAAAACAACGAGACGCATATATATATGGCTTCTTCGATAGTTCGATCCCTGTGTCCACCATTCGTTCTTTGGACCGACCCTTGGTTCGCTAGTACAGCACACCGGTGCGCTGGTCGCACCTGCCCGCCTCTTAATTTTATTTTCTCAATACCGCTCGCTCGCGTTTGTTCTTTCGCGCGCGGGTGCCTCCACCCTTTTTAGTTACTAGTTAACACGTGCCGTCGGTGTTTTTCCACGATGTTCTTCACGGCAAGGAAAAAAAAAGTAGAGTACTCTAGTCAACACTGCTTGGTGCTCTTCTCGACGTCTAGCTGTGGTGTAGGTGATTTAAGTGGTGTTCTTATTTCAATCTTTACTTTGCTTGTGTTGCCTGTTACCATGAGCTGTTTGTACGCACATTTACCTGCCACTGGTGGCTTTATTAAATTAAAGTTGGGCTAAAACCTTATGTTTAAAACATCACCTCGCCGTCCCAAGAGGAGACGGCCGCTAGGGCTAGACATAAAGCTCAAAGCTCGGTGACTTAAATGAGCGCTTGGTTGCTCAACTCGTTTGAGCTATACACTCAACTCCATTCACAAGTGAAATCAATGTCAACTTCTTCATTTGAGTTACTCCACCTAACCTCATTGCACAATTAATTCAACTAAAATTTTCAATATTCTACCTAACCTCGCCGCTGCCGGAGGAGGTGCCCTCGCAAGCCACAAAGATCGGCGCCAATTTCAACGTGTCAATCTAGTACGCATGTGCTTCACCTACAAAGCAAGATGGCCCCGTTTCGGAGTTAGGAGCGAGACAATCGGCGCTGATCCGTTGGGGTCAACGACGACAGTGGCGCCCGTGGGGCGTTGTCAACTTGCTGGATGCCTCGTTGACGCGCTTCTCGTCTTCGCGCCCAAGTTCTTCGGGAGGTAACCCAAGATTCGGAATCCCTGAATCGGACGGTGTCAGCTTCGCGTTGTCTCCCCTCTTGAGGGCTTCGTTTCAAGTAGAGCTCGGTTTGTGGTTCCTGCTGGTGTCCGTCAACACCTTGTGTAGCAGGGGAATGAGTATACACATGGATGGAGTCGGGGCAAGGTTGCGGTAGTCGCTCTGCTGTGTGTCCGAGGGTTTATCGTCGTTTGTTTGTGGCTTGGAGTCGAAGATGCGGTGGCGAGGTCCATGTGGTGGCGAGGGCCCTGCGGCAACAATGGCGAACGATATATACTTTAGCTCGGCGATCCTTCACGGTACCAACTTTGCATAGTTCTCATTCGTAGCTCAGGTTCGTCGGCGTGTGTGGCCAGTTGTTTTGTAATCCCCCGTTAGGGTTTATAAGGCGAGAGAGCTTTTTAGAATTGTTTGGATTATAAGCTCTCGCTTATTTATTGTCCTCTCTACCGGATGCTTGTTCTATTTTCTCTCTATTCTCTTAAAGTTATTGGTGTATGCGATAACTAATAAGAAAAGTTATAGAGTTGCCCTAGCGAATTAGACCTCTGAGCTGATAATCCCATACAGAGGGAGTAGTTCTGATGGCTTGATGCCCTTGTCACGGTGAGCACATCTCCTATTGAAGTTGATGGCAAATTCGGGTTCACTAGCTCTAGGAGGAGAGACGGCGATGACGCTTGTGTGATTTTTTTTTTCCAAACACAATACCTCGCTCGGTATTGCGTTTTTCTCAACGATGTGTGTCCGATGTTCAGCCGTCCAAGTCGTACCTGTTTTCCAAATTTTAACCGGACACTCTCATCGTCTTAATCGATGGAAATATAAGTCTTTTGCCCTGTTTTAGAAAAAAACATATCATTTCGATTTGTAACCGTCCTCGTTTGCAGGAACTAAACCATTGCCTTGTCACTGACTGCCAGATGGCAATAATATTTGGTTGCAATTTCCCTAACGGCCGCGTATATAATCGCACGAGACCGTATATAATAACTTGTGTACGTGCCCGACGAAACGAACGAACAAACAAAGTCAAAAAATCAAGAAGGAAACGAAGCGTCCAGGAATCCCAAACGAACAAGTCAATATCAAATTGAAAACAAAGGAAATGAAGCGTCCCCCGTCCTCGCTGCCTCTTCTCTCTCTCTCTCCCGACCGCCATCGACCCTGAGACCACACCGCCGCCGCATCCCGCCTCTCCGTTCGCCTGCGCTTCCTTCTCCCGGCCCACTCAATCGCCGCCCACATCCCCGCGCCCCCGCCAAGCACCTGCGTCACCTGCTCGACAGCTTCCCCGGCGTCGCCTCCCCACCGGACACCGGTGGTATGTGAGCCGGCGGCGGATGATGCGCCTGAATCGGAGGAGCTAGGCCTACCTCGACTTCCACCCGGAGAGAATATCACCACAGCCACCATCCGCCACGCCAACCCTGGCGTCGGCCACGATGCAGCGCACACCGCCGATGATGTCGACCACCGCCGTCGTCGGCATCTACAGAGGCATGCGTGCTCAAGGTATTGATTGGCCTAGGTTCAATTTGGAATCCTCTTTCTTCTCCCCCAATTTAATCTGTCCGACTTCAAAATCGATTATTTCCCCCGACCAGACCAGCCGGACCAGGAGGAGAGGATGCTCGGAGCTGAAGCTGTGCGCGAGCAAACTCAAGGAGGCAGCCAGTATCCATGATGGGCTACGAGGCAAGCCTGGACGTGCGCGTAGGCGCAGCGTCCTGCAATATGTGCAAGATACAGCCGTCACGGCCAGACCAACAGTCTGTCGGCGGCAGCGACGCTTGCTGCCAAATGGATGGCTCAGCAGCCGATCAATGTTCATCTTGTCCTGCCAAGACATGAATCTACTCTCAGTTCTGCGGCAGCTTCTAATTATAGATGGATATGATCAATCCTATCGACCTGTAGGTTCGCACTTTTCCTGTTTCAGTATTTTAGTTGTACTAGTATGAACGCTCCTTTTTCACAAGGTACATCGATTTTCCTGGGAGAGGATTCTGTATGTTGCAGGACCAACCTGAAATTTGGCCTATTATGCGCATATAAAGAAATTGACATACGAACCTAGGTCAGAAAATCTGTCTATTTGAGAATGGTTATTTGTGGTTCTTATAGAATGCAACATCAGAGAAATGTCTACCACAAATCTTTAGATTTAACCGTTCCTGATTTTATCTATGTTGTCTACCTAGCGGTCATATTGGCTATAATGTTGATGTAGGTAAGTGGAGCGGCTCCGGTGGCAACACTCGGCTAGGCATCCCTCACATCCATCTACCACCGTGGTCAGAATGCTACTAGTAGGACCTGTACTTCGAGGAGGAAGTGGGGACATTTGTTGGTTCTGGTGTGGCGCCCTCTCTGCTTGGGTTTACCACCAACGAATCTGTCCCTGGATCCACGTATGTTCCTGGAGAGGACACAGCCGTCCTGCGGCATGGCCGTGGATGACCTCAAACATGAGGTGTCTAGGATGGACACTTGCTGGCATTACCATCAACTGCGGCGCCAAGGTAATCTCACTCACTCCAATACTGTTGTTCTGGTATGTATAGATGCTGCACATGCTCATCTCTGTGTGTTTATTATGTATGGTTCTTGCAAAATCTGAGGATGGGTTTGTGAAGAGTAAGAATGCCTGAAATTTTGGTTCAGAAATACTATGTTCCCTTGATATTTTATTTGTGATGTAACCGTCTAGTGTGTCGTGCTTTCTGTGTGAGTTCAATGAGAGCTACAAATCAACTCTTTATGTATTTGGTTACAGATTTGGACATCCTATTTCTAAAGCAGCTAGATTACTTATTTTTTTTTTTGTAAAATATATATAATGGATCCTGTCAAGGTGCAGGTTTCTTGTTGTTATGTTTGAATGTTTTAGCTTTGCTATTCACTTGTACGAACGCCCTTTCACGAGGGGAGAATTTATTTGGGTTCAATGGAAAATATTTTGTATATGAACGCAACAACTGAAATTTGGTCTGCTATATAAATAAATTGACATGCTAACCTAAGTTAGAAAAAATCTGTCTAGTTTGAGGATTGATATTTGTGGATCTTATAAAGTGCAACATCAGAGAAATGTCTACCACAAATCTTTAGATTGAACCTTTCCTGATTTTATCTATGTTGTCTACCTAGCGGTCATATTGGCTATAATGTTGATGTAGGTAAATGGAGCGGCTCTGGCGGCAACACTCGGCTATGCATCCCTCACATCAATCTACCACCGTGGTCAGAATGCTACTAGTAGGACCTGTACCTCGAGGAGGAAGTGGGGACATTTGTTGGTTCTGGTGTGGCGCCCTCTCTGCTTGGGTTCACCACCGACGAATCTGTCCCTGGATCCACGTATGTTCTTGGAGAGGACACAGCCCTCCTGCGGCATGGCCGTGGATGACCTCAAGCATGACGTGTCTAGGATGGACACTTGCTGGCATTACCATCAAGTGCGGCGCCAAGGTAATCTCACTCACTCCAATACTACTGTGCTGGTATGTATAGATGCTGCACATGCTCATCTCTGTGTGTGCATTATGTATGGTTCTTGCAAAATCTGAGGATGGGTTTGTGAAGTGTAAGAATTCTTGAAATTTTGGTTCAGAAATACTATGTTCCCTTGATATTTTATTTGTGATGTAGCCGTCTAGTGTGTTGTGCTATTTTTGTGAGTTCAATGAGAGCTACAAATCAACTCTTTATGTATTTGGTTACAGATTTGGATATCCTATTTCTAAAGCAGCTAGATTAGGAAAACGTTTCGTCCTGGGCTCTCGCGAGTTCCAGGGCGAAATCCTAGTGCGCCGCCGCCGCCAGCCACGTCCTCCTCCTCTCCTGCCTCGCCGCCGCCAGGATGCGCCACCGGGCGAAGCTCGGGCGGCGTCGGCGGCAGTGGGGTGTCTCCTCTCCTCCTCGCGGTGATGGCGGCGCGGGCGGCATCGTTACGTGCTTGGAGGCGCTACGCTGGGCAGGGGGCGTGGCGGCGCGGCCGCTCGACGGCGGCGTGGCGGCTCTGCAGGCTGTGCCTGCTCGGGGTGGCTGATGGAGGCGGGCGGCGCGAGGGTGGTCGACCACGGTGCCATGACGGTCTGGTGGCGGCGCAACGCCCTGCAAGTGGAGCCGGACGGGCAGCGCGACCAGGGCGGCCGCCTCGTGCTCGGGCCGGTGCCGCTCTGGCCACTTCCAGGGTCGTGGTGATGTTGCTGGCTGTTGCGCGCTTACGGACGCGAATCCCTTGCTCTGTTGTCCACCGTGTTCCCTCGGATCTTCAGCGGGCTGAGTTTGGACACCGGGGCGGCGGCCCTGGACGGTGGGTGGGGACGTCGACCGGGGCGGGTGGCGTTCGCTGGTGCTGGCCGGTCTTCTTGGCCGTGGGGACGGTGAGGAGCCGGCGGTCGGCTGGTTGCGGTGTAGTAGTGCTCCGGCGCTTTCTTCGTCTGTTCGTTGGCGTCTCCACTGCTCGGTCTCTCTGCGCCAGATACAGCATGGTTGGTCCTCGAACTGCCCGTTCTGCGTCCGTGCGAGTTCTGTGGGGAGTTGCCGGGGGAAACTCTTGGCTGGCTCGGTGCCAGCCACATCGGCAACGACGATACTATCGCCGTTCTCCTTCTTGAAGGGCTGGTGAGGTAACCCTCCCCCTATTGCTCTTCTTCCCGGGTGAAAACTCAGGCTACGGCTGGGCGACGATGGTGCACTGCGTCGTTCTCCTCCTTGGAGGCGCTGCTTTGGGTCGAGGGGACAGAGGGCTATCAGTGTGGTGACAATGACAGTGGTGCGGTTTGGGTGTGGCTGTGGTGAGGCTTGTGGCGGCAGTCAGCAAGTTCAAGGCTTTTTTGGGCGCTCAACCACCTGTATGTTCTGTGGTGGCCGGTGGTACGACACCCTCGAACCTGGGTGAGGAGGGAAGGGTCCCTCCTTCTGCAGCAGCACGGCGAGGCGGTCTTAGAGCCGGATCTTCACCTCTTTGACGCTGGTGCTTCTCCTCTTCGCTTGCCTTGTCTCTTTCCATCCACGGCAGTTCTCCGTAGCTTGTACATGAGGGTACTTTGGTGGCGCTGCCGGGTGGAATTCTTTGTAGTTCCTCTAGGGCTTTGCCTCTTTCTTTTATCCTCTTCAAGTTTGTGTAATCAGCACCTATGTATCCTAGCCGGTTGAGGGCTTTATTAATTTAAAGCTGGGCTCTCGAGCCTTATGTTTAAAAAGCAGCTAGATTACTTACTTTCAGTTTTGATTTTTCTAAAATATATATAATGGATCCTGCCAAGGTGTAGGTTTCTTGTTGTTATGTTTGAATGTTTTAGCTCTGCTATTCACTTGTAAGAAAGCCCTTTCACGAGGAGAATTTATTTGGGTTAAATGGAAAAGATTTTGTATATGAACGCAACAACTGAAATTTGGTCTGCTATATAAATAAATTGACATGCTAACCTAAGTTAGAAAAATATGTCTAGTTTGATATGTGTGGATCTTCAGAGTGCAACAACAGAGAGATGTTCATCACATTTCTTTAGATTCAAGCGTAACTAGATTTTTGTCTATGCTGTCTATTTTGATATTGTACCAAACACTCATATTTGCTATAATATTGATGCAGGTCAATGGAGCGAATTGGTGGATCCAGCGACTGTGTTTGTGTCATGGAGGCCGAAGATACCTCTCAGGATGCTATTAGTAGGGCTTGTACTTCGAGGAGGAAGTAGGGCTCGACCCGTTTGTTGTTTCTGCAGCGCACGTGGTTCTGGTGTGGTGCCTTTGCCGCCCGGGTTCACCGCTGTCGACACCACTCTCGCCAGGGTGCTACTACTGTCCCGGAGAGGACACTACCGTCTGCTGCTCGGGCATGGATGACCTTGAGCACGGCGTGTCTAGGAGGGGCACGCTTACCAGCTGGCCCATCAAGTATGGCGTCAAGGTAATCTCACTCTATCTAGCCCAGGTTGCTTGGTATTTATGGTTGCTCCACATGCTCATGTGTATGTGTGCATCATCTATGTTCTTTCCAAATGCGAGAAATAGACTAGGAAAAATTAATAAAGTGAGAATGTTTGTATGGTCCTTCAGTTTTTCTTCTGTTGGATGATTTTTTCGATCTGAATTACTAACCCTTTTCTCTTGGTTGTTGCTAGCCATGCACAGGAGGAGACCATGGTCGTGGTCATGGATCTGGAGTTGCTTGCATTAGGCATGCTATGCTCCACCAAGAGCACACCTTCTGCCGCCATGTTGTGTATTACTTCCTTCCCGTTAAAATCTCTTTTATTTGTACCAACTGCTCATGTAGTTATTGTTAAAAAATAAAAAATAGCCACCGAATAAAGTTGACTACTTCTCTATTTTGTTGTGTGAGAGCGGAATAAATAAAGTTGATTGATTTCACAGTTAACTAGCTCACTTTCTCATGTGGACGGATGCATCTGGTTTATGATTGTGTTGTTGTAGGTGAAGGGCATACGTAGGCTCTATTAGGCCCGGAAGAATCTCGATGATGTTGTGCCCTTCCGAGAGCAATCAGACATTGGCATCTACGCTGCATTCCCTGTATAGTTGATCTCACTGGTGAGCAATACACAAGCTAATAAAAAAGAATTACATCAAATTTCCCCGCTAAATAAGTTTGTTTGCTGTCACAAATCGATTTGGATGGCGGTGAAGACCATCTAGTTGTTTATGGTTGTTCTTATGAGGTAGGCAAGCAGGCCTTTCGATATGGTGATGATATTGCAAGGAATTTGGGTACCTGAGGGTCATACATGGTCTTGGTGGGGGCGCGCGAGGTATCAACGTATGAAAAATTTAGAGAAACTGGCTACATCTTCTGCTGGGTTCACTGACTATGCAAATCGTTATGGAGGGTTTGTGGATGAATCCCAGTTTCGTCTAGTACTACACATGTTTTTTTTGGTATGCTAAAGAGCTTTCCCTGTCCTAGCTGCCTACACATGTTTTTTTTGGTATGCTAAAGAGCTTGCACTGTCCTAGCTGCCTAGTTATACCTTCTTATGTTCATACAAGTATCAATGTTTACTTTGTTTCATTTGGAGCTGGCCTTGCTGAAGGAAAACAGTTATGCAGGCCAAACTGATAAATTCACAGTCGAAATCCTGCTTAGTAAATTTTCAATAGAATGATCCCTAGGATGATAACTCATTTTCATAATATTTATTAATACAAAGGCTGAAGTGGTTTTCATTTGTGTTCAAACTTGTACTTTGCAAGGTTTGCACTGTCAATATTGCGAAAAGGCCATATTTTGATTTATACGCCAATATCTTTGTAGGCTATATTATTCAAGTAGAGATCATTTTGTTCCTTCTCTAAACATCTTGATAGCTGAGAAAATATTTGTACTACATTTACGAAATGGTTTGGCAAGATGCACTTGTGAAAAACAATGTCCAATCAAATAAAAGCCTGTATCTATCTTCCAAAAAATACTTTTGTTAGGATGACTATGCAAGCCTGTATCTATCTCCAGAAAATACTTTTGTTAGGCGAGCCCAGCCTCATGGACTGGTGGCACCACGCCAAGCAGGACACACCTGCGCCTCTCCGCAAAGGACTTGCTTCCGCCACGCTCCTGATCCCATGGATGACTTGGAAACACAGAAACTCTTGCGTCTTTGATGGAGCCCAACCTTCCTTGCAACTCTTGCTGCAAAACATCAAGGATGAGCTTAGGACTTGGGCTAGGGCAGGGGCCCAGGGCCTACGAGTAGTGCTGCCACCAACCTGGGATGTGCACTGATGTTCATGCTTTTGTACCTCACCCTGCCTCCTAGGAGGATGTAAATAACTATCTATCTTTTCAATGAAATGAAACGCAAAGGTCCTTTGCGTTTTCTCGAAAAACTATGCAAATGTAACTATGGGTTTGTGGATAATTCTTTGTTCCATCTATGGGAGGATACTACCCATTCCTTCTAAATCCCGTTCGTTCAAACATGTTGAATTTGTTAGCAGTGTGAATCTTGCATAATTATCATGATGCATGTGAAGGTTTAGGGTTTGGTCCCGATGCTAGCATCGCATGTCGATTACCTGGATTAGGCCACAAATCTGCTAGAAAATTCCTGTCTTTTTTAATTGTTTCGGAAAAGCTGCCTTTTTCTCGTATCCAGATTATTACTAGTACACAGCTTCAGGTGTGATGTGAAGGTGTATGATTCCCGAGGGATCGAAGTGTGACCTGGTTGCACACATACTTGATATTTGTTGGTTTTTCCCCATTGATGACTGGACGTGGAGGCAGTTGAGAAAGCATGCATATGTATGGAAGAGGGAAATCTAGTTTACTTTAATTTAGAACTTGTCGGTTAGTACATGTATAGGACTCGATTCTTATTTTGATTGTTTTCTGCTTGTCATACATATGTTGTTGTGGCCACTTAGAGCTACGATGGTGATAGGGATGTGACACAGGAGGATGAGCATCTAGTCACTGTTGCTGGCGATTAGATCTAATAGAAGGGGATAGGGATGGATAGAAATCAGAGGGATCGGGAAGAGCAAATAGAAGATACGACTAGGACTGGTGCTGACTCAAGACCTGGTGGAGGGATCAAGAGGACCAGCCGCCAGGAGACTACAAGATCTATAGAACACAACTAGGACTCTTTTAACTCTCACGTTACCCTATTTTACCTAATCTGTTTTATCCTGTAGTAATTGAACTTGACTCTAATTTTCGCAACTGCTATACTACTAACGACACAACATAAGCACTGATGGAACTTCTATTTTCTTTGAACCTACTACTTACTAGTCGTTTAAGTTTTCACTAAGGTTTGCAGAGAAAAAATCTGATTCCACATCAAATGAATTTCCACACACATTCGCGTTGATAATGGCATTTCTTGTACGACATTATATGATTATATCCTTGTGAACGATCATGCTTTCTCTTTCTAAATATGTTCATTGCACTTTGCACATGTATACTCTAGTTCTATGTACAAAATTAATTTCCAGCTCATTTCTAGCTCTGATTATGTTTTATAGGTCAATGGATTGCCCTGGATAGCGCCTCTCCGCGCAACCCAGAGCTGCTGTGCCGGTGAGGCCACCGATGATGCTACTGCTGGTGTCCGGTGGGGAAGAGCAAGAGGAGTAATCAAGAAAAGTTGATAATGGAATCCTGAACTCCTCAATGTTTAACTACCTGCCAGCAAGGTGGCTTGAATTCCAGCGAGTATCCGTGGATTTATAAACATGTTTGGAACATAGTAACCTACCTATGTAAGTCAGATATGATTAAATGATTATAATGTTCATATATCTAGAATATTTGTAGTTATCATGATGATTTAGTAATCATGTGTATCGCTAGACTTTATCGATCTATGTGATGGGTATTTGTGTAATGTATTCTATCGTGGTATGATAGCTAATATGACAGAAACAACCAAATTAAGTTAGTTCCTATGTTTTGGTACTTTGTCATATTTCCTTTTGGCAAGCCCCCGATTTGTATGTGGTAATGAAGTTCTTGTGTTGCACAGGTATATTTTTTCATTGTGGAGGAAGAGCTGCTGGTCACCTACCTGGGCTACTGCTTATGCTGATGTCTTCCCTAACAACGTCCACGAGCTGCTGCTTCATGATAGACCCAGTTTGAGTGAGCTTCTGCTTCTCTCCTTCTTTCCTCCATGCCATGCACGCTTTTTGAGTCGATGTATAGTCGCCGAGTCGATGCGTCTTGCCTAGGTCACTGCAAGCGACCCGACTCATGGGGCGAGACGCATGACTTGATGGTTTGATAGTGACTATACATCGGCGACTGATAGTCACCCGTTGCCTGCTGGAAATTTTGTTTTTTTTTGGGGGGGGGGGGGGGGGTATAGGGTCTCTCCCGCCTCAGGATTTCAGTGAGAAAGAGGTGTAAAGGGAGAGAAAGGGCGGAGCTCGGGAGGAGGGGCTCGAGCTGCCGTCACTCCTCGCTGGCGGTGCAAAGGAAGGAAAGGGTTTGAGGGGAGAGGGTTGAGCGTGGCTGCGTGCGGGAGTGCGCCTACGGGCTGACGGTGCTACGAGGACTCAAGTGATGGAGTGCTAGGTTTAGTGAGCGGGTGAGAGCTGGGAGCGGTTAGTTAGGTCTGTCTGGCCTGGATACGATAGATGACATGCCAACTTCCTTCATATGGCATCAATTGGCTATGCAAAGGAGAGAATCACATGCAGTAGTGCTCTTTTTACTGCCATGGCGACTCAGGGTGACTAATCAAGCTAAGTCACTCAGTCAAGCCAACAAGTCACAAGCCGCAACCATGGTGACTTGGCTTGACTTGGCCACTAAAAAATCATGCTCTGCGCACTCTCTGATACCTGCTGGTTTAGATTTCAGTGGTGGTGGTACAGTTTGTAGGATTTGATCATGGAATGTGATGTTCTAGACTTCTAGTGATTCTCTCTTTTGTTGAGGATTTTGGACTATGCGATGTTGATGCTAAATTTTTTCTGTGATGTCCTTTTACTCTTCTGTTTAGATTATACAAATTGCATTGTTTTTTTTTTGTTCTGATCCTAATCTAGTAGAGGACTCGTAAGCATAGTTGGAGCTTGCACTTGTCTTCAAGGAAAATTACCTAATGTAAGGCTTTGTGCATTCATATGTGTGTGGTGTGGGTCTGTTTTGCTTAGTGCACCTTCGTATTAAGGTCAACATTATTATGTTCAAAACTTGGCCAGGTTCAGTTTCCACCTGCACATGTTTGTCAACTGTTCCAACATTGACCTCTACTTCTATGCTAGCATTACATTGACAAAGTATGTTAGCATTATAAACTTGCCCATGTTTGTCAACTGTTCCAACATTGACCTCTACTTCTATGTTAGCATTACATTGGCAAAGTATGTTAGCATTATAAACATGCACATTTATCTTGCATCAACATCCTTCTTTAGTTGATATGTTTGTCTTGTATGGTCAAGATAGGCCGGTGCCTTCATCTCCTTGTTGGCTATCTTGTAAGCTGTTGGTTATATTGATGGGTATAAGAATGTTGTGGATGCATAGGGGTCTTTGTTCAAGATAGGTTGGCCCTGTATTTAGTGTTATGAGTATATATGTTTATAAGATCTATTTTTTCAGGTTTTTGATAAATTTATATATGAACTAAAGATCGGTGTACATGCTAAAATCCTTACAATACAAGACAAGTACTATGCTAGTCGTGCATGTTCCTAATCATGGTTTTGGTACGTGATAAGATTGCGCTAAAAAAATACAAGACAAGTACTAGATGGAAACATGTAAACTGTTTTAGCTTGTGAGCTTAGGTTGTTGAATGAAAAGGCAGCAACATAAGAAAGGTCGCTTGCTGACCATAATGTTTGTCTCCTTGTGCAATGATGTGAGTACTAGATGATAGCCATGGTAGATGAGACCTGCAGCTTGCTGGACGCATACACTAGATGCTCATCTAGGTGTGCGCAACAAAAACAGATTCTTGAAACAGAGTAATGATGAAACGTAGGTGATGCTCTTATTGTTTATCCTTTTTTCTTCTTATTTGGTCGTAATGTTGCCCCTTTGAATAACACATCATGAAATAGGCTTCTTTGTATTATGAAATGCAGCTTTTTGTTTAATTCACTATTGGCATTAGCAACACATCTACTCTTTGCAGAGCCTAACAAAGCTTTTGGCATCTTGTTAACATTCTTGCTTTTCAGAATCATCTTCATTATTCTGTTTCAAGATTCTGCTTTTGCTACCTGATGGCTTCTGGTACATGTTATTTTTCTTGTATTTATGTCCGTAAGGGAAGGTGATATGATTACCGTCCATCATCACCACAGGGTTACATGAGGAGAGGATGCAGCCCAAGTCCACGTGGTCACTATGGAGACCATAGTAGGGATATCTCCAACTAGTCTTTAGGTGGGGAATCTATGTCGTGATTGTAGGTAAGATCGTTGATGCTCCTGGAATTTCAAGGCAGAGGTGTTTGTTTCTGTTGTAAATTAAATATGTGCAGCCATATATTTGTTTTTATTCCTAATATATCTGTACCGTTCATAGTTATTTTAGATCACAAATATTTTTGAGAATAGGTACATCCTTGTGCTTTCATCGATTTATTTTCATATTGATCTAATCTTTTGTATTTCGCTCGACTCTTAGGCCGTGAGCACATCCTGCATAACATCCAACCCATTTGCATAGCCAAAACCAGTTAAGACATTACTGGAATTCATCAGTTGGATGGAAAGTTTGGGTTTAGCACTATTAGGACAATCCAAATATAGATTTCAATTCTAAACATTTATCTTTTGTAGTTTTAATCATCCAATATGAATTACCTTGCGTAGTAACAACATCTATGTTTTCATTGAAATAATTCCGTTGTGTTTCCTAGAAATAAATATGAATTACCTTGTACTAGCCTCTGTTCATATTTGGGTTTTCTCGAAAAAAATATGAATTACCTTGTACTGGCCTACCTTGCATGGAGGCATTGTCCTTGTTTATGAGCATACTCAGGTTAGTAATGTCTAAGGTATTGTTGAAGATTTCAAATATATTTTTCACTTAAAGTCCAGCAGAACACGCTTCAAATTTGTTTTTCGAGAGAGTTTTTCATTTTCCTATACAGAACTACCCAAGTGATACTTGGGTTTCATGCATGCTAATGATTCCTGATTATCTGGACCAAGGTGTCCTTTTTGTTTGCTGATGCACATATGTATTTATGCATGTACAATTGCTGCTCATCTGGTTGTGGAGTAAGCACTTATTAGCATTCGGTAAGAACAGTGGTGGACTTTTGTTCTGTTTTCTTCTTATTTGTTCTATCAATTCTAATTCCTTTTAACTATCAGTTGTGGTTCCTGATTTTGGTAGTTTGGATGGGATAGCACCACAAACTTAGGTATGAGGGACTGAACTAAAAGCCACAGAACTAGCTCTAGGTTGTGTAAAATAACCAATAAACACAATAGTGTTTCAGTGAAGCCTCTGTACAGTAGCACATACCTGCAAGGGTTGGTTTCCTTTTTAACAGACCACCTTAAACTACATGCTCCTTATTTCTGACTTTAGGCTATATTCTTGACTGCAGGGAACTTTGTAAATCATTACTTTGTTTGCCTACTTATTGAGAAGGATGCAAAGAACAAGAAGAAACTGAACCTTATGATTCGTGATAGTTGTTTTAGATTTAAATTCTAGTGCATGCGTACTGCAATAGTGAAGTCGACGAAAACATGTATTTTGTTAACATTTAGTTGGTGTATGTGCTAGTTGGCCTATGATTTACATGTTACTAGTGTTGCTTTGCTCATGATTTGATAGCTTGGATGTTGTTTTCTAAATATGTTGCCTTGATCAAAATTTGCTAATTGGGCTTGGACTAGGGTGCTACTTATTGTCACCTTGGTTTAATTACTACCCTCACTAAAAATTTGAGGCCAGTCTAGTTTACTTGTACTCTCACAAGGTTACCACTACTATAAAACATTTGTGTTTTGATTTTAAGGTAAAGAAGAGAAGAAATCAAGACCGGACTAGCTCCACTCAGATGACCATGCAGACAAGAACAACTATTTAGGTGTGCCCCCTGCCTTTTACTGAAAAATTTGTGCCTTTGCAATGCTATAGTTGTTGCTTTGAGCTAGTTTGTGCTACTGTGGGTTCAAGTTGAAACCCTCCTCCGAATTTATTCTTCTGTGCATATCAGCTTTAGAGCTGACCATCAAGTTACGTTGTTCAACGGTAACCAGGAGGAAAAGATGGCATAAAGGTTTCGGTTAATTAATTGTAAACTCAGTTTTCTCTGAATCCATGAAATGTTCACCTAATTTTCTCTATAACCTAAACCTGTTCTCAATGTGGTATTGCTCCCTACTGTGGTTGTTTTGTTGACCCTCAAGTTAAACTCTATTGCTTATCTAAGTGATGCATGTGCTGCTGGTTGCTGAGAGATGCCTTTTTATTGACGAATCATTTCCTGACATTGAAACTGTTCCTAGATTTGCCAATTCCTTGTCTTGGCGCACCCTGTTTTATTTTCTATAGATCATAACTTGCTATTTGGAAGTGATGAGTTGTTTTCTCTGGATGATATACTAGAATTCCTCATTCTCCATGTTAGTGATGTGTTATGGAAGTAATATGATAGTGATGGTCCTTCAGCATCTGTTGTGGTAGCGAGAAGCAAGACATGTGAATCATTCTTCATGCATTTATTTACGAGTAAGCTCATGATTATTAAGTGATTTGTGTTCCTGTTAGTGCAACGCATGGTTGTTGTGACCTGAATTATGCCTCGAACTTTTATTCAGATGATCATTAGTAGCATGAATAAATATCTTCCATGTAATTGATAATTAGCTCTGCAGATGTGCCAAACGGTATTAGGATCCATATATATGATTTGATTTTTTGATTTATGTAGACCGGTGTCTAGTTGTAGTTTATCTGTATCAATCTTTTGGATTTGACACCAGGAGTTTGAAGGCCTAATGAAGTGGACAAGGCTACTATGGTAATTTTTTCTGAAAGATAGAAATGAATGCTTCTGGTTAGGTATCCCTTTGATTCGATTTCAAATGGCGAACCTTTCTGAGAGGAGGTTTCATGTTCTGTGTAACCTAGCTAATCGTTAATTGCATTCTGAATCCTTTTGGCTGGAAAAAATGTTGCTTGTTGGATTAATGCTTTATAAGTTACCTCTCATGAATAATGGTATCTTATAGAATAACTAATGTTGTGGAGTGTGGGGTTTGTAGGACCACCATCAGGGCCGTCGATGGCCATGATCGAATTGATCAACCGAACAGGACCCCCGAACTCCAGGGGCCCCCAAATTTTATCTGCCTAATACTTTGTCCGACTGTCTTCTACCGTAAAAGACTGCATGGTGATGGCCGGCCTATTTGATTTGTTTCTGCAGCCCATAAGGCCACGCTGGAGATCAATCAGCTCCAGCGGTCCAACCTAGATGGTGCGGGCGCGATCGGTTGTTTTTTTTGCTCGACTGTTGTGCCGTGCGCGATCGAGGGCAGGCGAGAGCAAGAGCGACACGATGATACCGCAGATCGGCCGAAAGAAATCGAATTGGTCTTCACCTGTTCCTGTTCGCTCTTGCCACCGATGGAATTGGTGAATTGGTGTTCAGTAGTTCCTGGTGCTTGACGGTGTGGCCCCTCTGCTAACAAATCATACATCAACGATCATGCGTCAAGGTATGACTTCTTCAACTTGTCTAGTAGTGTTGAATTAATTTATTTCTTGAATTATTTTGTTAATTTCGCAATTCCTGCTGAAGATTAATCACACGCCAAGTTGGATTGGTGACAATAGCACTTGAGAAATATCTTGCAGAATATTATTTATAAAAATATGACTGAAGACTTGATTTAAAAAATACTCGATGGGTGATGCTTTTTGGTATAACATGAGGTTCGCTTATTACTTAAGTGCTAAGTTTACTCTTTAAGAATAAATACTTAATATATTTATGTAAATTGTATGGAAGAGCACTTAGTGAAGATATATGGTAAAGTAAACGCATGATTTTGTTTTACATCTTATTTTGTAAGTCGCACCGGATCCTCCAAATCCTGGAGACGGGTCTGACCACCATGAACCAAGGGAACATAGTTTTGCTGATGTACGCCAGCAAGGCGATGCCCTCCCTCCCCGTGTGGTCCTGTCCTAGCTGTCTCCTCGGACGTGCTTGAAAGGCCGTAGCCGGTAACACACGTCACACCCTATTACCTAATATGCATGGATGTTAAGGTACTAAGCTGATGAACTATCGCCTGGACCACCTAAGGACCTAGGCAGACAAAACATGTTTTTTGTTTACATGAGTTGCATGAATTAGACTGGTGTCTGATATGATCGAAGATGTGATTATGATTCTGTGATATGGTCAGCTAGTTTGGATGATTTGTGTTGCGCAAGCCTAGTATGTTGTTTGTCCTGATGCTAGCTAGCTGATGTGCATACTTAGTTTTTTTTTTTCTGCGGGTAGCTAGCCAGATTGTGCAGATGATGGCATGAACTAATTCTTTGTGTTGAACAAATTTTGTGAATAGTTACATCAGTGACCCCTTAAAAGTAATACCAGATAGTATGTAATGATACGTTAAAAGAAATACTAGGTCTCCAGGGTTTGATCTTGAATGGAGATCCTTTCCAAGAAGAGGTTTGATGTTATGTGTAACCTAATATTTAATTGCATTCTCAATCCTTTTTGCTGGAAAAAATGTTGGTTATTGGTTGTATGCTTTATAAGTTATCTTTCGCGAATAATGGAATCCGATGAAACAAATAATGTTGTGGAGTGTGGGGTTTGCAGGAGAACCACCATGAACCAAGGAGCCATTGGGCGCCAACGAGGGGATGCCCTCCTTCCCCATGCGGTTCGTCCTAGTTGTCTCGTCAGACATGCTCGCAAGACCACACAGCCGATGAGACACCTCACATTCTCATACCTATTATGCATGGATATGAAGGTGCTAAGGTGATCGACCCTCGTCTTGACTGACTAAGCATCTACGGCAGGCAAAACACGCTTTTTGTCTATCCGAGTCACATGAATGTGCCTGTTGTGTGACATGACTTGAGAAGTGATGATGCTTCAAAAGTATTTTTTTGGACGATTTGCGCTGCACAAGTGTATTATGTTGTTTTTCCTGATGCTAGCTAGCTGATGTGCATGTGAATACTTAGTTATTTTTTCCTGATGCCCATGCTAGCTAGCTTGTCTGTGTTAAACAGATTTTATGAATAGTTATATTAGTGACCCATTAAAAGAAATACTAGGCAGTATGGAATGATACATTGATTTTGAGAACTTTTTTGTGCCCATCTTTTTATTTCTAAAGAAAACACCAGGTGCGTGTTCAGGTCTCATGCATGAATATTAGAACAAATCTAGAAGAGACTGTCTCTGAATGTGTGTATCAAATAGATAGGTTATTAGAGGCTTTGTATCTTTGCACATGTTTTTGTGAAATAAGTTGCTCAGAATAACGATGACAGAAAAATATGTAGTTATTCTTAAGGTGCTTGAAGTTAGGTGTAAATATTTGCAGTGTGGTTTTGCAATTTTAGCTTGGAGATGTCATCTTCCAGATTTCTTATCGTGTTCCTTGTTCTTAAAGTGCTTTTCAGGTTGCTTCTGAAATATTTGCGGGAGATGGTCAGAAGCTCGTGTCAAACTCATTGGTGCAGTATACCACCTTTTTGTATTGATGATTTGTCGACGGCCATCCCATCAACAAATTGTGAAGTTCCTGCCGAGGGAATCTCTTCACCACCGTCCGCCAGCACAGTTCTTGTTTGGCATGAAGATTTTGTAGCGCATAATTCGTTGTAGGTAAGGGATATGCAGCTCTGTAGTAGGGTAAGGGATTGTTGTTCAATTGTATGTTATGTGCTTTGGTAGATTTGTTTGATACAAATACATGAGAGCAAGCCCACCATTTGCTGTAAAGTCAATATCTAATGATAATGGCTATTAATATGTTGATGCATGCATTGTGTCACATAATGAACAAAAACCACCCTTGTCTTGGAGCTCGGTCTTTATTTCGATGCTGATAGAAAGCATCCTCTAGCTGGTGTGTTGTGTGAACTGCAATGATGATTCGGTGGTAAAATTAATATATATATAATTTTTTCCATCACATACAAAAAATGTGTATCTTAGCTGAAGAAAACAAAGCAGGAAAGGTGTTTGTGATACAAACAAGTTGGCGTGACTAAGCACAAATGAAAGCCAGCTGCACATCGCTAAGTCTAAAATGAAATAGCTAGGCCAGGAGCAAAATCCTTAGTCCGGCTCTTTTGATCGGTTCAGTAGGTCACACAAGGACCCTCTCTGACAGCACACCAGTCCGAAGCAGTGCCAACAATTTTGTTGAGCAGCACGTTGGTTCAACTGTTCAAGATGCGTTCGTTGCGTTCCTTCAAAAGCTCACAGGAAATACGAGGAGAAAACAAACATGGGAGAGACCCCCGATCATTGTGCTAGTTTCCATGAGATATGGAGTGGTTCGCGGAATCATTATTTCGAGAAATCAACCATTAGGTCGGAGTCCACTTGAATTCCACGCATACATTAATTTTCACCCATCTCTACCCAGCGGCTTCAACTCACATAATTAATGACAAATTTACTGGGATGTTGGCTGTTTGGTTTCCCTAGACTAGCGGCGTCAATCAACAAAAGGAGCATAGAACCGAAAACTCAGCCTCTTCCCGCTCTTCTACATTTGTTGATTCCCTCTCCTCTAAATTCAAACCTGCTCTGCTGGCTCGTCGATAAATAGAAGCTAACCACGAGCAACCGCCAAGAGCGCGCGCAACAAGGCAAACCGGGGCACTGGAGGAACACACAGTGCGGGAAGCCGCAGCACTGAGCGCTACAGGAAGCACAAGGTACATATATACATGGAACAACTTGCATTTATTTCCCCTCATATTACTACTTGATACACATAACATTTATCTTGCTGTGCAGGAGGCGGAACTCGGGGAGCCTCTCACCGAGGTGGGAGGGTGGCAGAAGATGAAGCTGAAGCAGCCCGATCTGAGCCAGCCTCAGCCCTCGCTGCCCGAGTACTTCGGCTATGCCGAAGAGGAGTTGGAGAAGTACTGCTCGGTGTTCAAGGGTCTTCATCCGGAGGTGGATGATCCTATTGAGCAGGAGACCGACTTGACGGCGATTATGGTGGCGGGGAGCGGCGCGGAGCATGGCCGCACGAAGCTTCTTAGTGGGGTGATCAAGCCGCAGAGGACCCTCACGCAGATCAGGTCTACCCTCACCACCGGCGACCCACCGGTCGCGCCTCCTCGACACCGTCGTACGGATGTAAGTTTTCTCATTTCCATCTTCTTTCCAACATTCATCCCCGAATGGCTAAATTGACATGACTCCTTTTCTTGGAAATTGTAGGCTCACTTTGAGGCCGCCTACGCGGCCGCTTATGAGAAGTATTTGACGGTTGTAGCAGAGTGGGACCTCAAGAGAGCGGCTTTGGAAGAGTACCGGGGAGGCGACGAGTCGTGTAAGTTCCAATCTTTTATGGTTCGAAGACATGACAAGTCCCACCTCCCCTTTTTTTATATCCGCGGCGCTTGACATCTAAACTATCTTGCAGGCGCTCAGGACGTTCTTCTTGACTGGAGAGAGGATCGCACTTCCGGCCGAGGAGCCAGCTAGGCCGGGGCCGACTCCAGTGTGCCCATCGAGGAAGCTTTCGCGGCCACATACTACGCACGGACTCCGGTAAGTCCTGTGCCTAACCATTGTCTAAGCTGCTTTCACCGCTTTCCTTTCGCATGTCTAAGATGCTAACTCTTGTCAAACATGTAGGGCACGGGAAGTTCACGGAACCGACCCTCTCCTGGTTCGTCGCGCGAGGGCACACCGATGCACCCCGGCCGCCATTCTCCCGATGCTTCGAGGTTTTTCTCCCGTCGGCGATGGTTCGGGCCATGGTTCTACTTCGGTCTACCTTGACAAAGGCCGGACGCCTGAATTTACAAGTCGGGAACTTGGTTGGACCCCCGATCTTAGTTCCCCCTTAGCTAGGTGTCTAGCGGGTGTGCGTCGATCATGTGTGCCATGTGTCGACGATGTATGATGATCGTGTGTGCTACATGCTACATATTTGTATCACGATGATGTTGTTGCTACATTTGATATGATGACGATGATGATTATGTGCTCGTGCTACATTTGTGATGCATTTCAATGTATATTACTGCCATTTGTGATGATTATTTGCCTGTGCGTCGGACCAGGAAAAGCGCGGAAAAACCAAATGGTAAAGTCCGTGCCGACGGCATAGCCGTCGGCACAGCCCCTAGCCGTGCCAAATGGCAGGAGCCGTGCCGACGGCTATGCCGTCGGCACAGGAAGGTAGGCGGCCAGCGGCCGGCGGCGCTGCCGCGACGCGGGCCGGGGCGACGAGGCCGGGCCGACGGCTGGCCGCCGGCACGAGGCTGAACGGGGGACGCGTGGCGGGCTCTGGTTGTCCGAGTGACGAGGCTGGGCCGACGGCTTGGCCGTCGGCACGAGGCTGAACGGGGACGCGTGGCAGGCTCTCGGTTGTCCGAGTGACGAGGGCTGGGCCGACGGCCCGGCCGTCGGCACGTGGCTGAACGGGGACGCGTGGCATGCTCGGTTGTCCGAGCGACGAGGCTGGGCCGACGGCCCGGCCGTCGGCACGGAAGATGGGCTGGGCTAACGGCCGTTTGGGCGTCGTGGGGCCCACGACGAAGGGGCCGACGACGCAACGTCCCACCGTCGGGCTACCTACCGTGCCGACGGCCGGACGTGTGCCGACGGCGAGGCAGGCTGTGCTGAGGCCACCTTGTGCCGACGGCAAGGTGCCGACGGTGGCCGTCGGCACAGGCGTGGGCCGACGGCGAGGCAGGCTATGCCGACGGCCGCCGGCCGTCGGCCCCTCGGCGGGTTCCCGTAGTGGTAGGTACGTTCAATCAAGATGGTCAGGCGCCGAGCTCGCTCCAGGCCTCCCCGTCAGGTTCGATCGGATCCAAGGACGACCGAGCAGCCGCCGCCGAAGCACCGAGATCGCATCAGCGATCTCCCCGACGGCGTGCTGGGCCACGTCCTCTCCTTCCTCCCCACCCGCGAGGCAGGACGCGCGGCCGCGCTCGCCCGGCGGTGGCGCGACGTCTTCGGCCACGGCCACGCCGTCTGCTTCGAGGAGCGGCAGGGCGACAGGGACAGGGACTCGTACACCGTCTACTCCAACGCCCCCGAACGGAAGAGCTGCAGCGGCGCGCTCCTCGACGGCGTCAGCGCCGCCCTCCTCTGCCTCCGCCGCTGCGCCGGCCGCAACGTGCCGGTGCGTAGCCTCCGCTTCGCCTTCGACAGCTACCACATGTGGGACGGCGTCCACGTCGACTACTGGCTCCACCACCTGCTCGACCACTGCAGGCAGGAGCTCCACCTCGACCTGTGCTTCGCAATCGAGCAGATATGTACCCGCGGCCCGGGGTTCCCCGACGACAACAAAGAGGACGTCGACAGCGCCTCCTCCGAGGAAGACTCCTATGAGGCCAGGTGGACTTACCTTCTCCCGAGGAGACTCTTCTCCTGCGCCGTCCTACGGACGCTCCGCCTCACCAACTGCAGGCTGAAGCCCCCGAGACGCTGATTGCATTTTCCGCGTGCGCGCGAATTAATACAGCAGTTGATTAGTCAGGTGCTGCGCGCGTGAACCGTTTGTTTGACTGCCACGAACCAACACGGCCGTTTGTTTGAACAGTCACGTACTACGTACGCGCGCGCGGTGTGTGTAAATGTAATCGATCGACCAATCCCGGCCAATCAATCAAGTCGCCAGCTGGCCCTTGGTTCGCTCCTCGCGACTTTTAATTTTTTTTCTTTCTCTCTCTCGCGCGCGCCCATCGACCGTGTCCATCGTTTCTTCTTTCTTGGTTCGCTTCACCGGTCGCGTCTCTCTTTTTCCTCTCTCGCTCGCTCGCGCAGTCACGCGGATGCGCCAGCCTAACAAAAATAGAGCGCCAGCCTGGCTCCACCGAGTCAGACCCAGCACGAGTCGTTTATTCCTTCGCGTGCTTAATTAATTCTTCTCTTTTTAGTTCACACAAGCCGGCACTCTTTCATGATGCTGCATCCTGGATACTACTCACGCAAAGGAAAAGTCTCTTGGAGTACTACTACTCTAGTCAACAGTGTTTGAAATTTTGGTGCCAATTATTCGATCCGACATATCAGGTCACGTACATATATACTGCATCGATCCGTTACAATGAATAAAGCTTGTATACTCCCTTCGTCCACAAATAAGTAATAATGTGGAGTACTTCCTCCGTCCACAAATAAGTGGACGCGCGCGGTTTTCAAGAGACCTTAAATTTTTTGTAAAAGAATTCTTCATTTCTTCAATTAATCTGCTCATTAATTAAAAAGATGCTTTGATTTAGGTGCTAATAAGTGTTGTGCATGCTAGTAACCAATAAAACAACATTGAAAAACCAAAAATGATTAATGGAGGCTGAAATCAAGGCACACACTAGGGATCTAAACGTAAAAAATATACCAAAAAGTCTAGATGTACACTTATTTGTGGATTTCTTAGAAGACTAGATATGCACTTATTTGTGGACGGAGGGAGTATTACTTTTGTAAACATCAAACCACATAATAATAAACACATTAATTTGGAGCAAGCGGTCGGCCTGATGGCATAGCTATGTGCCAATTTCACCAGAGGTTCAAGGTCCGCGCCTCGGCTCCGGCGATGTGGCGGCCTCATTGCCGCTCCTCCCTTGGTGCGCGGCAACACAACAACGCTCCCAATGTACCGTTCATGTCAAGCTTATGACTTTCGTGCCTCCAGCTTCCGGCCGGCAGAGGCAGATCCCTGTTGCAACATCTTCGGCAAGGTGCAATACCTTGGCTTGGTCTCCTCGTGGAAAGATGGCCCATGGCGGCATGTACTGGGTGGTGACGGTGCTAGCTAGATCTAGATTTGGGAGCGAAACAGCCGGCGAAAGCCGAGCCTAGATTCGTTGGGGCCGACGCGACGCCTGTGGGCAGGTCACCTTCCTGGTGGCCTCGTTACTGCGCTTCTCATCTCCGCGTCCAAGTTCTTCGGGGGAAACCTTAGATCCAGGCTCCCTGGAATCCAACGACGCCGGTTTCACGTCCTCTTGAGGGATTCACTTAAAGTACCTCGGCCAACAAGTTTGTGGCTCATGTTGCCGGTCGTTGTCGTCTTTGTGTAGCAGGTAGTATGAGAATGCGCGAAGATGGATTCAGGGCAAGGTTGCGGTAGCCGCTCCGCCGCGTGTCCATGGGTTCATTGTGGTTTTGTCGATGGCTTGAAGTCGGAGTTGCGGCAGCGAGGTTTGCGTGGAGATGAGTTCCGTACAACAACGATGACAAACAACGGCCTGCTCGGTGATCCTTCATGGTGCCAGCTTTGCATAGTTCTCATTCGCAACACGCCCTCGGATCTGAGACTGCACGGTCTCGGCGTATGTGGCCGTTTATTTGGTGGTTCTTATGGCTTCGCGCTCCCATCACGGTGAGTGCATCTCCTGTTGAAGTCCATGGCGATGTCAGGTTCGGTAGCTCAAGGATGAGCAATGACGATGACACATGCATGCTACCTCGGTTGTGTGTTTCCCCTTGACGGTGTAGCGTCGCCATGTGCATTTCAGCGGGCTTTGTTGTATCAGTTTTCCCCTTAATTAATGTAAACAGAAGTCTTTTATGCCTTGTTTAGAAAAAAAGACACACACCATTTCAAATTTTTGGCCGACGTTTGCAGGAACTCATCGTTTGCCTTGTCACTGTCTGGCCAAGTGAGCACCATATTTGATTGCGCTTTGCCTAATGGCTGCCTATATATGCACGAGACCGTATATAATCCACTGGGTGGGTACGTGCCCGCAAAACGAACGAACCAAGTCATCAAATTAATAAAAAACCAAGGAACGAAGCGTCCAGGAATCCAAAACGAACAAGTCGAATAAAAAACAAAGGAAATGAAGCGTCCCGGCTGCCTCTGATCTCTCTGCATTCACCTCTCTTTCTCCGAACACGCCGCCGCCGCATCCTGGCCGCACCAGCCTCTCTGTTCGCCTTCGCCTCCAGTCCTCGGCCCACTCAATCGCCGACGCCACATCCCCGCACCCCCGCTAGGCAGCCTGCGTCACCTGCTCGACAGCTTCCCCGTCGTCGCTTCCCCACCGGTGGTACGAGAGCCGGCTGCTCGCTGCTATTCGTCTTCTTCTTCGTCGGGTCGACTGCTTCATCGACGACTCCGACTACACCATGAGCGACATAACAATTCTCATGGTGTGCGGTTAAGTATGCTTGTGCCTGTAATGTTGCTTGCGGTAATTAAACTCACACGAAAATTATCTAATAATCTAACAGGTCACATTCCTAATTTTCATCTAATCTTTCCTAATTTCCAGTGAGACAAAATCTCATACTCCACATCATACGGTAACATTTATCCGATATGGAAATTAATTAAGAGGATGCTAATTATGGGCAGAGAAAAAGAGAGAAGGGAACAAGATTTTAGGAGAATTAATTCGTCGCTAATTATCTGCCCAGTAGAAATAAACAAGGCAAGGAAAGAGGAAAAGAAAACCAAAAGTCACACAAGACGCGCCCTCACTCAACGCCTTGGCTCCCGACCCCTCCAATCTTCCCCTCCGCCTGTGCTGCCCCTCGCCGTCGCTCCACCCACCCGCCGGTGGCCGGCGCACCTCCTCCTTCCCTCGCCAACGCCGCATCACCCCGCGCCTCCAATCGCTAACCATAGAATGCCGGCGCCGAGGACGACGGGCCCCGGCCTGGCGGGCTTTCTACCGGTCGTCGACCCACCAGCAGGAGGTATGTATCTATAGTTTACAGTGAGTACAAGAAAGAGGAAAGAACATCGCGCTAGCTTGCTGATTAGCAAGAATAGAAACTGTCACGGCAGCAACTCCTCGTGTCATCTGGAATCCCTTTTCTGAGAGAGTATTCGTGCGTGGCCAAAGGCCCACAAGAACCGTGCACCATCGAGTACGAGAGTATCTATACCTTATCTCGCCCGTGGAAGGACGGAGCGCGGAATCAGTTCGTAACCGGCGCGTGCGATCAACATACAACTGCGATGGCCCCGAGCACTCGGCATAGCCTTAAAAGACCTTTAGCGTAGGATATGCCGAGAGTAACCCTCGGCAGAGCTCTTTGGGCAAGATCCGCCTCAGCAGAGCCACGTGCGGCATCGGCGTAGACCTGGTCTAGATCGTCGGCGCAGGTCACGCCGTCCCATCCGTTAACTTCAAAAAAATTCAAATTCTTTTTTTTCATATTTTCTTAGTCTCTCACATGGATCATTTTAATTCTAACACTACGTTTAATCTTAGTTACCCCTTATAGTCTAACTTCCCACCTAGTCACCTAGCCTCACACTACTCCATCTCTAGCACGTTTAATATCTTGGTTTCTTTCGGTTGAGCTTTCATCTTCTTTACGAAATATTGCTTATAATACTATCATATCAATCCTATTAACCCCTAGATCGTGATATCACAACTCTTTATTATTTTGATTTTAAAATAATTATTTAAATAAACACCAATGGTTAAATAAGAATAAACTCTACCGAGGATGCATTTTTTTATTTTTTTAAATAAAAGAATATAAATCCTGAATTTCTGGCAAAAATAAAAATATCCCTCCTTTCATATTTCCATTTGGAATTTTAAGAACCTAAAAATTAGCTAACCGGGTAAACCCGGGTGAATTTGGATGTAACTTTTTTTCCCACAATCATTTTGATATATTATACATAATTTTCTGATGTCTTATGCAATCAGAAAAGCCCTTTTACCGATACATGACGCATTTTGCAAAAAAGATTGAAAGTCATTTTTGTTAATTCTCTTGAAATTAGATGACATAACACATTGATATCTTGAAGGATTTTATTTTTTAAATTTTTGGGAAAAATTGCAACCTTTACAACGTAGTTAGAAAAAAAAGAGGCGTAGCCTTGACGCCGTGATAACATCGTCACAACCTAAGTTTGGTGGGCCACATACACATGCCTACACCGACGGCTCGCGATGTGCCAAGAACAACCGTCGGCGTAGCATTTCCTACGCCAAGGGCACCGCTACTCCGACAACTTTTTTGGTGGGCTGGCCTGGAGGCCCATACACCGACGGTCCCGACTATTGGCATCAGCGTATGAGAAGGTCGTCGTAGTGGGGCAAGCACGAAAAAAAAACTGATCTGAATTAAACCCAATAACAAGAATTCAACTATTTTGTGAAATAGAATTGCACGGACGAAAATGTCGCTGTGCGCCAATTAGAAAACAGTTAGCTGTTATTTAGAAAATGTGCCTGTGAATGCATTGAAACTCACATAGTATTACTGTTGCCCGGGAAATAAAATCAGATGCATAGCCGGTTCTGTTAGAAGTGACGGAGAAATAAGAATGCAATGTATTCCTGCCATCTAAATACAAGTTATCATGGTGCGTCGATTGAATCGCCAGGATCTAAACTCCTGCTCAATCTCTTCCTTCTGTGGAGAGAGTTCAGCGGACAAGGTCACCGAGAATTTCTGCAACACTGTGGCCTTCGAAAGCAGAAACCGCGCAAGTATTCTATCGAAGGCATGTCCACTGTACTTTGCAATGTTGATCTGTTTCAGGCTACGCCCCAAGCAGGCGACGTTCATCCGCCACAAGCTCTTGGTCAACCTGCTATAGTCGACGCTGTCGTCGACGCAATTCCCAGCTGGTTCAGCTTCTGAGTCTGATTCATCGTCGTCCGAGTAGCGGTTATTGTGCTTTGGTAGCGTGGGGCCCTGAGGAAGAAGGGTCAACATTTCCAGGTTCTTGGTGCTGCTGAGCAAGATGGCGACGGATCGAATGGCGTGATCGGCACCAAGGAACCCCTTGAGGACCAGGTGCGTGAGATGTAAGGAGTGGGCAACGGCCGAGAACTCGCTGCTAAAGTACGCCATTGATGGGCGCAGGGAAAGGCTAAGGTATGTCAGCTTGGTGAACCGGCCGATGAGCTGAATGAGTGGAGCAGCTTCCTGTTTTACTCTGCTGGAGAGGTCCTCGCAGATATCAATGGTTACCGCCGCCAGTGCGGCGTAGTCTGCGATCGAGAAGAAGGACGAATCTCGAGGAAGCCCTCCTCTGTAGTGCAGGGCTCGCAGGCGCAGGAAACGAGTGTATCCCCAGCAGTAAGTCCAGTATCGCAGGTAGACATCAACCTCCTCGGCGCCGGAGGATGCGGCGATGATGATCCACTGGTTGAGCAGGTCACGCGGCAGGTTGATGCCGTGGATGCGGAGGACGCGCGTGGATCGGCGTCGCCGGGGCCTTGGAGAGGATCGCGCTCGTCACCTGCTGGTCGAAGCACACGGGCTTGTCATCCGACCGGCGGGGGCGGAGCTTGGGGTCGATGAGGTCGACGGTAGGGACGGAGGCGGAGACTCGGCGCCAGCGATGGGAGAGCGCGGAGGCGCGCGCGGCCTCGTCGGACTTGAGGTGGAAGAGGATCCGCTGGAGCGCGTTGTCCGGTAGGGCGCTCAGGCGGTCTCTGTCATGCACCGCCATCTTTGATGGGATGAGATGAGATTGCGATGCGCTTTGGTGGACCCTACTTGCACTGCCGCTCTGAATAGGAGGAGGAGTTCCGTGACTCGATCAGTTATTCACGCTGGATCGCACGTAGTACTCGCGAGCCGCTCAGGTGGGCTGATGACGTGGATGCGGAGTACTCGCGAGGCGCCGAGGTCGCCCCAGCCCCCAGGCCCAGGCCTTGGCGTCAAGTTGGATCGGGCCGGTACAGGAAGAGGCGATTGCACTTTCGGCCAGCGCGAATTAATAGAGCAGTTTTGGCCAAAATGGGCACCACTGGCTGAGTTGTGGGTACGTGAACCGTTTGACTGCCGCCAACACACAGATGTCGTACGCGCGCTGGGTGTAAATGTTTCTGGCCTTAAATGAATTCCTCGGAGAACAACCCTTGGTTTCGCTACACCGGTCGCGACTTTTTTTTCTCTCTCTCTCTCTCTCGCGAGAGCGCGCGCGCGCACACAACACAAAGGACAAAGCGCCTGCCAGGCTCCACCGGCATCGACTGAGTTTGACTTCTTCAATCATTTCTTCTTCTTTCTTGGTTCGCTTCACCGGTCGCGTCTCTCTTTTTCCTCTCTCGCTCGCGGGATAAATAATTTAGAGGAGCGCCAGCTTAATTTGAAAAACAATAACAAAAATAGGGTGTGACTGGTCGATGCACGCATACAAGCGTGAACCATTTTTGCATCAGCTTCGCGCGCGCGGGAATTCAGACCGACCACAACTCGTTTATTCCTTCGCGTGCTTAATTAATCCGTATATACTCTACCCGGCACTTTTTCATGATGCATACTAATCCGTACTAATTGAATACCCGTGCGTTGCTACGGCTTCTCTTTTTTTACTCGACACACATATAATACAATAAATAATATAAACATTCACATGTAAAAAAATAGTAGCACATAATATCTTGATAATAACGTTAAGATTCCACCTTGTTTAACCTATGCCTTTTCACACTTGATTATGAAAATACACCCATGTGTGGATTTTTTTTCTGTTTCATTACTGTTAGGCATAATTTTAAGGGAGGTGGCGTTTTGGCTCATAGGAGCAAATGCTCCCATTATACAAAATAATTAAAAATTAATTTTAAAAATGTTAAAAAAAATTGACATAAATTTTTTGGTGTGCATCGTGACATTCTATGTTCGTGCACAAGTTTTCATGAAAAAACAACATTTTATATGATGTGTACAAAAAAGACAAAAAAAATACGCTGTACGTAGTCATGTTACAGCATCAAAATTTGTCTTTTTTACAGGAGCCACATAAATTGTTTTCTTTTTTTGAAAATTTGTGTACCAACATAAAGTGTCTATATATACATGTAAAAATTTAGTTTAAATTTTTTGAACACTTCAAAATGTGGATTCGCACAATGGGAGCAAATGCTCCTATGAGCCAAAGTGCATTTCCCAATTTTAAGTAGCTATACTTTTGGGAACTTTAGAGATGAAACATAATGTTCTTATAGGGAGTAGTTTTACTGATTTAATGATTAACTAAAATTAATCCGAATCAAACCTAATTAGGTCATATTCCTATGAACCCAATGATTTCTAGGCCCATGTTCCGAATCAAATCTATTATTTTGTTTGTGTGAATAAGATATTATCTACTCCACCTATATTCTATCTTTTCCATGCCTTGCATTTCCATGGACGCTATTTTTTATTTAATTTGATAGGGTCCAACATTAAATTGTGCATGTCATGTACTCTCTTCTGTAATATGTCATTTGGAACAGCCCATAAAACATATGAAATATGCATCAACAATTTTCAAGGTTTATATTTTTTATTTCTACTATGAATTTCTGACCGACCGGTGCACAAATACTGAGAGAAAGAACAACAACAAAAATGAACCATCTAACTACAAGTTTTAGAAGCTTGGTGGAAGAGAACCTTGAATATTAATACCTTTGTTGCACAATATAAGACATCTTGGTATGCTAACGGAGGTAATAGAGAAGTTCTGCAATGTAAAATAAAAATTACTCTAAAAGAACTTTAGCAATGAAATCTCACGACCTTGATCTACTCATGCATACAATCAATCCTTACAAAAAAAATCAATCGTTGCGCTTCAATATGCAATCTCAACAAATGTTAACAAAACTGAAAAGTAAACACACATAAATACAAATGTTAATAAAACTGAACCTGCAATTGTTTTTTCGAGCGGATTGCGGCACTGATAGACTTAGGGTCTGAGGGAGTGACCACCCCGGTGCCATTTCTCCTACTTCGAACCATTGCTAGTGCTTAGCCTCCTCTCGCTTCTCTGTTAGCCATGGTACATTATCACTGCTCGTCCTCTTCTTTCTCCACCGGCGGCCGCTAGCACACTGATCCCTATGCGCGGCAACTACCCAGCTACACTGCATGTAAGCGGTAAGGATGGCAGCTGCGGTGACGACACCGACAAACGGAGCCACAAGGGTCTAGCTTCACTACACAAAGTTGGAAAAGACGTTGTCCGCATCAAAATAAATAACGTAGAAATAAATTCTAACATTCTGGGTATACACTGAAATAACATATCCTTATTTCAGTATGAAATAAATTATCTTATATCCCACTTATGGAAGATATCTAGGATGCGCCCTTTTAATAATGTATGTGAAATATTTGGAGGTTTCGCAACACAAAATTCTACACATGCACGAGAATGAACTTGCAACATAATTATCTCTTTTAATGTACTCTCTCCGTTCCTTTCTATATATAGTGCCTATAGATTTTTGGCATTTGTTTCAGAATATAAGGTTGTAGCTTGCCTTTTTTTTCAATTACCCCCTCCCCCGTTCAGCTCCCACACAACAATCGTGAGAAAAAATCTATACAAAATTAGAAACAGTTAATTGAGATTCCTAATACATGTCCCAACGATTTCTTAAAATTAGGCAACAATGTTTTACTTTTCTTAATTGAACTTGGTTGCACATATATGGAGAATCAACAAGAGAGATTTGTGGGATTTGTTATGGTAAGTTAGGAAGATGTGGGTTTCCCAAATTTTGCGTTGATCTCAAATCGTTTAGCTAGTGGGTCTTGTGCAAAAAATACTTTTACGCTAATTTCCGTGCCAAAAAACTATAGGCATTATAGAATGAACAGAGGGAGTAGTTTCTAAACCTATGTGTAATACCCAATGACTACCAAAGTTCGCCAATTTTCAGTCTTAATATTGAGCCACCATAAGTATTAAATAATCAATAACTAATTATACCTTTAACTAAAAATATCATCAAGGAGAATTTGGAAGTCATTGGAGAAAGGATTCATTAGGACTTGAACATAAAAGAGGAAAACTCAAAGACCCTATGGATTGGAAAACTGAATCGGGAAATTTAGTCAATATGGACCACAGCCATTTTTTTCGTCGCTTCCGTGCAAATTCAGAAACATAGTATGTGTAGTTTTTCGAATTTGTTCACACAACAACTACCAGAGAGGTGAGAGGTCCTTTAACCTAGATCACATCGTAGTAGAAGAAGTGGAAGTGCATCAGCGACAAATTAAGGATTAAACTAATCGTGACTGATCCATCTTCTCCACGACATCACGTTGTTGCCTCTAAGACACACTCACGACGAGCCTCCCTGAACTTTCGCTCCATAAAGGTTGCCTCTAATATCTTCGTCTCTCATAGCCGTTGGTGCACGTCGGCTACCAGAAACTCCGACCGACGTTCGACCTGAAATTATGGACAAGATTGGACTAAATAATTAGAAGAATACATCATGTAGAGCTGAGAAAGATGCACTAAGGAAGAAATGTGCTATTCCAAATTAGTATTCATGATTCAAATCAATCGATGCCAAAAGCCCTAAAAAAATATGCAGCCTAATTGTCGAGAAATACTACTGTTCCTCAACTTCGGCAATAGTTTCATTCACATAATAAGGGACTTCTTTATTATATGTAGGAAAAGATGGACGTAACTAACCAGTAGCATCACATTCCTAATTTCATCAGGCACAGGCTCAGCTCGTAGATTCTATGGGAGAGCCTCCTCTCAGCCTCCAGTACAATACAAGTTGATCGTCTATGATCTATCTACTCACCTAAGGTGCGGAGGTGGCGCGATGGAAACCTTGCCATGCTGCATGACCTACTCCGTGGAAGAACTTGTGGGTCTCGAGGCTTGGGCTCGTCTGCTAGCCTGACAACGATCATGAACCACCAAATCAGAAACGATACGATTGAGTTGTCGAGTACGCAGAGTTGCAGACGGTGTCGTGCGTGGCGCCGTCGCCGATGCCACATGCACCCACGAACATACCTCACCTTGTAGTGGAGGTAGAAAACACTACATAGGTCACTTTTTTTAGAATTGAAGCGGGGGAATCGTCAGGCCATCCGAGCGGGTGGAGTTTTTTTTAGCGTGAGTTGGCGAGGACAGTGGCGATTAGTATGGTCTTCCCCTCCTCTTATAACAAGGGAATAACATATCTGATTTGATAGCTTTGCCTTGGGGACACAAGACAACGATATTTCTAATTTAGTTACTTTCCATGTTTCTTTAAATTCCCTATTATGGATGAAGGAAAAGGGGGACGTATTCCATGTTTTTCTAAATCAGGGGGAGTTATTTCCCTTCCATGTTTTGTCAGGTTCTCGTGATTCTGGTGATCCCTGATTATTGGTACTACATAATATTACTTCCATAATGGTTGACTCGCACAGATAGCATAGGACATCCAATGGCAGGGATTCTTCTGACGTTTGGTTGCTGTTTGTGATGGAGAATTGACGGTTGTGATTTCTTCGATGTTTGACATCAAATATTTAGATGACGTAATAAAGAAGACTGTGGGACTTTCTTTTTTGAGCAAGAAAACATATCTTTCCTAATTAATCGATTGCGTGATTTGTGGGCGGAATATAGACGATGTGTCACCACTTTGGCTATTAAACATGCGGAAGATCTGATCCATTGATGAAAAATTGCACTGTTGTGATTGCTCCAATGTTTGATGTCAAAGTGCACACCATCCCCAACTGCAATTTAATAGTAAAGATATACTCTAGTCAACATTGTTTGAAATTTTGGCATGGCAAATGCCAATTCTTCGATCGGACATATCGGGTCACGTACACATATACTGCATCGATCCGTTACAATGAATAAACCTTGTACACATTTTTTTTTTGTAAACAACAAACCACGTAATAAACAAATTAATTTGGAGCACACAAGGGGCAAGCCCCGAGCTATGCGCCAAGATTCGTCGGGGCCAACGACGGCGACGCCTGTGGGCATGTCACCTTCCTGGTGGCCTCGTTACTGCGCTTCTCATCTCCGCCTTAAAGCTCTTCGGGGGAAACCTTAGATCTAGGCTCCCCCAGAATCCAACGATGTCGGTTTCACGCCGTCTCCCCTCTCGAGGGATTCGTTTAAAGTAGAGTTCGGCCAACATGTTTCATCTCTCTTGTCAATGTACCGCGCGCGACAGGTCTTTAATCCATCTCGGTCACGTGCATACTTGTCACACGCGTGCCGCCGCCGGAATTTAAACGCTCGCCAATAAAAACCCGACCTATATCCGCGATAGTACTTCCTCCGTCTCAGTTTAACAGGCGCGCACGTAGATTTAAGAAAATGCTTTGACCATTATTTTAGTCAAAAAAAAATATATGTCAAAAAAATATATCATTGGAAAGCTTTTTTGCATACGAATCTAATGATATAGATTTTGTAGACATAAAATTTATATTTTGTTGACTAAATTAATAGTCAAATTTGCCTAAAACTACGTGCCTTCGTGTTAAACCGGGATGGAGGGAGTACATCGCGAAGAATCTCAAACGACCAAGAGGGCCAATCAATTGAGTTTTAGTGGCTCGCCTTAATTAATTCCTCGGAAAACAACGAGACACATATACTCCATTCGTTCTTTGGACCGACCCTTGGTTCACGCCGGTCGCACCCGCCCGCCTCTTTAGCGCTCGCTCGCGTTTGTTCTTTCGTGCGTGCGTGCCTGCTCCCTATTTAGTTAGTTATTAACACATGCCGCTGGTGCTTTTACATGATGTTCTTCACGGCAAGGAACAAAAAAAAGTAGAGTACTCTAGTCAACAGTGCTCGGTGCTTTTCTCAACGTATAGCTGTGTGGTGTAGGAGATTCAAGTGGTATTCTGGTTTCCGATCTTACTTTGCTTGTGTTGCCTGTTTTCGTGAGCTGTTTGTAAGCACGTTTGTCTGCCGTTGGTGGCTTTATTAATTTGAAGCTTGGCTAAACATCACCTCGCCGCCGCAAGAGGGGACGGCCGGTCGGCCGCTAGGGCTAGACATAAAGCTCAAAGCTCGATGAGTTAAATGAGTGCTTGGTTGCTCAACTCGTTTGAGCTACACTCATCTTCTTAACGATCCAAGCTAACCAACAATATTTGCTCGTTAACCTTAACAAGCTAAATAATCAAGCATACATTATTTGTGAGCTACTCGGCAAATAATTAAAGCACATCACCACTCAACTCCATTTCACAAGTGAAATACATGTCAACTTCCTCATTTGAGTTACCAACAACTCCCTTCGTTCTTTTTTAATTGACTCGAATTTAGTACAAAGTTGTACTAAATCCGAGTCAATTAAAAGAGAATGGAGGGAGTAGGATTTAACCGGCATTGCATAAATTAATTCAACTGAAATTTTCAATACTCTACCTAACCTCGCCGTTGTCGGAGGAGGCGGCCTCGCAAGCCACAAACGTCTGCGCCAATTTCACCAAAGGTTCAACGTGTCAATCTAGCAGGCTTGTCCTTCACCGGCAAAGCAAGACGATACCCGTTTCGGATTTAGGATCGAGACAACCGGGCCAACGACGACAGTGACGCCCGTGGGGCGTTGTCAAGTTGTTGGATGCCTCGTTGACGCGCTTCTCGTCTTCGCTTCCAAATTCTTCACGAGGTAACCCTAGATTCGGGCTCCCTGAATCAGACGGTGTCAGCTTCGCGTTGTCTTCCCTCTTGAGGGCTTCGTTTCAATTAGAGCTCGGTTTGTAGTTCCTGTTGGTGGTCGTCGACATCTTGTGTAGCAGCGGCAATGAGGATGTGCATGGATGGAGTAGGGGCAAGGTTGCGGTAGTCGCTCTGCGCCTGCGGTGTGTCCGAGGGTTTTTCGTTGTTTGTTTGTGGCTTGAAGTCGAAGATGCGGTGGCGAGGTCCATGCGGCAACAATGGCAAACGATGTATACTTCTGCTCGGCGAGCCTTCGCGATAGCAACTTTGCATAGTTCTCATTCGTAGCTCAGGCTCGTCGGCGTGTGTGGCCAATTGTTTTGTAATCCCTCCGTTAGGGTCTATAAGGTGAGAGAGCTTTCTGGGATTATAAGCTCTCACTTATTTATTGTCATATCTACCCAATGCTTGTTCTATTTTTCTCTCTACTCTCTTAAAATCATTGGTGTATGCGATAACTAATGAGAAAAGTTATAGAGCTAGCGAATTAGACCTTTGAGCTGATAATCCCATAGGGAGGGAGTAGTCCTGATGGCTTGATGCCCTTGTCACGGTGAGCACATCTCCTATGAAAGTTGATGGAAAAATCGGGTTCACTACCTCTAGGAGGAGAGACGGCGATGACCCTTGTGTGCTATTTTTTTTTTCCAAACACAATACCTCAGTGTTGCGTTTTTCTCGACGGTGCGTGTCGGTCACATCGTTGCGTGCTGTTCAGCCGTCCGCGTCGTACCGATTCTCCAAATTTTAACCGGACACTCTCATCGTCTTAATCGATGGAAAGATAAGTCTTTTGCCCTGTTTTAGAAAAACATATCATTTCGATTTGTACCGGACCTCGTTTGCACGAACTAAACCATTGCCTTGTCACTGTCCTGCCAAATGGGCAATATATTTGGTTGCAATTTGCCTATTGGCCGCGTATATATCGCGCGAGACCGTATATCCATTGGGTACGTGCCAGACGAAACGAACGAAGAAACAAAGTCGAAAAACCAAGAAGGAAACGAAGCGTCCAGGAATCCCAATTCCCAAACGAACAAGTCAACATCAAATTGAAAACAAAGGAAATGAAGCGCCCCCGTCCTCGCTGCCTCTTCTCTCTCTGTCTCCCGACCGCCATCGACCCTGAGACCACACCGCCGCCGCATCCCGGCCGCACCAGCCTCTCCGTTCGCCTGCGCTTCCTTCTCCCGGCCCACTCAATCGCCAACAATACATCCCCGCCGCCCCCGCCAAGCACCTGCATCACCTGCTCGACAGCTTCCCCGGCGTCGCCTCCCCACCGGACACCGGTGGTATGTGAGCCGGCGGCGGATGATGCGCCTGACACGGAGGAGGCCTACATCGCCTACCACCCGGAGAGAATTTCACCACAGCCTCCATCCGCCTCGCGAACCCTGGCGTCGGCCACGGCGCAGCGCACACCGCCGATGATGTCAACCACCGCCGCCGTCGGCATCTACAGAAGCATGCATGCTCAAGGTATTGATTGGCCTAGGTCCAATTTGGAATCCTCTTCCTTCTCCCCCAATTTAATCTGTCCGACTCCAAAATCGATTATTTCCCCGACCAAGACCAACACAAGCAAAGTTGCTCGGAGCTGAACTGCTGAAGCTGTGCGCGGGCAAAGTCAAGGAGGCAGCCAATATCCATGATGGGCTACGAGGCAAGCCTGGACGTGCGCGTAGGCGCAGCGTCCTGCAATATGTGCAAGATACAACCGTCACGGCCAGACCAACAGTCTGTCGGCGGCAACGACGCTTGCTGCCAAATGGATGGCTCAGCAGCCGATCAATGTTCATCTTGTCCTGCCAAAGCATGAATCTACTTTCAGTTCTGGGGCAGCTTCTAAATATAGATGGATATAATCAATCATGTCGATCTGTAGGTTCCCACTTTTCCTGTTTAAATGTTTTAGTTGTGCTAGTATGAACGCTCCTTTTTCACAAGGTACATCGATTTTCCAGGGAGAGGATTCTGTATGTCACGGGACCAACCTGAAATTTGGCCTACTATGCATATAAATAAATTGACATACTAATCTAGGTCAGAAAATCTGTCTACTTTGAGAATGGTTATTTGTGGATCTTATAGAATGTAACATCAGAGAAATGTCGATCACACATCTTTAGATTTAACCGTACCTGATTTTATCTATGTTGTCTACCTAGCTGTCATATTGGCTATAATGTTGATGTAGGTAAATGGAGCGGCTCCGGCGGCAACACTCGGCTAGGCATCCCTCACATCCATCTACCACCGTGTCAGAATGCTACTAGTATGACCTTTACTTCGAGGAGGAAGTGAGGACATTTGTTGGTTCTGGTGTGGCGCCCTCTCTGCTTGGGTTCACCACCGACAACCCCTAGATCCACGTATGTTCTTGGATGACCTCAAGCATGAGGTGTCTAGGATGGACACTTGCTGGCATTACCATCAAGTGCGGCGCCAAGGTAATCTCACTCACTCCAATCCTGTTCTGGTATGTATAGATGGTGCACATGCTCATCTCTGTGTGTGCATTATGTATGGTTCTTGCAAAATCTGAGGATGGGTTTGTGTAGAGTAACAATTCCTGAAATTTTGGTTCGGAAATACTATGTTCCCTTGATATTTTATTTGTGATGTAACCGTTTAGTGTGTCATGCTTTCCGTGTGAGTTCAATGAGAGCTACAAATTAATCAACTCTTTATGTATTTGGTTACTGATTTGGATATCCTATTTCTAAAGCAGCTAGATTACTTACTTCCAGTTTTGTTTTTTTTCTAAAATATATATATAATGGATCCTATAAAGGTGTAGGTTTCTTGTTGTTATGTTTGAATGTTTTAGCTCTGCTATTCACTTGTACGAACGCCCTTTCACGAGGAGAATTTATTTGGGTTCAACGCAAAAGATTTTGTATATGAACGTAACAACTGAAATTTGGTCTGCTATATAAATAAATTGAGATACTAACCTAAGTTAGAAAAACCTGTCTAGTTTGAGGATTGATATGTGTGGATCTTCAGAGTGCAACAGCAGAGAGATGTTCATCACATTTCTTTAGATTTAAGCGTAACTATATTTTTATCTATGATGTCTATCTTGCTATTGTAGCAAACACTCATATTTGCTATAATATTGATGCAGGTCAATGGAGCGAATTGGTGGATCCGGCGGCTGTGCTTGTGTCATGGAGGCCAAAGATCCCTCTCAGGATGCTATTAGTAGGGCTTGTAGTTCAAGGAGGAAGTAGGGCTCGACCCGTTCGTTGTGCTGCAGCGCACGTTGTTCTGGTGTGGTGCCTTTGCCGCCCGGGTTCACCGCTGTTGTCACCACTCTCGCCAGCCACGATGCTGCTACTGTCTCGGAGAGGACACTACCGTCTGCTGCTCGGGCATGGATGACCTTGAGCACGACGTGTCCAGGAGGGGTACGCTCACCAGCTAGCCCATCAAGTATGGCGTCAGGGTAATCTCACTATCTAGCCCAGGTTGCTTGGTATTCATGGTTGCTCCACATGCTCATGTGTATGTGTGCATCACGTATGTTCTTGCCAAATGCGAGAAATAGACTAGGAAAAATTAAGAAAGTGGGAATGTTTGCATGGTCCTTCCGTTTTTCTTCTGTTGGATGATTTGTTTGATCTGAATTACTAACCCTTTTCTCTTTGTTGTTGCTGGCCATGTACAGGAGGAGACCATGGTCGTGGTCATGGATCAGGAGTTGCCTGCATTAGGCATGCAATGCTCCACCAAGAGCACACCTTCTGCCACCAGGTTGTGTATTACTTCCTTCCCATTAAAATCTCTTTTATATCTACCAACTGCTCATGTAGTTCTGGTTAAAAAATAAAAAATAGCCACCGAATAAAGTTGACTACTCTATTTTGTTGTGTGGGAGGGGAATAAATAAAGTTGCTTGATTTCACACTTAACTAGCTCACTTTCTCATGTGGATGGATGCATCTGGTATATGATTATGTTGTTGTAGGTGAAGGACATGCGTAGGCTCTATTAGGCCCGGAAGGATCCTGATGATGTTGTGCCCTTCCGAGAGCAAGCAGACATTTGCATCTACGATACCCATTCCCTGTATAGCTGATCTCACTGGTGAGCTATACACAAGCTAATAAAAAAAGAATTACATCAAATTTTCCCCAGTTTTAAGGCTGCTATATTTCCCCAAATCTTCTGCTTGGTTCACTGACTATGCAAACCGTTATGGAGGGTTTGTGGATGAATCCCAGTTTCGTTTACAGGATAGTAGTACACATGTTAGTTTGGTATGCTAAAGAGCTTTCCCTGTCCTAGCTGCCTAGTTATACCTTCTTATGTTCATACAAGTATCAATGTTTACTTTGTTTCATTTGGAGCTGGCCTTGCTGAAGGAAAACAGTTATGCATGACAAACTGATAAATTCACAATCGAAATCCTGCTTAGTAAATTTTCAATAGAATGATCCCTGGGATGGCAACTCATTTTCATATTAGAAAGTGAATCTGTATTAATAAATATTTATTATACCAAAGGCTGAAGTGGTTTTCTTTTGGGTTCAAACTTGTATTTTGCAAGGTTTGCACTGTCAATATTGCAAAAAGGCCAGATTTTGCTTTATACAACGTCAATATCTTTGTAGGCTACATTTTGCAAGTAGAGATCATTTTGCTCCTTCTCCAAACATCTTGATAGCTGAGAAAATATTTGTACTAAATTTGCGAAATGGTTTGGCAAGAGGCACACGTGAAAACAATGTCCAATCAAATAAAAGCCTGTATCTATCTTCCAAAAAATACTTTTGTTAGGATGACTATGCAAATGTAACGATGGGCTTGTGGATAATTCTTTGTGCCATCTATGGGAGGATACTACCCATTCCTTCTAAATCTCGTTCTTTCTAACATGTTGAATTTGTTAGCAGTGTGAATCTTGGATAATTCTCATGATGCATGTGAAGGTTTAGGGTTTGGTCCTGATGCTAGTATCGCATGTCGATTACCTGGATTAGGCCACAAATCTGCTAGAAAACTCTAGCCTCTGTCTTTTTTTAATCGCTTCGGAAAAGCTGCTTTTTTTCTCGTATCCAGATTGTTACTAGTACACAACTTCAAGTGTGATGTGAAGGTTTTTGATTCCCGAGGGATTGAAGTGTGTCCTGGTTGCACACATTCTTGATATTTGTTGGTTTTCCCCATTGATGACTGGACTTGGAGGCAGCTGAGAAAGCATGCATCTGTATGGAAGAGGGAAATCTATTTTTTACATAATTTAGAACTTGTCGGTTGGTACATGTATAGGACTCGATTCTTATTTTGATTGGTTTCTGCTTGTCATCCATAGGTTGTTGTGCACATGTATACTCTAGTTCTATGTACAAAATTAATTTTCAGCTCATTTCTTGCTCTGATTATGTTATACTGATTATGTTATACAGGTCAATGAATTGCCCTGGATGGCGCCTCTCCGCGCAATCCAGAGCAGCTGTGCCGGTGAGGCCACCGATGATGCTAATGCTGGTGCCCGGTGGGGATGAGCAAGAGGAGTAATCAAGAAAAGTTGATAATGGAATCCTGAACTCCTCAATGTTTAACTACATGCCAGCATGGTCGTTTGATAATTTCCAGCGAGTATCCGTGGATTTATAAACATGTTTGGAACATAGTAACCTAACTATGTAAGTCAGATATGACTGCTAAATGATTATAATGTTCAGATAGCTGCAATATTTGTAGTTATCATGATGATTTTGTAATCATGTGTATCGCTATATTTTATCGATCTAAGTGCCGGGTATTTGTGTAATGTATTCTATCGTGGTATGATAGCTAATATGACAAAAACAACCAAATTAAGTTAGTTCCTATGTTTTGGTACTTTCTCATCTTTGTTTTTGGCAAGCCATACGATTTGTATGCGGTAATGAAGTTCTTGTGTTGTGCAGGTATATTTCTTTCAGTGCGGAGGAAGAGCTGCTGGTCACCTGCCTAGGCTTCTGCTTATGCTGACGTCTTCCCTAACAACGTCCGCGAGCTGCTGCTTCATGATAGACCCAGTTTGAGTGAGCTTCTGCTTCTCTCCTTCTTTCCTCCATGCCATGCACGTTTTTTGATTCGCTGTATAGTCACTGTATAGTCGCCGAGTCAGCGCGTCCTGCCTAGGTCACGCAAGCGACCTGACTCATGGGGCGAGACGCACGACATGCTGGTTTGACAGTGACTATATATCGGCGGCTGATAGTCGCCCGTCGCTTGCTGGATTTTTTTTTGGGGAGGTGGGATATAGGGTCTCTCCTGCCTCAGGATTTCAGAGAGAAAGAGATGTAAAGGGAGAGAAAGGGTGGAGCTCGGGAGGAGAGGCTCGAGCTGCCGCCGCTCCTCGCCGGCGGTGCAAAGGAAGGAAAGGGTTTGAGGGGAGATGGTCGAGCGTGGCTGAGTGCGGGAGTGCGCCTATGGGCTGACGACGGTAGGAGGATTCAAGTGATGGAGTGCTAGGTTTAGTGAGCGGGTGAGGGCTAGGAGCGGTTAGATGGGCCTGTCTGGCCTGAATGCGATAGATGACAGGCCAACTTTCTTCATATGGCATCAATTGGCTATGCAAAGGATAGAATCACATGCGGTAGTGCTCTTTTTACTGCCATGGCGACTCGGGGCGACTAATCAAGCCAAGTCACTCAGTCAAGCCAACAAGTCACGAGCCGCAACCATGGTGACTTGGGTTGACTTGGCCACTAAACAATCATGCTCCGCGCACTCTGATACATGCTGGTTTAGGTTTCAGTGGTGGTGGTACAATTTGTAGGATTTGATCATGGACTGTGATGTTCTAGTGTATTCTCTCTGTTGTTCAGTATTTTGGACTATGCGATGTTGTACCTCAAGTTTTTCTGTGTTGTCCTTTTATTCTTCTATTTAGATTATACAAATTGCATTGGCTCTTTTTGTTCTGAGCCTAATCTAGTAGAGGCTTTGTGTATTCATATGTGTGTGGTGTGGGTCTGTTTTGTTTACTGCATCTTCATATTAAGGTCAACATTATTATATTCAAAACTTGGCCAGGTTCAGTTTCCACCTGCACATGTTTGTCCACTGTTCCAACATTGACCTCTACTTCTATGTTAGCATTACATTGACAAAGTATGTTAGCATTATAAACTTGGACATTTTTCTTGCATCAACATCCTTCTTTAGTTGATGTGTTTGTCTTGTATGGTCAAGATAGGCTGGTGCCTTCATCTCCTTGTCGCTTATCTTGTAAGCTGATGTTTATATTGATGGGTATAAGAACGTTGTGGATGCATAGGGGTCTTTGTTCAAGATAGGCTGGCCCTGTATTTAGTGTTATGAGTATATATGTTTATAAGATCTATTTTTCAGGTTTTTGTCAAATTTATATATGAACCAAAGATCGATGTACATGCTAAAATGCTTACAATACAAGACAAGTACTATGTTAGTCGTGCATGTTCCTAATTATGGTTTTGGTACGTGATAAGATTGTGCTAAAAAATACAAGACAAGTACTAGATGGAAACATGTAAACTGTTTTAGCTTGCGAACTTAGGTTGTTGAATGACAAGGCAGCAACATAAGCAAGGTCACTAGCTGACCACAATGTTTGTCTCTTCTTGTGCAACGATGTGAGGACTAGATGGTATCCATGATAGATGGGACCTGCAGCTTGCTGGATGCATCACTTGGAAGATGGAAGACCGGACTCCCGTTGCATTGGTTGTCGTGCAGCAGCTGTTCAACACCCGAACTCTATGAGAACAGTGCATGCTCTGAAAGTCTTGTAACACAACATTCATGTGTGTTGTATTAACCGTCCATCCCAGGATTCACTTTGATGCTTTGCATCATCGACTTTGCCTTGTCATTCATCGTCATTTTTTTGCGGAATTTGTCCTTGGTTAAACCCCTCTGATGGAATTGAACTATATGTCACATTAGTTTTGTTGTGTTCACATACACTAGTCTTTTTTTTCAAATATATTATTTGTTGTATGATGTGAATGTCCGAAAACAGCATAGGTCATGCTGAAATTATCCAATACTTGCTAAGCTTTAGTTGATCAGTTCACAACTATTTATCTTTCTTAAAGAAAATGCATAAATGCCCCTGTTTTATCTCGTGCTTGATTTGATACTATTGGTGTTCAATTTGCAAATACAGGAACAAAGGACGCATGCTTTGCCATGAAGAAGCCGATAGGAGTTGATCAAAGAGGCACTTGCCTTGGTTTTTTGCTTTGTCGGTTACCTCTGTCTAGTACGTCTTGGTTTTCTGACCGTAACATGTGTTTCGGCAGGATACTTCTGCTTGTCGGCGGTGCCGTGGCCATAACTACAGCTGCAACATGTGGTACTTGTCTCATGCTCCCCCCTCTGCTTTGCCTATTTTATCAAGTGTATGATGTATTTTGTTCTGTTCAAGTCATTACAATTGTAGTGCATGCAACAATGAATTTGTACCTCCAGTATTAATATTGGCTAGTTATCTGCAACTAGGGTCAACCTTCACATTTTACAAAGTGGTAAGTCATGATAATCACATGAACTTTCCTCTACATGAACGGTGAGTCCTACTCTGGACTAGGGTGTCCTTTTTTGTTCTCAAAGGCACATGTGTAGTTATGCGTTGCGTATACACTAGCTTCTCATCTGGCTGTGCGTAGCAAAAGCAGACTCTTGAAACAGAGTAATGATGAACCTAGGTGATGTTGTTATTGTTTATCCCTTTTTCTTATTTGGTCATACTGTTGATCCTTTGAATACACATCATGAAGTAGGCTTCTTTGTATCCTGAAATTTAGCTTTTTGTTTAATTCACTATTGGCATTAGCAACACATCTACTCTTTGCAGAGCCCACCAAAGTTTTTGACATCTTGTTAACATTCTTGCTTTTCAGAATCACCTTCATTATAATGTTTCAAGAGTCTGCTTTTGCTACCTGATGGATTTTGGTACATGTTATTTTTATTGTATTTATGTCCGTAAGGGAAGATGATATGATTACAGTCCATCGTCGCCACAGGGTTACATGAGAAGAGGACGCAGCCCAAGTCCACGTGGTCACTATGGACACCATAGTAGGGATCTCTCCAACTATTCTTTAGGTGAGGAATCTATGTCGTGATTTGTAGGTAAGATCGTTGATGCTCCTAGAATTTCAAGGCAGGGGGTGTTTGTTTCTGTTGTAAATAAAATATGTGCAGCCATATATTTGTTTTTATTCGTAATATATTTGTACCGTTCATAGTTATTTTAGATCACAAATATTTTTTAGAATAGGTACTTCCTTGTGGATTCATCGATTTTTTTTTCATATTGATCTAATCTTTTGTATGTTGCTCGACTCTTGAGCCGTGAGCACATCCTGCATAATATCCAACCTATTTGCATAGCCAAAACCAGTTAAGACTTTACTTGAATTAATCAGTTGGAAGGAAAGCTTGGCTTTAGCACTATTAGGGCAAGCCAAATATAGATTTCAATTCTAAACATTTATCTTGTGTAGTTTTAATCATACAATATGATTTACCTTGTGTACACCTCTTAGGAGGCGTGTAACAACTTCTATCTTTTCATTGAAATGAAACGCAAAGATTCCTTTGCATTTTCTCGAAAAAATATGAATTACCTTGTACTGGCCTTCGTGCATCTTTGGGTTTTCTCGAAAAAAAATATGAATTACCTTGTACTGGCCTACCTTGCATGGAGGCCTTGTCCTTGTTTATGAGCTTTAGTAATGTCTAAGGTATTGTTGAAGATTTGAGATATTTTTTTCACTTAAAGTGCAGCCGAACACGCTTCAATCTTTTTTTCAAGAGAGTTTTTCATTTTCATATACAGAACTACCCAAGTGATACTTGGTTTTCATGCATGCTAGATGATGATTCCTGATTATCTGACCAGGGTGTCCTTTTTGTTTGGGGAGGCACATATGTATTTATGCATGTACAATTGTTGCTCATCTGGTTGTGGAGTAAGCACTTATTACCATTCGGTAAGAACAGCGGGTGACTTTTGTTATGTTTTCTTCTTATTTGGTCTATCAGTTCTCATTCCTTTTAACTATCAGTCGTGCTTCCTAATTTTGGTAGTTTGGATGGGATAGCACCACAAACTTAGATCTCAGGGAATGAACTAAAAGCCACAGAACTAGCTTCATGTTGTGTAAAATAACCAATAAACACAATAGTGTTTCAGTGAAGCCTCTGTACACTAGCACATACCTGCAGCAAGGGTTGGTTACCTTTTCAACAGACTACCTTAAATTACATGCTCCTTATTTCCGACTTTAGGCTATTTTCTTGAGTGCAGGGAACTTTGTAAATTATTACTTTGTTTGCCTACTTATTGAGAAGGATGCAAAGAGCAAGAAGAAGAAGAAGAAACTGAACCCTATGATTCGTGATGCTTGTTTTAGATTTAAATTCTAGTGCATGTGTAGTGCGACAGTGAAGTCGACGAAAACATGTGTTTTCTGAACATTTAGTTGGTGTATGTGCTAGCTGGCCTATGATTTACATGTTACTAGTGTTGCTTTGCTCATGATTTTCTAGCTGGATGTTGTTGCCAAAATATGTTGCCTTGATCAAAATTTGCTAATTGGGCTTGGACTGGGGTGCTACTTATTGCCACCTTGGGTTAATTACTACCCTCACTAAACATTTTAGTCCAGTCTAGTTTACTTGTACTCTCACAAGGTTACCACAACTATAAAACATTTTTATTTTGATTTTCAGGTAAAGAAGAGAAGAAATCAAGACCGGACTACCTCCACTCAGATGACCTTGTGGACAAGAACAACTATTTAGGTGTGCCCCCTGCCTTTTAATGAAAAATTTGTGCCTTTGCAATACTATAGTTGTTGCTTTGAGCTAGTTTGTGCTAGTGTGGGTTCAAGTTGAAACCCTCCTCTGAATTTATTCTTCTGTGCATATCAGCTTTAGAGCTGACCATCAAGTTATGTTGTTCAAGGGTAACCAGGAGGAAAATATGACAAAGGTTTCAGTTAATTAATTGAACAAACTCAGTTTTCTATGAATCCATGAAATGTTCACATATTTTCTCTATAAGTTAAATATAGCTCCCTTTTGATCTGTTTTTCAGCTCAAGCCCTCAAGATTTTCATAGGCAAAACGAAAAGTGATGGTTGTGGTCTTGATTGGATCAGAGCCAGAGAGTGCTCACTTGGGAAGGGGAAGAATCGTTTTGTTCATGAAGACTCTTCTTGTTCATGCTAATCGAGCTCGGTTAGATGCTTCTGTTCCCTCTCTTGTCCTTGCAACTTGTATTATTTGTTTGTTGATATGCCTTCTAGAAAGGAGTTATCCGGTTGCACTGAATATTCTTTGTTATTGAAATATGAGAATTTTTTAGGTTGAAATATACGGTTTTAATAGTTTGTGTGTGTGAATAAGGGCCCTCTTGGTCATATGCTGGCAATCGGTTTTAATAGTTTGTGTGTGTGTGAACAAGATTATGTAAGTTGAACTCTATTGCCTATCTAATTGATGCATGTGCTACTGGTTACCGAGAGATGCCTTTTTGTTGACGAATCGTTTCCTGACATTGAAATTGTTCCTAGATCTACCAATTCCTTGTCTTGGCGCACCCTGTTTTATTTTCTATAGATCATAACATGCTATTTGGAAGTGATGAGTTGTTTTCTCTAGATGATATACTAGAATTCCCCATTCTCCATGTTAATGATGTGTTATGGAAGTACAATAACAGTGATGGTCCTTCAGCTTCTGTTGTGCTAGCGAGAAGCAAGACATGTGAATCATTCTTCATGCATTTATTTACGAGTAAGCCCATTATTATTAACTGATCTATGTTCCTGTTAGTGCAACGCATGGTTGTTGTGACCTGAATTATGCCTTGGAACTTTTATTCAGATGACCATTAGCAGCATGGATAAATATATTCCATCATAACTCTGCAGATGTGCCAAACGGTATTAGGATTTGGTTTGTTGATTTATGTAGACCGGTATCTAGTTGTAGTTTATCTGTATCAATATTTTGGATTTGACACCAGTATCCCGCCCCCTTTCATTTTGTGCTACAGGGAATTTGAAGGCCTTCTGAAGTGGACAAGGCTACTGTGGCAATTTGCGTCAAGATATAAATGAATGCTTCTGGTTAGGTCTCCCTTGGATTCAATCTCAAATGGCGAACCTTTCTGAGAAGAGGTTTCATGTTCTTTGTAACCTAGCTAATCTTTAATTGCGTTCTGAATCCTTTTGGCTGGAAAAAATGTTGCTTGTTCTATTAATGCTTTATAAGTTACCTCTCATGAATAATGGTAGAATAACTAATGTTGTGGAGTGTGCCAGTGTGGGGTTTGTAGGACCACTATGAACCAAAGGAACACAGTGTTGCTGATGTACGCTAGCAAGGCGATGCTGTCCCTCCCCGTGTGGTTCCGTCCTAGCTGTCTCCTCGGACGTTCTTGCAAGGTCGTAGCCGGTAACACACCTCCCGTCCTATTACCTAATATGCATGGACATTAAGGTACTAAGCTGATGAACTATCGCCTGGACCACCTAAGGACCTGTGCAGACAAAACATGCTTTTTGTTTACATGAGTTGCATGAGTTAGACTGGTGTGTGATATGATCGAAGATGTGATTATGATTCTCTGACATGGGCAGCTAGTTTGGATGATTTGTGTTGCGCAAGCCTAGTATGTTGTTTGTCCTGATGCTAGGTAGCTGATGTGCATACTCAGCTGTTTTTTCTGCGGGTAGCTAGCCAGATTGCGCAGATCATGGCATGAACTAATTCTCTGTGTTGAATAAACTTTGCAAATAGTTACATCAATGGCCCCTTAAAAGTAATACCAGGTAGTATGGAATGGTACGTTAAAAGAAATACTAGGTCTCCTGTGTTCGATCTCGAATGGAGATCCTTTCCGAGAAGAGGTTCGATGTTATGTGTAACCTAATATTTAATTGCATTCTCAATCCTTTTTGCTGGAAAAAAATGTTGCTTATTGGATGTATGCTTTATAAGTTATCTTTCACGAATAAAGGAATCTGATGGAACAAATAATGCTGTGGAGTGTGGGATTTGCAGGAGAACCACAATGAACCAAAGAGCCAGTGGGCGCCAGCGAGGGGATGCTCTCCTTCCACAAGCTCGCAAGATCACGTAGCCAATGAGACACCTCACATTCTCATACCTATTATGCATGGATATGAAGGTGCTAAGGTGATCAACCCTCGTCTTGACTGACTAAGCGCCTAAGGAAGGCAAACATGCCTTTTGTTTATCCGAGTCACATGAATGTGCCTGTTGTGTGACCTGACTCTAGAAGTGATGATGCTTCAGAAGTACTTTTTTTTTTGGACGATTTGCGCTGCACAAGTGTACTATGTTGTTTTTCCTGATGCTAGCTAGCTGATGTGCATGTCAATACTTAAGTTATTTTTTTCCTGATGCCCATGCTAGCTAGCTTGTCTGTGTTAAACAGATTTTATGAATAGTTACATCAGTGGCCTATTAAAAGAAATACTAGGTAGTATGGAATGATGCATTGATTTTGAGATTTTTTCTGCCTTCTTTTTATTTCTAAAGAAAACACCAGCTGTGTGTTCAAGTCTCATGTTTGAATATTAGAACAAATCTAGAAGAGACAGTCTCTGAATGTGAGTATCAAATAGATACTCCCTCCGTACCGGTTTATTAGGCCCCTAATGGCAAGCTCTGCGACCAAGGTTAGCAAGGATTGGCCAGAAGGATTTTGCTGTCCCTTTTTTTCCAGTCCAATCAGCTCTCATGAAAAGTCCCGGGAACAATCCTGTTTAAGGTGCTAATTAATTAGGCCATGTGAAGAGACCGAGTATGCTCATGCATTTGCATGCTAGCAATTTTTTATCTCCTATTTATCCTCTGTGTTTGGCAGTATTCACGTAGTGAAATTAATCTAGAGGAGGCGGAGGAGTGGCCCCAAGCGCGGGAATAAATCGTCGTATTTATTGCTAATTGAGCCCTGTTTATCGGCATTGTTTTGTTTTCAATAGGAGCCCAGTAAACTGGCATAGAGTGGAGTAGGTTATTAGCGGCTTTGTATCTTTGCACATGTTTTTGTGAAATAAGTTGCTCGGAATAACGATGATAGAAAAATATGTAGTTATTCTGAAGGTGCTTGAAGTTAGGTGCTGCTGAAATATTTGCAGTGTGGTTTTGCATTTTTAGCTTGGAGATGTCATCTTCCAGATTTCTTATCGTGTTCCTTGTTCTTAAAGTGTTACAAGTGTTTTTCAGGTTGCTTCTTAAATATTTGCGGGAGATGGTCAGAAGCTCGTGTCAAACTCATTGGTGCAGTATACCACCATTTTTTACAGATGATCGGCCGATGACCACCCCAACAACAAATTGTGAAGTTCCCGCCTAGCTAGGGAATCTCTTCACAACTGCCCGTCAGCACAGTTCTTGTTTGGCTGAAGATTTTGTAGCGCACAATCCGTTGTAGGGTAAGGGATATGCAGCTCTGTAGTAGCAATTATTGGTGGATGCTCAGTAGTAGCTGATGTACGAATTGTTGTTCAAATGTATGTTATGTGCTTTGGTACATTTGTTTGATACAAGTACATGAGAGCAAGCCCACCATTTGCTGTAAAGTCAATACCTAATGATAATGGCTATTAATATTTTTGGTGCATGCATTGTGTCACACAATGGACAAAAATCACCGCTATCTTGCAGCTCGGTCTTTATTTCGATGCTGATGGAAAACATTCTATAGCCGGTGCATTGTGTGAACTACACTGCTGATTCGGTGGTAAAATTAATATGCAGAATTTTCTATCACATATAAAAACTGTGTATCTTTTTTTTTAGATAAAAATTGTGTTTCTTAGCTGAAGAAAACAAAGCAAGATAGGTGTTTGTGATACAAACACGTTGGCGTGTCTAAGCAAAAAATGAAAGCCAGCTGCGCATCGTTAAGTCTAAAATGAAATAGCTAGGCCAGCTGCACATCCTTAGTCCGGCTCTTTTGATTGGTTTAGTAGGTCATGCACAAGGACCCTCCCTGACAGCACACCGGTCCGAAGCAGTGTCAACAATTTTGTTGAGCAGCAGGCGAAGCACGTTGGTTCAAGATGCGTTCCTTCAAAAGCTGCCAGGAAATACGAGGAGAAAACAAACATAGGGGAGAGAGTCCCGATCATTGTGCTAGTTTCCACGAGATATGAGTAATTGGCGGAATCAACATTTAGAGAAATCAACCATTAGGCCAGAGTCCACTTGAATTCCATGCACACATTAATTTTTCACCTAGCTCTACCTAGCCGCGCCAACACGCATAATTAATGCCAAAATTACTGGGACGTTTGCTGTTTGGTTTCCCTAGACTAGCTGGCATGTCAGCGATCCATGGCAATAGTCATCTAGACCATCAATTCTCTCTACTAGTAGTATCAATCAATGAGAGGAGCAGGAACCGAAAACTCAGCCCCACTTCCCGCGCTTCCACATCTCTTGATTTCCCTCGTCAAAGTTCAAACCTACCTGCTGGCTCTTCTATAAGTAGAAGCTAACAGCGAGTAACCACGCGCGGTATCGTGTGTGACTTGTGACTTATTTGAGACATGCAAAGAGAGCGTGCCTTACTAGCCCTGGTGTGGTGATTTATACGCCAACCATAAAGGAAATCGTTGTGATTGAGATTTACTATATAATTTCTAGCATCAATCGAAAAAGATTGGATAAGGAGAAGGGATGGTGTGTGTGCGTAGATCCTAGAGAAACGCCATAACTCCTTTCAGAAAAAATAAGCGGTCCTACAATTACGATTACCTGTGCATGCAAGTCACATAGTTAATGCCTACTTATCGGGACGTTTGCTGTTTGGTTTTCCTAGACCAGCATCCATGTGAGCAATCCATGCCAGCAAGTATCTCAACCATCCATTCTCTCCATCAATAAACGATGACCAGAAAATCGAGAACTAAGCCCCTTCCCGCTCCTCTGCATCTCTTGATTTCCCTAGACTAGTTGTTTGGTTTCCCTAGACTAGCTAGAAAGTGAGCAATAGGGATCTAAAGCACCCAAAAACGAGAGGAGTAGGGAACCAAAAACTCAGCCTCTTCCCGCTCTTCTACATCTCTTGATTTTCCATCGTCAAAATTCAAACCTACCTGTTTGCTTGTCTATAAGTAGAAGCCAGCTGCGAGAAACCGCGCGCGGTATCGTGTGTGACTTGTGACTTTTGTTGGGCGAGGAGAGCGAGAGCGAGGGCCATGACCAACCAGCCAGGCGACGGAAGAGGCTCTTCAGCACCTTGATGGAAAATTTGATGGTGATGCAGTTGTTGGGCGGCTGCGTCGGACGGAGGTACATGAATGGTGAGGCGAGGTGACGTGAAGGAGCGGTGTTCCTCATCATCGATCAAGCGGCCGACAGGTAATTGATCGACTCCATCTATCCACACCTTCTCAATTATCTTTTTGTTTTCTTGCTTCCATGCATGAATCAGTCGATCCAGTTGTTGTAGATTAATTTGTTTTGAAGAGAGCGTTTTCTTTTTCCTATATCCAAGGTGTCCTTTTTGTTTTATGAGGCACACATGTATTGTTTTTATGTACACTTGCTGCTCATCTGGCTGTGTGGAGTAACCACATGTTAGCAATCAGTAAGAACGGTGAGCTTACACCCAATGGTGTAATTGGATCAAGACCGTGTAGTTTAATTCAATAGCTGACTTGGTAAGGAATGGTCTAGCATATTTTATTGTAGAAACCATTTTTTTTGTGCGGTGTCATTCTTCTTGGTATATAAATGATTTGTTACTCCGATTTTTGTGATGAGGCTTAATGTATTACTAAAACTATGATACCATGCCTTTCATGCTGCTGTTGGTGACTTTCTCGAGCTGATGCTCCTGCCGCCGACCACCACTCCAGCACGCGGCTGCTCCTGCCGCCTCCTGACCTTGATATTGCGGCAGGGGTCTCCTCTTCCATGTTTCAATCCCTAATTCTTTTTCCCTCCTTTGTCCAAGTAATTGAGAAAAGTTGATAATGGAATCCTTGTTGGTAACCTGACAAGAATGAGGATAGGGAAGAGATGGGGATAATATGCGACCCATGGGTCGTGGATTGAGCCCAAGACTAAAAAATGGGTCGGGGACGGGATTTTCCAGGATGGGCGGGCCCAAAATCTATTACCAAATGGGCTATGGGAAAACTGGAAATTCGGAAATGGGCTGAGATAATACTCGCCTATCCCCGCAAATACTCTGGTACCAAACGAGGCATAAAGGAAAAGCTGTCGTGCCAAGCCCTACCTCTGAAACTTGCCTTATCCCCTCTTTTGAGGCATTGTTCTACAGGTAGCAGCCATTTGTACATCTAGACACCCAGCTGACCTTTTGTGAGATGATTTTGGTGAGCTGAGCTCTCACTAGTAGGAAAACCATTATAGGTGGAAACCACCTCTGTGGCGCACCAAACCACCCATGCGCCACAAAAATATTTCTGTGGCGCACCACTTTAATGCGCCATAAACAAATGGCTGTTTCTGTGGCGCATGAGCAAGCATATGCGCCACAGAAGATGGAGATTCTGTGGCGCACCGTGGGCAGTGCGCCACAGAAAGTTTGTGGGACCCACGCTGGGTCCACCACTGCACATGGCCGAAGGATATTCTGTGGCGCATGGTCCAGCGTGCGCCACAGAAAGTTAACTTTCTGTGGCGCACGTTGGTCCATGCGCCACAGAATTTCCTGCGGGGACCACCCCCCGGCTCACGCCACCATGATTCTGTGGCGCATGTGCTGATATGCGCCACAGAAGTTCATGTTTCTGTGGCGCATATCAGCATATGCGCCACAGAATGTGCACAGTAGATCTGGCTTTTAGGACTGCTTCCCCCTCTTCTCTTCCAACCACCACTCTTTCCATTCTTGTCTCCTCCAACCAGCTCGTGTTGCTCCTCTCTCCCACTCCATTTTGATCATACTTGGCTCCATTGTTGATAGCTCTAAGCCTATTTTGTGGGCATATTTGTGAGGGGAAGCCACTCCAACTTGTAGAGGGGTACTAAAAACCACAATTCTCTTCCCCTCCTCCACTTTCCCTCTTGCATGGTCCATTGTTTTCTCTCCACCACCCCATCCTCTTGCTCCACCATGATTGGTAGATTTATGAGAGGTTGAGTACAATTGGATGCATGTTTTGTGTGTATGGATGTTTTGTAGGTGAAGATTATTATCGCGCTCCCGGACGGTTTGCGGTGGCGAGACGATGATGTTTATATGTGTTGAGCTTTGTGTTGTGGTTGAATGTTTGCTTGCGAAGAAGCTTATTTGTGTTGTTGGTTTGTGCCGGCGTGTGGTGCATGGATGTTTGCCGAAATGTTGATTCATTTCCATTTCGGCAAATTTTTGCACTAGCCATATGTCCTACTTTTAGGATAGGTCATGCCAAAATTTTCCGGCGATCATGCATGCATGTGTGTTTGTGCATGGTGTGTGTGGTTCTGTGTGTGGTTCTAATTAACTCTCTTTTGCTCTATATATGTATGATGCAGTCAACCATGGTCGTCCATATGAGGGAAGGACAAGTGGTTAGATACAAGGTGAACGCGAAGGCCGACATGGTTAGGAACAACATGACCCTGATAAGATGTCCGTGTCGAAAATGCGGACTCCGGCAGTGGATCGACCCTGATTCTGGACAACTGGAGGAACACCTGCTCAGGCGCGGTTTCATGCTCGGCTTCGACGAGGAGCCGGCGGCAAATGTTGGTCATGAAGAAGAGGCCGACATCGGGCGAGAAGACGAAGAGTCTCCCGAACATGGTGTTCATCATGAGGAAGGAGAGGCCGATGAAGGAGATGATGATGCCGGAGGAGATGGTGGTGGAGATGCCGAGAGGAAGCGAGACGCCGCTAACGTCGGCCCTCGCGGGACCCTCATGTTCAAGAGCTTCTCCCGAAGGACACGGGCAACGCCAAACCTGAAGTCAAGCTGGCGCAAATGGAGGTAGACGGGATGACTCCATTGTATCCAGGGTGCCGGCCCGAGGATACACGCTTGAGTGTAACGCTCGAGTGTCTGGAGATGAAGGCGAAACACAAATGGACCGACAGCAGCTTCAGCGATAACATGAAATCCTCGGCATGCTCGTCTTCCCAAGGACAACACATTGCCGACAAGTATCGACGAGGCCAAGAAAGTAGTTTGCCCACTCGACCTACCGCACGTAAAGTACCACGCATGCATCAATGATTGTGCACTTTTTCGGAATGAGTACAAGGATAGAACCACATGTCCGGTGTGCGGCCAAGGACGGTACAAGAGAGGGAACAAGAAAGTTCCTCTCGAAAGTTGTCCGGTACTTTCCTATCACTCCCCGTCTGCAGCGGTATTTCGTAGATCCTAAGGAAGCAAAGCTCATGCAATGACACGCGGAAAGGGAGAAGCCCGCAGATGATCCGGAGAAGGGCAAGATCCCGACACACCCCGCGACGCTAGCCGTGGAATGCGTTGGACATTGAGTTCGCAGATGAGTTCGGGAGCGAACCGAGGAACATTCGTCCGGGCATGAGCACCGACGGACTCAATCCCTTTGGAAACCGGAGTAGCACGCATAGCACCCGGCCCGTGTTTGTATGGCCATACAACCTCCCCCCCTGGCTGTGCACAAAGCAGCGGTACGTACACATGAGTATTCTTATTCAGGGGCCAAAACAACCGGGCGTTGACATGCATCTGTATCTCGGTCTGTTGAAAGAGGAGTTAGCCACGCCGTGGCGTACGCCGGCCCGTACTTGGGACGCGTACAAAAGAGATTATTTCCCTCTCGTAGCCGCATTGCTAACGACAGTGCAGGACTATCCCGGTTACGCATATGTATCGTGCCGGGTGAACCACGGATTCAAGGGATGTGTCAAGTGCATGGATAAGACCCCGCATCCGCAGCTGCCGAAGCCTCCCGGTCTTGTAAAACCGTGTTCCAAGGGACTCGAATGTGGCTTCGCTTCGATCACCCGTGGAGAAAACGCAAGGATCCGTTCAACGGCGAAGAGGAGCTCGGAAGAGCCCCACGACCGAGGAGCGGCGAAGAAATATCCGAGCTTTTGGAAAATTGGGAAGAGTGCCCCGCGCCGGAAAGAAGCGACCGCGAGAATCGCCGCTGCCGGGAGTATGGAAAGCGAGGTCCGTTTTCCGGGACCTGCCGTATCGGAAGGTCCTCCACACGCCCCATAGCCTCGATGTCATGCACATCACGAAAACGTTACCGAGAGCCTACTTGGCACTCGATGAACATGCCGGAGAGGACCAAGGATGGCCCGAAAGCAAGAACCGACCTGAAATTGCTTGGCCTCAAGAAAGAACTTCAGTACCCCACCGATAGTGATGATGATGATGAACAGACGGAAACGACTCAGGGTCACCACAAAAGGGCTAAGAAGAATGAGGTGGTGGTGCTTAAACCTGCCCGCTTCACTCCGAGCGAGGAGGAGCTCGAGAGGTTTTTCGAGTGCCTCCTAGGAGTAAAAGTTCCTCACGGTTACTCGGGGAAGATAAGCGGATATCCGGACGTAGCGAAGAAGAGGTTTAGCGGGATGAAGTCTCACGACCGTCACGTGCCGATGACACGGATACTTCCCGTTGCGATGCGAGGGATAATGGACGACCACGTCCGCGAGACGCTGTTTGGCCTCTCGCAACTTCTTCGACGTCATCTCTAGGAAGTCCATCGGCGTTAAGCAGCTCAACAGGCTACAAGAAGAGATCGTCGAGATACTATGCGAGCTCGAGATTTACTTCCCGCCAGCCGTTCTTCGACATCATGGTGCATCCGCTTGTCCATGTAGTGGATGACATCATCCACCTCGGGCCGACATTCCCGCACAACATGATGCCATTCGAAAGGTTGAACGGTGTCATCAAAGGATTCGTTCGCAACAGGGCCCGTCCGTATGGAAGCATAGCCAAGGGCTTTCTTACCTACGAGTGCATCTCCTTCCGCCGGAACTACCTAAGCACCGAGAACGAGGATGTCGGTCCGCCCACCAGGAAGCACGTCGGCAGGCTAGCAGGTGGTTTGGTCACCGCGAGGGCTACCGCGCAATGCATGTCGGCATCGCCGGTCGACACGCCGACTTTGACAGGGCACACCGAGTCGCGCTACAACACATAGAATTGGTCAGCCCTTGGGTGGATAAGCACAAAAGCTTAATCGAGCAGAAGTTCATCGACCTAGGACGGCCGAGGAAAACAGGGGACGTTACGAAAGAGCACAACTCCAACTTCACGGGGTGGTTCAAGAAAAGGCTACCGGAAAGTCCCGCACCGATGCCTTCTACCGAAGAGCAGAAACTCATATTCTCCCCGTCGCAGGGACCCGGGCACAACGTAAGGACCTATCAGCCGTACGACATCAACGGCTATAGATTCTACACCGAGGAAAAGGACAAGAATAGCGAATATCAAAACTCAGGAGTAACTATGCTATCCTACACCGATGACAAGACCGATGTCAAGGAAAGATTCTACGGAAGGATCGAGGAGATTTGGGAACTCGACTACGTTGGAGTGACGATACCGATGTTCCGTGTGAGATGGGCCAAGAGCGTCGAAAAAGATGGACTATATTTCACCACCATGGTTATACCCGATGCCAAATCGAAGACCCCTCCGCGAAAAATGAGCCGTGGGTGCTCGCTACCCAAGTTGACCAATGCTTCTTCATTACCGACCCGTCAAAGCCCAGCCGTGTGGTCGTGAGGAGGGGCAAGAGGAGCATCATCGGAATGGAAGGAGAAGCCGACAAGCAAGACATCGACAAGAACGGCGATCCGAAGATCGAAGAGGAATTTGACAAGTACTTCGACAAGCCTACTACTTATTCAAAAATAAGAAGGAAGACCACCCTACCGGCTAAAGGTTGCCCGTACACAAGAAGAAATCTCAAGGTGGCCGGGCTAAAGTATTCAACAACCGCGATGAAGAAGGGCAAGAACATTGTCAAGAAACGCTAGCTAGCCACCGATCGGAACCGAGAAGTTCAATTGTGGCTTTTTTTGTGTACTATGTACTTTGGCAAAAATCACATGTGTCTATATGTGTGTGTATATATGACACACAAGAGCATCCATACATGCATGTGTGTGTGTGGATGTGTGTATATTGTGATTTTTTTTTGAATTATCTATATTAATTAACTTGCATAATTGAACCTTCATTTATTTCTTGGAATAATACACTAGGAATGTATTAAAGGAAAAACTATTAAAAATTAATAAAACACTAGCTATATGATGCAGGATTTAGAAATATGGCTAAGTGTGGAATTTCGTGGCGCACGAAAGCCAACATGCGCCACGTAATCTTTACATTCTGTGGCGCATGTTGGCTTTCGTGCGCCACAGAAATTCCACACTTAGTCATATTCCAGAACCCACAGTTACTCTGCGCCACACGGTTACTAGTTGGCCAAAATTCTGTGGCGCACCACAGCCTACATGCGCCACAGAATTTCAAGATTCTGTGGCGCATGTGGGCTTTGGTGCGCCACAGAATTTTGGCACTTAGCCATATACGAACGGTTTCGCCCTTCTTCTCCCCCAACCCTATCACATCTCCCCCAACTGTCGCGCCGCCGCCTCCTCGCCGCGCCCACTGCCCGCCGCCTCGCCGTGCTCGCCCACTGCCCGCCGCGCCCACTGCTCCGCCGCGCCCACTGCTCTCGCTCACCTCGCCGCCTCGCCGCGCCCACTGCCCGCCGCGCTCACCTCGCCGCCTCGCCGTGCTCGCAGGAGGAGGCCCGCCGCCTGCAGGACTAGGAGGAGGAGGCCTCGTCGCCCGCCGCCCGCCGCCCGAGCCCTCGCCTCGTCGACGACCACCAAGCAGGGTGAGCTCTCCCCCTCCCCTCTCCCCACTCTCCCCTCCCCTCTCCCTCCCCCTCCATTGTTCTTCAATTCGATTCTTCCACAGTCAGTAAATGCTTATATGATCTGGACTGCATAATTGCACTCTCCTACGATGGAAGAAATATTTGCTGTTGGGCAGTTTTTTTTTACTTAAAGACAGGAGCATATTTATGTTGTCTGTCCCTTGTCATTGGTGAATTCCTAGTGTAAAGGCATTCCTATTCCTAGTGTAACTGCATTCCCAACTTCTGTAATGTAATACTTGCATCTTGGAACTCAATTGTTGTACAGAATCTGTCTGAGATTAGAATCTGTCTGAGATTAAAATTGATGCTTGGTGGGTGCTTCTTTAATTATATGTAGTAGCAGGACATGGCAATGTGTTTGTGACTATGCTTCCTTAATGTCTCATCATGTTTCCTGATCTAATTTGGACAACTACCATCTATGCCATTTACTTGAAAATGACACAGTGCTAAGTTTAGACATGCCATCTATTGTTATTTGATTTTATCTACATAATTGCTACTGTTAAATTGCTACTGTGTTAAAATTCCCACTGGTTATAAAATGAGCAAGGTGGCTAGCAAGCAAGCAAACAATTTTATCATTAATTGTTTGCATAGGTTAATTGCCCACTGGTTATAAAATGAGCTTGCTTGCAAGCAAGCAGTAGTAAATTGATGTAGTAAGCAAGCAGTAGTAAACAATTTTATCATTTTGGATATGCTACAGTATTTCTGATATGCTACAGTAGACACATTCTTTTTTTGGGTGCTTAATTGAGTAGGTTTTTTCTCATTGCTTAATTGTAATAAGGCCATTTAAATATGTTGGCTATCATTTCTACCAGGAAAAATAAGGCCATTTAATTTCTACCAGGGAAAATATGTTGGTTTATCAATTTTATTCATTTATCTGTTGGTAATGTGATGCATTTGTAGTGAACATGTATTAGCAGTAGACCCTTTAAGAAGTTGATCCAGTTTACTTCCTTTGCTTCTCTATTCTTCTCAATTTGGCAGTAGCATTGCAAAAAATGAGAATCAATTGAGTAGCATTGTATATATAGAGAATCAAGTCTGAAATTTTGTTTCTTATTCTCCAAAACTGCAAAGATGCAAGTCTGGTTGGCAGTAGCATTTTTAATTCATCATGTTTACCAATAATTATTGGCAGTAGCATTGTAAAGATGCAAGTCTGGTTTGAGTTCATGAATTGGCAGTATACTGGAGCATTATATTGGCAGCTGTAGTGGCATGCAGTAGTGGTGTGTATGTGTTGCTGCTGTACACACAATTTTATTACTGCTGCTGTATAAGTGTATAAGTGCAATTGTTGCTATCATAAAATTTATATATTGTTGCTGCTGTTGTTGTATAAGTCACTAGCTATCATTTACTGTTGTTGTATTGCTGGTGCACATTAATTAAGTGTATGTGATGGTGATGGTGGGGATGGTGTGTATGTGCTGGTGATGGTGATGGTGGGGATGGTGTGTATGTGCTGGTGATGGTGATGGACCTGATGGTGTGTGTATGCTGGTGATGGTGGGGATGGTGTGTATGTGATGGTGATGGTGATGGTGGTACTGTGTATATGTTGCATTATATGTTGCAGGGACTTCAATGAGCTGCCCATTTCTCCCGAAACGTTGATTCACTTCCGTTTCGGTTGAGAAATGGGGCTCCTATGTCCAAAAATTAGCAAAGGTCATGCCGAATTTTCCGGCCGACAATTGTACTAATAGATTTCATCCTCTTCTTTATAGAAATTGCAAATATGTCGGCCGACGACAACGTTGCCGGCACTTCTAAGGCCGCCATGACCCTCGAAGAGGAAGCCAGAGCGGCGAACGTCGAGTTCGGGAATTCGGCCCCTCCCAGCGACAAGAGGAGGAGGAGGTGGACTTGGCGGCGGAGGAAGTCGGAGCTGACCGTCAGATGACTGAAGCTGGGGAGGAGGAGGAGTATGAACCCACCACCGACGGCGGCGACCACACGGGGGGTGACGGCGTCGGGGAGGCTGACGGCGTCGGGGAGGCTGACGGCAGCGGCAACCCGGCTGCTAAGAAGAAGAAGAAGCCGCGGAAGGATCGGAAGCCGACGGTGCTCGCCAACACCACCAGCGAGATCACATTGGTCTCCGAAAGTGGGCAACCACAGGAGCCGGAGGCTGTTGCCGCTGGGTACGGCATGCAACTCGGGTGCATTGTCCGGGAAAGCATGTCGATCAACACGGTGAAAATCCGAGGTGAAGGCAATGAGCATTTGGTCGAGCTCGCCTTCGTAAGCTTCACCGACGGTACAAGTTCCCGCGCCATACAATAACTTGGAAAGATCCAACCCGGTGAATAAATTGGCCATCACGAAGATGAGCAACGCCCTGAGCAGCTGGAAAAGCCGGGTGAAGGCCAAGATCGACAAAGGTGAAAGCTTTGAGAGTATTAAGAAGGGTGAGCCGATGCTCGATGAAGCAGAGTTCTAGATATTCAAGGAGCGGCTGGATAGCGACGATGCGAAAGCATGGACGGAGTGGGGTAGACAAATGCATGAGCTCAACTTAGGAGCACATCACCTTGGAAGCGGCGGTTATAGAGGAAAGATTCCCATTTGGGAAAAGGAGGACGAAGAACTTGCACGTGCTGGGAAACCGAACCCATGGTTGAAAATTACGGACCTGCAGGTGAGGTACTTTGTCCGGGCCCGCTACACTCTGGACAGGAAGACAATGGAATTCGTTACCGAGCATGACGACGTGAGGAAGTTCGAGGAAAAGCTGGTAAGGGAATTTACTCGCGCGGTCCATTGCTGCACATATTACATATATGACGTGAATGCAATGCCCTAAATGTGTTCACCCTATCCTTGTCCGCGAACGAGCGAGTTGGCGAAGGCCGATCTCCCCGAGGCCGAATCGTCGTCCCAGGGCTCGACGGAGCCGTGGGACACGCCTTTCAACAGGGCGTTGAATATCCTCAAGGAGAGGCCAGCATCCAAGCCGCCGACGTCGGCCGGACGTGTCTCGCGGCTTTGGTACAAGCATGAAGTTTCGCGAGTACTACAAAGAGGAAAACAGCAAGAAGAGAAGGAGGAGCGCGATGTCGAAGAGGATAAAGCCGAGGTGGAAGAGCTGAGGAAGAAGGTCTCCATGCTCGAGGAAAAACAGCAAACTCGATGGACAAAGATGAGGTGGACAAGCTTTTCGAGAAGAAGCTCCGCGATTTCCCGCCCCCTCAGGTCATCGAGGGGATAGCTGCGTGGAATGCGGCCGGTCGGTGGGGTCGATAAAAGTGCCTAGCGCCGGGGCCAGCAACTCGATCTTCAACGCGTCGCCATCTCCGGATCTGGTTACCCCGCCGCCCACCATCGCCGCGGGGCAGCCGATGGAGTTGGATGAACCGGTGCCCCCGCTGATCCTGCCGAGGCTACCAAGGCGCAGCCGGCGGCGGCGGTGCTTCATAATGCACCCGAGCCCCCGAAGATTGATAGGCCGGCCGCCACTGTCTCCACATTAGCACAGCTCAACGCCATCACCAAGGTACTTAACTAATTAGTTATTCCATGCCATCTCCTTCATGCGTTTTGATACCCGGCTATCTAATTAATGATGCCCAACATTACTCAGGACACTCCTTGCGTGCTCCTTCACCGCGCGCCCGGCGGCGAGTTGAAGGATGTTGCCACGGGAATGATCATACAACCGAAGAGCACCACGTTGCACACCGTGGCTATGGACGCCAACGTCCCGAAGGTCACTTTGGGTCGGGTGTTGCCGGGGTGCGAAGACATGGACCCCCAATACAGCCCGAGGGAGCCGACGAGCACCCGACGCTTGAGAACTGCCATGGCTATACCATGGTATGGCCAAAGACCCGGATCCGTCTTGGGGGTCGCTCCACCGGCGCCTCCTCGATCATCCGCCGGCCGATCGTCCGGCCGCTCGCTCGGAGGGCAGCTCCTCCCGTCGTCACCGCCACAACAAGCCGCCACAAGAAACCGCCGGGAGAGTCTCGCCTCAACCGCCACCGGCGGAGCCTAAAGGCAAGGCCGCTGCACCGCTATCGCCCATCCCATCACCCAACGAAGATGACATCGATGATGATGGGCCGGTAGACGTCGATGCCTACCTCAACACCGGCGCCGACATAGATGATTTGTACATGGCGGGCGCGGATGAAGAAGCATACCGCGCTCGCGACGAACCAGCCGGCCCACCCAAGGCAACCAAACAGGCGCTCGGTGTTCCGCGGCTTCTCTCAAGAGACGCCTCCGGCAGCCGATACACAAGAGCCAACCGCCGCAAACATCTTCAGCCCCAATACGCTGATCAACAAGGTCAACGAGCAGTTTGAAGCGTCGGGGGCCGTTGTTCAAGAAGCCCCGTAAAAGACCTAGTAAGAACAAGGAGAAGTCTCGCGAGCCAGCCACCTCCGACGATCCGTCATCGGGACTCCATGGTACCTCCCAGCCAAGGATGGCTTGACCAGAATGCATGAAGCCGGCAAACCAATACCGGGTCCGGAGCTGCAACACCTTGCTTCCGGAGCTATGCTGCCTCTGCAGGACAGTATCCTGGTCCTAGAGAGTATCCTTCTTAAGGACAAAGATCCAAATTACCCGGTCTTCACGGTCAAGGTGCCAAGAGATGTGGGCTTCATCACTGATGCCCCCGCGGATATATTCTTTATAGCGTACGAGGACATCTTCAAGCTATTCCACGCGAGAAGGCTGGACTATAACTTGGTCCGCCTATTCGCGCTCAATCTGGCGATGAAGATCAAGAGAGAGAGTACCCCGGACGTCGCGATAGCGGACCCCTACTACATGCGTGAAAGCCAGTTGAACTTATCAGCGGTGCGGGTACGGGCTTCGTTGTACCTACGAAGTGCTTCTTGGACAACAAGAGGAAGGACAACATCCTCTTGGCTTACTTTCCCGAGTAAGTACACATCCGCTAGCCCTGTAATAAATTTCTTTTCCATTGTTCATTTCCAACCTCGATCCAAATTTGTGTTGCGCAGAGACACGCACTGCGTACTCATCTCCATTGCCCCGAAGTTTTCTCTTGCCACCTATTTCGACTCGGGGAGTGCGAAAAAGAAGAACTACGCCAGAATAAGGGGTGTGCTAGATGATGCTCTCGAGGGCTACTTCAAAAGGGAGGCGCCTTCAAAGAAAAGGCGGAATGTTTCAGGGATGATGGTAAACACAAGTTCAAGCACGTGTTCGAGTTCCCTCGTGTCAAGCAGCCGGAAAACAGCACTCGGACGCCTTCTATGTCATGCATCACCTAAAAGGGTTTGTCCGGGATAGCCAGAACTTGCGTTTACCATCTGCTCTCCGAGGATGGGCCGAAAAGTTGGCGCGGATCAACGATGATGACCTCAGAGAAGACTTCCAGGATACCAGGGTCAAGTTATCACATATCATCATTCAAGACGTCACCACAGGGGGAGGGCCCTTGCACCAGGGTAGAGCGTTATGCAAGAGGGACATCGAGCACCGCCTCAAAGCGCAGGGTGACACGAGGACGTGGATTACAAAAGATCTGTACAAGCCGTTCCCGGAGCCCTGCGAGCCTTGACTTAGTGTGTGATAAACTAGCTATCTTCATCGGTTAGTTTGTATATATATCGATGGACGTGGTCTTTTGTGTGGGTCGTAATTAAACTCTAAGTACTATGTTCATCGGTTTATGTGTATCGGTGGACGTCGTCTTGTGTGTGCGTGTCGCAAACTTATTGTTGCCGTGCTCAACTTTACTATATACTTTGGTCTAATATTTATCAACATATATATATATGCATGATGTACTAATATGATATACTAATATACCCTTGTCAATAGAGATGTCGACGTACGTTGTGTACAAGGGTCGGGTTCCAGGTGTCTACGAGGAGTGGCAGGACTGTCTCGAACAGGTGCACAAGTTCAGCGGGAACAGCTACAAGGGATACGCGACTAGAGAGGAGGCGGTAGCACAGTGGAGGGCACACGTGGGCAAGAAGAAGAACCGGCTGAAGTTCTTGGTCCCCCTCTTACTCACCGCCACCGCGGTTGTACTCTACTTTACTTTAGTCTAGGTGGCCGGTGACGATGCATGTGCATATGAGACGAGATGAACACATGTATGTGTATGCGACGATCAAACACATTTCTACTTGTGTAATTTGGATCTAAATGATGTAATGATGAAGACTTGTGTGTATCATGTCATTTGTGTGTCATTTGTGAGTAATTCTGTTATTTCTGGAATGTGCTATGTATTTCTTGTATATATCTGTATATTTCCTGTGAAATACCACTATATACTGCAGAAATGGAAAAAATTCGAAAATCCAAAAATTAACATTCTGTGGCGCATGAACTGGCAGTGCGCCACAAAAACTTATAAATATTCTGTGGCGCATGGAAATGTAGTGCGCCACAAAAGCTGGCGCCAAATTCTGTGGCGCACGACCGATGGTGCGCCACAGAAGTCTAAGATTCTGTGGCGCACTGAACAGCGTGCGCCACAGAATTCCAAACTTCTGTGGCGCACCCGCTGCTGCGCCACAGAATTCTAATACTAGTCGCGTGGCAACTGTGGCGACGGCCATATGCGCCACAGAATCAAAATTCGGTGCGCCACAGTTAGCCCTTTTTCCACTAGTGTCTGAGAGAGGCGTGAGTTGTAAGGTGGAAAACTTGAGATAGCATAGCTACCGCGGCCCTGGTGATTGAGCTTGCGACAGCGGCAAGTGCACTCTGCGATTTGGCTCGTTGGTGGCGCAAATCGTGGCGTGCTCTCGCCGCCTGGACGCGGTTAGCATCTTGCACGGCGGCCCCCGCTCACCCTCGACACAGGAGCTCGATACTAGCTCCAACGGCCAAGGTGAGTTGCAGTTCATCACTTGATTTACCATGTAGGGCATACTTCACTTGTAGCATATGGATTTGTTTACTGTAGCACATCAAATTGGGAATAGCAGATTGCTGAAAGTTCCTTAGAGGAAATTTAGTGTCTAAAACCATATACTCTATTTAACTTGACAACTAACACTGGTGGAAAAATGGCCTTCGGTCGCGGTGCGCAACTGCCATTAGTCGCGGTTGCGCAACCGCGACCTATTATTCGCGACTAAAGGTCCCACCTTTAGTCGCGGTTCCTTACGAACCGCGACTAAAGGCCCGTCCACGTGGGCGGCAGGCGAGCGCCAGGGCGGAGGACCTTTAGTCGCGGTTCTGCTCGCCAACCGCGACTAAAGGCCGCCGCAGGTTTAGGGTTTTAGCCCCCCCCTAACCTGGTTCCCCTAACCTGGTTACTTTTTAAGTTGTATTGTTTTATTTCTTTTGTGTTTTATTTTAATTTTGAAGGAGTTTCACATATTCTACGGTATACATGCATGTGAATGTACAATTTCAAACAAATTTGACATTAGAACCAAAAAGAATTCAAGAGGAATATACAATAATATATATTCAATATCGGACGACCACATATACAATTTTGAACAAGTTTCCATACATAATTTATAAGTGCATATAAAGTTCTACGTCCTCTACATAGTGTTCTCCTCTAGGATCGATGACTTGGTTCGCCAACCATCTAGCTAGTTCCTCTTGAATTGGTCGGAAGCGAGCTTCTGGACTAAGCGTCGCCCGGAGGTTAATCCTCTTGAGGTTGTTCTCAGACGGCTCCCGCTCAGTGGTGTATCTCCGGATCCTCTCACAAACATAGTATCCACATAGATTGGTCCCCGGTGGCTGAATATCCCCAGGCGCAGTCTTTGCCCTTTTAAATTGCAGCTCTTTTTTAAATTCACCGACCTTTTGATCTACGAACCGTCTCCAAACCCTACGAGGCAAAGAAAATTAAATGAACAAGAGAGTTATTAATAATTACTTTTGATATTAGGAAATGATGAACTAAATAGGCCGATCGATATAGAGCGCAAATGAATGAAAATAATTACTTTTGCATCATTTTTCTCATGTCGCCCCAAAGCGCCGAATCCATATTCAGAGAGTCGTGGACGAGAACTGTGGAGTTATGAATTTGAATTACTAGCAGAATCCAGTGGAACCTGTGGACACGATACACGCACGATCATGCATAACTCATCGATTAGCCACATACCATGCATGGAGTAAACAAAAGAGAATGTGCTCAAGACAGAAACACTCACCCAAAATGGTAAGGAAATAGAATATCACTTTTGAGTTCCTGTTTTGTAAGAAACCGCCACAGGTCTGCCTCCACGTCCCTGGGGTGGTGTTCTAACGTATATGAATTAACGATGTGTGGGTCAATGAACCCAACATCATGGATGAGCCTTATTCGCATTTCCCGCTTCTTCAATCTGCATAATAGCGTACACAACAAGATAGTTAGGACAATATATATATATATATATAGTGCAGGCAATGAACGAGATGGGGTAGAAATTAATAAATCACTTACGTAACATAGCAACCGATGATAGATTTGTCGAGCTCGCGCAGATTGAACAGCTGGAACAATTCATTCCGTTGAATTGTTATAGAGTAATGTTTGAAGTGATGCTCGGGTCTAACATCCGCATAAATATAGTCTCCGGCGTTTTTAAGTTTTATGTAACCCTTGTACCAATTTAGCGGACCTTTCATTTGTCGAGGTAGATCCTCTTCCTGCGCAGGCTCGACGAGAGGACCATCCTTCACATATCCAAATACTACGTCCTTCATTGCCACGTCATCAAGGCCTAATGCTACACGAAGAGTCGGACCTAAGTCTGCCGCTTGTTCTTTGGCTTTCGCTACAGGTCAATCCCCTGTGCTGCCGCAGCTGCTATGACATCAGGGGCTTCGTCCTCCGGACCTGCGGCTTTCACTATGAGCGGGGGGATCGACTGTTTACTTTGTTCCCCGAGCTGGGCAACTTGTTTCCCCCTTTCTAATTTTTTCTCGGCCTCCTCCAAGGCTTTCTTCTCCTGCTTCTCCGCCTCCTCCTGCTTCCTCCTGAACGTGAGTGCTTGCCTACGAAGTTCACGTTCATAGTCGTCAGGGAGATTCTTCGCGGCTTGGGACGGTGTGTTCAAAAATGTCTTAGCCCACTTCTTTTGCTCATCAGAAAATACTGGCTTGGGCTCGCCCTCTATTTTCTTCTTGCAGCTCGCCTTCCATTTCTCTAAATCAGCAGCCGCGCCCGCCTCGACTTCCTCGGCACTACATTCCAAGACCTCTTGGGGAGAGGCTTAAGTGATGGCTCCGGTATCTTTGTGGTTGCAGTGTACGTAAGGGTCCGGGTTAATAACCCAGGACTGCTTCGCTTCTTCGCCGGAGGTGGATTGGGGGCGGCGTCCGATCACCCGCCGGACGAGGACCGGGGGCGGCGTCTCGCTACCCGCCGGAGGTGAATTGGGGGCGGCGTCGGCTTACCCGCCGGAGGTGTAGGTGAGCCACCACCACCACCACCGCCGCCGCCACCACCACCGGAGGGGGGTGGACTTGTTTGCCTTGGCGCCTCGCCTGGAAACTTGATAAACTTCTTCTGCCACAGAATGAACTGGCGCTTGACATCTCCAAGTCTTGTCGCCCCTTCAGGTGTAGCAATGTCAATGTCCGGGTCCTCAAACCCTTGGACTATCTCCTCCACCGTGACACGAGCATAGCCATCCGGAATGGGGTTGTTGTGGTGGAGTGCTCCAGGTGGTAAAGCATCGCCGGTGGCTACCTTCATGGACATGTCCCGATAGGATAATACAGATGACATGCTTTCATCTCCTTTATATCGTCCACGGGGTAGCGAGGAGGCTCCGGTGCAGTAACTTCGACCACCAGATGCTCCGGTGCAGTAATTTCGATCGTCGGTGCACCAGCCGGTGAGGCCTCCGTGGAAGCCATGCTGCTTCTTCTCTGCTGGCTTCCGAGATCCATTGGATGATCTTCATGCTGCGCCCAAGCTGCATCTCTTTCGGCTACTAGTACACTCACGGTTTTCTTCATCACATCCATTTCCGTTACCAGCTTCGCCACAACATCTGCATCCCGATCCATCTTTCTCTTACGGCTTCTGTAACCGTACGGGTCATCGTTCGGGGAACCCTACTTTCCACGGAATGTCCCCGGGCATGCCTCGTACACGTCCTCCGTGTTCAGGATTCCCGAGGGCTTTTGTCGTGGCGTCGTTCTCTCGTTGAACTTGATCCTCCCCTCTTGAGCATCCCTCATTGCCTCAATAAGCTTTTGGGTGGGTTTAATTATTTTGCCCTGATAAACACACTCCCCTGTCTCCGGGTTCAGCGATCCCCATGCCCGTACCACCAGCTTTTGGCCCTTGGGTCCCATCCCTCCGTACCTGGATGGATTCCTCGCGCCCTCAGCTCGTTCTCCATCTTCTCCCACCTAGGCTGCCAAAAGCGATACCCTCCTGGCCCCATAATATGATTGTACTCCTTCTTGGCCGCATTCTTCTTATTTTTTTTCGACATTTCAATGAACTGCTCCGATTTCTTTTGCTTCACAAATTCTGGCCAATCATGTTGCAGTTTCTCATATTGTCCTTTGAAATCCGGAGTCTTGCCCTTCTTGACAAAGTCATGGGCTAGATTTTGCTTGTATTTCCGGAATGCGTCGGCCATCTTAGAAAGAGCGAACTGTTTGACTAGCTTGCACCTCTCCTTGTTTTCCTGAATCTTGTTACCCGCCTCATCGTATCTGCGGTATTCCGGAGGTAGAACGAAATGTTCTATAAGCTTCTTGAAGCAATCTTTTTTTGTTCTCTTATCGACGAAAGTGAAACCAAGACGTGCCTTCTTTGGCTCATTCCACTCCTGGACGGTGATCGAGACGTTCTCTCTAACAACGGCTCCGCATTGGCTGATAAACTTGGTGGCGTTCTTGCTGGGCTTCAGCGGCCTGCCGGTTGCTTCGTCGACAACCTCGATGGTGCATGTTTCGTTTGGTTTCATCGTCTTGGTTGCGCCACGCTTTGACGACGACGTACTCGATTTTTTCGACGATCCGGCCGAGGGCTAAAATAAGAAAGAGAGTCGCGTGCATTAGTACACACATATTTATTCAAATCAGTTAGTTTGTATATCACCAGAGGCTCAATGTATATATATACCTCGGCGCCGGAGGTGGTTGCTACTTCCAATTGAAGATCGTCGTTTACCGACGTTTCTTCGGCATCATCTTGCTCGACGGCGCCCTTCATCTTCACCGTCAAGGTTCAGATAAGAAGAGATATCATCTTCTTCTTGTCCGGTCGGCACATATGGAATATCGCCTTTTATGATGCCGAATATATGGTCTTCAACGTCCAGATCATAGTTGTCCAGAATCGGGTCAGCTCTATCGTCCGCCATATGTCAGTCCTGAAAACATGTAGTCAAAACAAATTAATTGTGTATATGCATTATCACATCTCTTCTACATATAAACAGAGAGGGCGACGAGCGGGAGGCGAGAGGGGGACGCAGTGACCGCGTGACCGAGAGACCGGTGGCGGTGGCGAAAGGGCGGTGGCGAAAGGGCGGTGGCGGTGACGAGGACACATAACCCTCGCGGTGGCGGTGGCGCGTTGACGGCGTTGGCGTTGGCGCGTTGAATAAAGGCGGTAGCGTTGACGGCGTTACATTTTTATGAATAGAGGTAGCGTTGGCGCGTTGACGGCGTTGGCGACGGTACGGCGGCGTTACAATTTTAGTTCATTTTTTAGTAAGTCAAAATTTTAGTTCATTTTTTATTAAGTCAATTTTTATTAAGTCAAAATTTTAGTTCATTTTTATTAAGTCAAAATTTTAGTTCTTTTTAAGTTGGCGACGGTACGGCGGCGTTACATTTTTATGAATAGAGGTAGCGTTGACGGCGTTGACGGCGTTGGCGACGGTACGACGGCGACACCACGGCGACAACGACGAAGGAACGGCGCCGCGCGCGCGGCGGGGACGAAGAATCGGGCGGGGCGCGCGATGGGACGTAGGGCAGCGGCGGCGGCGGCGTCACGGCGCGTGTCGAGGCTCGCGGTGAAGACGGGCCAAAACTTAACAAAATTTAAGTTTTTGTTAAGTTTTTATATATGAAGTTATAGTTAATTACAAATTTTTAAGTTTTTTTGTTAAGTTGAAGTTATAGTTAATTACAAAATTTTAAGTTTTTTTTGTTAAGTATAGTTAAAATTAAAAATAACAAACATAACATAAAAAAAAGAAAAAAATCCGGCGGCGGCCGGCCCTCTCGATCTCTTTCCTCTCCCTTCTCTCTGATCGCGTGTATGCGCGCGGCGCGCGGTCGAACGGGGCGCCGCCGCCGCCCCCGGCCATCATATGGCCGGCGAACGCGGGCCGGCCGGCAGGGGCGCGCGGCGCGCAGGGCAGGGGGCGCAAGGAGCCGAGGCAGGGGGCGCAGGCGTGCGGCGGCCGGCGGCGGCCCCGGCCAGCACCACGCGCGCTGAGAAGGCCGGCGGCTAGGAACGTCGTCGCAGGGGGGAGAAGGAGGAGGGGCGCAGGGCGGAGAAGGGCGGCGCGGAGACGAACGGCGGCGTGGCGCGCTCCGGCGGCGTGTGTACGGCGGCGTGCGGATCCTCCAGGCGGCCGGCGTGGCGACGATCTCCTCCTCAGGCGCGCGATGAAGACGAGAATGGCGAAGTGTTCGACGCGGCGGTTCGGCGCCAGTATTTATAGCCCCCCCCCTTTAGTCGCGGTTGGGGAGGCGACCCGCGACTAAAGGGTACCCTTTAGTCGCGGTTGGCCAGACCAACCGCGACTAAAAGGTATTTCAGCGGGTTTTTCCCGTTCCCGCGCGCAGAGACCTTTAGTCGCGGTTGGCGAGGCCAACCGCGACTAAAGGTCTTTTTTCAAATTACTTTTCTTTTTCAAAATCATAAAATACAAATAATATATCAAAAAATTCAGAAAAATAAAACTAATTCAATTCAAAATATTAAAAATACAAATTATATATCAAAAAAATCAGAAAAATAAAACTAATTCATTTCAATATGTTAAAAATACAAATAATATATCAAAAAATTAAGAAAAATAAAACTAATTCAATTCAAAATGTTTAAAATACAAATTATATATCAAAAAAATCAGAAAAATAAAACTAATTCATTTCAATATGTTAAAAATACAAATAATATATCAAAAAATTAAGAAAAATAAATCTAATTCAATTCAAAATGTTTAAAATACATATAATATATCAAAAAATTCATAAAAATAAAACTAATTCAATTCAAAATCTTAAAAATACAAATAATATATCAAAAAATTAAGAAAAATAAAACTAATTCAATTCAAAATGTTTAAAATACATATAATATATCAAAAAATTCATAAAAATAAAACTAATTCAATTCAAAATCTTAAAAATACAAATAATATATCAAAAAATTCAGAAAAATAAAACTAATTCAATTCAAAATTTTAAAAATACAAATTATCAAAAATTCATAAAAATAAAACTAATTCAATTCAAAAGTTCGTTGGCCCCCTCTTCCCGCCTCTTTCCGCCGACCCCCTCTTCCCTCCTCGTATTCCCGCCATTTCTTCCCTGTCTTCCCTCCTCTTTCTTCCCGCCAATTGTTTCCCGCCAATTTCTTCCGGCCTCTTTCTTCCCGCCAATTTTTTCCCGCCAATTTCTTCCCGCCACTTTCTCCCCGCCTCTTTCTTCCCGCCTCCCTGTCTTCCCGCTCCCATTTTTCCCGCCATTTGTCACTATATATAGGTAGCCCGGCTTGGCCGGCATTATCACATCTCTACAATCTCTCATCACTCATGGCTTCCACCGCACCCACTCTAACCTACCAGCAGGTGGAGGAGCTTTGCGCCTCGAACTACCCTTGCCCTCCGGGCTACCGCGTCCCTGCCGGCTGGAGCCTAAGCGCCGGCGGAGTGCCGGTCCCTCCCGTCCCTCAGGGTACTGCGCGCCGGATGGCCATCACGAACCACTACTACCTCGACCTCACGCCGGAGCAGCGGATGAATCCCCGCTGGCATCCCGATAACCAGCATACTTGGGACGCCTTCTTCATCAATCGGCGTGAGAGGGCGCTCGCCAGGTATGAGGAGGACGGTCCGCCTCCGGAAACTTCCACGAGGCCGGCCGTCGGCTATGGTGGTACGGCCGGACTCGCGGAGCGTCATGGACTACATCACGACCGGCGATATCCCCCGCCTGCGCTACCCTCGGTTCGAGGCCACGAGCGCCGCCCGACGACGGCCGACGACGACGCCGGCAACTTAGAAGGCGACGACTACCGGTACAACGAGCGGCGGCTATGAAGACTACGAGTATGCATATTATACGCCTAGGCAGGAGTATGACTAAATCACTCCAAATTTCATGTATGCAGGAGTATGACTTAGTCACTCCAAATTTCCTCGTATGCAGGAGTATGACTTAGTCACTCCAATTTTCATGTATGCGGGAGTATGACTTAGTCACTCCAAATTTCATGTATCATCGGTGCTATCTCGAGTCAATTGAATCATTCGAAAATGGACACCAAACACATCACGGGTAATATAATTCACATGATTCATTCAACAAAGTTTGGTACAATAATAAATTATTACACATCATTTCTTCCCTTGTGTCCCCGCTTGCTTACGATTGTGCCGTATCCATGGAGCATCCTCATCATTTAACTTAATGCTTGGGTCGGTGTTCACTTTGAAGGGCGGAATTTCAGCAAACATATTATAATCTTCGACATGTCTGTCTTGTCCTCCACTCCCACGATGTTTCTTTTCCCCGAAAGAACAATGTGGCGCTTTGGATCATCGCATGATGTACTTGATCGTTTTCTTATCTTTCCGTTTCCTCGGTTTGCTACTCATGTCCTTCACATAGAAAACCTGAGCGACATCTTTCGCTAGGACGAATGGTTCGTCAAGGTAACCAAGATTGTTGAAATCCACCATTGTCATTCCGTATTGCTGGTCCACCGTTACCCCACCTCCTGTTAGCTTGAACCATTTGCACCGGAACAAAGGGACCCTAAAGGAGGGTCCATAGTCAAGTTCCCATATCTCCTCTATGTAACCATAATATGTGACCTTTTGCCCATTCTCGGTTGCTTGCATCAAAGCGGACACCACTGTTTTGGTTGGTGCTCTTTTTATCTTGGGCGATCGTGTAAAATGTATTCCCATTTATCTCGTACCCTTGGAAAGTCGTTATAGTCGAAGATGGTGTCTTGGCCAACATGTACAGCTGATCTACAACCTTATTGTCACTCATTAAATGTTTTCTCAACCAACTGCCAAAAGTCTCCATGTGGGCCTTCCTAATCCAGGATTCAGGCTTCCCAGGGTTGTCCGAGCGTAAAATATTCTTGTGTTTCTCAAAGTACGGAGCCACCAAGCTGGAATTGGTCGAACTCGTGTGGTGTGCTTCGGTCGGAGAATGGCCGTCCATACATATCGTTGATTTCCTTCCGATCGTGCCTTTTCCACTTAGTCTCCCCTCGTGCCGCGATTGAGGAAGACCAATCGGCTTAAGGTCGGGAACAAAGTCAACACAAAACTCAATTACCTCCTCATTTCCATAGCCCTTGGCGATGCTTCCTTCTGGCCTAGCACGGTTACGAACATATTTCTTTAATACTCCCATGAACCTCTCGAAGGGGAACATATTGTGTAGAAATACAGGACCGAGAATGGAAATCTCATCGACTAGGTGAACCAGGAGGTGCGTCATAATATTGAAGAAGGATGGCGGGAACACCAACTCGAAACCGACAAGACATTGGACCACATCGTTCCGTAACCGTGGTAGAACTTCGGATTGATTACCTTCGAGAGATTGCATTGAGGAATGCACATAGCTTCACAATGGCTACTCGAACATTTTCCGGCAGGAGCCCCTCAAAGCAATCGGAAGCAATTGCGTCATAATCACGTGGCAGTCGTGAGACTTCGGGTTTTGGAACTTTTTCTCCGCCATGTTTATTATTCCCTTTATATTGGACGAGAATCCTGACGGGACCTTCATCTTGCTCGGGCATTCAAAAAAGATGACCTTCTCTTCTTTGGTCGGAGCGTAGCCGGCACGACCTTGAAACCGTTCCGGATATAGGTCATCGGGGTCTTTCAAACTTTCGTTGGTCCTGTCGTGCTTCCTTTGTATCATTTGACTTCCCATACACGCCCAAGAAGCTTAGGATGTTCACGCAAATATTCTTCGTAACGTGCATCACGTCGATTGCAGAGCGGACTTCTAGGACTTTCCAATATTCTAGCTCCCGAATATAGATTTCTTCTTCCACATGGCTACGTGCCCGTCGGCTCCCTTCGGAACCGATTGTCCGCCGGGACCCTTTCCAAAGATGACTTTCAAATCCTTGACCATATCAAATACCTCAGCACTAGTGTGTTCCGCAGGCTTCGGCCGGTGATCTGCCTTGCCGTTGTAATGCTTGCCTTTCTTTCTTCTTCGGATGACCTTTCGGAAGAAATCGACGATGCCCAAGGTACACGTTCTTCTTACAATTTGGCAAATGTACACTTTGAGTCTCATGTAAGCAGTGCGTGCATGCATTGTATCCCTTATTTGACGAGTCCCGAAAGGTTACTAAGAGCAGGCCAATCGTTGATGGTTACGAAAAGCAACGCTCGTAGGTCAAATTCCTCTTCTTTGTGCTCATCCCACACACGGACACCGGGTCTGCCCCACAGCTGTAAAAGCTCATCAACTAATGGCCTTAGGTACACATCGATGTCGTTGCCGGGTTGCTTCGGACCTTGGATGAGCACCGGCATCATAATGAACTTCCGCTTCATGCACAACCAAGGAGGAAGGTTGTAGATGCATAGAGTCACGGGCCAGGTGCTATGGCTGGAGCTCTGCTCGCCAAAAGGATTCATGCCATCCGTACTTAGACCAAATCTTATGTTCCTTGCGTCGGCTGCAAAATCTTTGAACTCTCTGTCGATCTTTCTCCATTGCGTTCCATCCGGGGTGTCTCAACTCCCCGTCCGACTTACGGTCCTCTTTGTGCCATCGCAACAACTTGGCATGCTCTTTGTTCCCGAACGGACGTTTCAACCGTGGTATTATAGGAGCATACCACATCACCTTGGCGGGAACCTTCTTCCTGGGTTTCGGCCCTCAACATCGTCACCGTGGTCATCGCCTCGATCTTATAACGCAATGCGGTGCATACCGGGCATTCATTCAAATTCTCGTATTCACCGCGGTAGAGGATGCGATCATTGATGCATGCATGTATCTTCGAGAACCTCTAAACCTAGAGGGCAGACAACCTTCTTTGCTTCGTACGTACCGGCGGGCAACTCGTTATTCTTTGGAAACATATTCTTCAACATTTTCAGCAAGTCTTCAAATGCCGAGTCAGCTACACCTGCCTGTGCCTTCCATTTCAGCAAATCCGAGTGTGCAGCCCGGCTTTTTCGGACCATCATCGCATCCGGGGTACGGCGCCTTCCTGTGATCCTCTAACATGCGATCCAAATTCTCCCTCTCTTTTTCAGTTTCGCAGCGACTCCGTGCATCAGCAATGGTCCGACCAAGATCATCAACGGGATCATCACGTGCCTCTTCTTCACCTTCCCCTTCACCTTCCCCTTCACCTTCGAGCATCCTCCATGAAAGTATCACCGAAATGAGCAAGATAGCTTTCATCGATGAAATCATCCCCTTCTTCATCTTCTTCCATTATAACCCCTCTTTCTCCATGCTTGGTCCAACAATTATAGCTTGGCATGAAACCGTGCCGAAGCAGGTGCAGCTGAACATCTCTTGAGGAAGAGTAACCCTTCTGATTCTTACATTTAACACATGGACAGATAACAAAACCCCCCTGCTTGTTCGCATTAGCCACTACGAGGAAATCATTCAAACCCGTACTGAACTCGCCGGAGAGTCGGTTACCGTACATCCATTGTCGATTCATCTGCATTATTATAATATAAAATATATAATTAACCATCATGCATTTGTTAAACTAACTAGCTACAAACAATATAAATTAAACAATGAACTACACACACATGCACATTTTATCAACGACACATCAAAGGTTCAAGTTGCTAACCGCGATCGAGGAGGAAAAAATAAATGAGAAAGCTCAAGTGTGGCTCCAACACTTCATATCATGTTTGTTTCATGCTCTTGGGGCATTTCATCAAACACCTTATGTGCATAAGAGGAACCAAAAGCAAACCTAACACCCACTTGTGAAGAAAATGGCACCAAATGGCTAAGTGTTGGCTGCTGGGTGGGTATACATAGGGGGGGCGGCTTTAGCCGCGGTTGGCCAGGCCAACCGCGACTAAAGGCCTTCGGGCACCTTTAGTCGCGGTTGGCCTGGCCAACCGCGGCTAAAGCCCCCCACGTGCAACGGCTGGCCACCGAGCGCCCCTGGCCCAGGCCTTTGGTCGCGGTTCGCCTCCCGAACCGCGACTAAAGGTACCATTAGTCGCGGTTCCTTTACCTTCGCGACTTATGGGGCTCACCGGAAGCCTGTTTTTCTAGTAGTGTAAACCATAGGAAAATATAATAAGTAGTGACTAACCAATACTCTTATATATCCTTCCCCGTATGGTGTGTCCTGGCTCCTCGGAAGTGCTTGTAAAGGTTGCGCTCGCTGTCCCAACGCAGCCGGTAAGACACCTCTTGTCCTACACCTACGTACTTTGCATGGATATTAAGGTGCTAAGGTGATCAACCGTCTCCTCGACCACCTACGGGCCTAGGCGGTTAAAACCTGTACGTTCTACCTGATGTGCATACTCAGTTTTTTCTGTGGCTAGATAGCTAGTGTAGATGATGGCATGAACTAATTCGCTGTGCTGAACAAATTTTGCAAATAGTACCATCAATGACTCCTTGAAAGAAATACCAGGTAGTATTGAACGATACATTAAAAGAAGTACTAGGTCTCCCTTGGGTTCGATCTCGAATGACGACCCTTTCCGAGAAGAGGTTTGTTGTTCTGTGTAACCTAATATTTAATTGCATTCTCAATCCTTTTTGCTGGAATTTCTTTTTGCTTGTTGGATGAATGCTTTATAAGTTATCTCTCTCGAATAATGGAATCTGATGGAATAATTAATGTTGTGGAGTGTCGGGTTTCCAGGAGAACCACCATGAACCAACAAGCGCCATGGACCACGCGGCCAAGGAAGCGTGGTGGTGCTGCTAGGTGCCAGCGAGGAGATGCCCTGTGCGGTCCGTCCTAGGTGTCTCATCAGATGTGCTCACAAGGCCATGCAACCGGTGAGACACCTCGAGTCCTCTTACCTATTATGCATGGGTATTAAGGCGCTAAGGTGATCAACCCTCATCTCGACCGACTATGCGCTTAAGGCGGGCAAAACATGCTTTTTGTTTACCTGAGTTGCATGAATGTGCCTGGTGTGAGATATGACCTGAGAAGTGATGATGCTTCACAAGTATTTTCTTTGGACGATTTGTGTTGCGCAAGTGTAGTATGTTGTTTTTCCTCATGCTAGCAAGCTGATGTGCATGTCAATACTCAGTTATTTTTCCTGGTGCCCATGCTACCTAGCTTGTGATAATGTGATGATGGCATGAACTAGTGCTCTGTTGTTAAATACATTTTTTGAATAATTACATCTGCGACCCTTTAAAAGAACTACCAGGCAGTATGGAATGACACATTGACTTTGAACATTTTGGGTGTGCCATCTCTTCTTTTTCTAAAGAAAATACCAGGTTCGTGTTTAGGTTTCATGTCTGAATATAGAACAAATCTAGAAGTGACTGTCTCTGAATGTGAGTACCAAAAAGATAGGTTAGTGGCATTGTATGTTTGCATATGTTCCTGTGAAATAAGTTTCTCAGAATAACGAAGACAGAAAAAATGTGTAGTTAAAGTTAGGTGTGTTGCTCAAATATTTGCATTGTGTTATTGCATTTCTAGCTTGGAGGTGTCATCTTCCAGATTTCTTATCTTGTTCTTTGTTCTTAAAAGTGTTACAACTATTTTTCAGGTTGTTTCTACAATGGGGAGATGGTTAGAAGCTCGTGTCAAACTCCTTGGTGCATCATACCACCGTTTTGTACCGATGATTTTTGGACGGCCATCTCAACAATAGATTGTGAGGTTCCTGCTTGGAGAGTCTCTTCATCACTGTCCATCAGCATAGTTCTCGCTTGAGGCATTGCGATCCACAACCTGTATAGTAGAATTACGTGGTTTGGGTTTAGCATGATCGTGGCGTGATCTCGCCGCCTGGACGCGGTTAGCATCTTGCACGGCGGCCCCCGCTCACCCTCGACACAGGAGCTCGATACAGAAGAAGCATCTTGCACGGCGGCCCCCGCTCACCCTCGACACAGGAGCTCGATACTAGCTCCAACGGCCAAGGTGAGTTGCAGTTCATCACTTGATTTACCATGTAGGGCATACTTCACTTGTAGCATATGGATTTGTTTACTGTAGCACATCAAATTGGGAATAGCAGATTGCTGAAAGTTCCTTAGAGGAAATTTAGTGTCTAAAACCATATACTCTATTTAACTTGACAACTAAACCATAGGAAAATATAATAAGTAGTGACTAACCAATACTCTTATATATCCAGCAGAAATATGAATGGTATAGACCGATTCTGAAAAGCAAAGTTCATACAGAGCCATTTAAAAATATTTATCTTGTTGATGACTTGGTTGACCTGCAAGAAATAAAAATATTTTTATACGATAGGCAATAGAATTTATTCCATTTGATTTGTGAGTAATATTGAAAAATACCTTACTTGGCAGCTGGCCATTTTGATATGTTGGCCATCCCAAGTCTAGCAACACTAGAACCAGAATTAAAGGTAGGTAGCAGCAAGAAGAAATCGTACACCAGGAAGCGCATCCACATCCGGAGGAGGAATCACTGAACTTAGAATAGAATCATGGAAAAGTTAGAAACCGTACCACGAGCACGAAACACTTACACACAATAAAGTGGGCGTCGCCAGCATCGGAGACATATCTTAAGCAACGCCGGTGACAGACACGAATCTCTTGTGGAAAATCGGCCGCTGCTTCTGTCCAGCCAGTCCTTCACTCTTTTCTATGAGCTGATTCACACCATCTTCTCTTCTGAAGTGGAGACAGATATCGTACATGCGGAATTCAATGGACCGAAAGCCACACACCTGAAAGGGAAACCGAGCAAGTGCTAAAAAACAAAGAACAGGTCTGAATAAAACCCAATAAGACTCCAACTAAATGATCGCTCTTGCAAGTATTGTGAAACAGAATCGCACGAGCGAAAGTATGACTGTGCACCAATTAGAAAACAGCTAGTAGCTGTTAATTAGGAAAAAGGGTTTCTGACTGCTCAATGCAACTCATGTAGTATTACCCAATGCCGATGGCCCTATATCTATCAGATGCATATTCGGTTCTATCAGAAGTGAGGGAAAAATAACAATGCAATATATTCCTGCTGCCATCTAAATACAAGTTACTGTGGTTCGGCGATTGAATCGCCAGGATCTAAACTCGTGCGCAATCTCCTCCTTCCGTGGAGAGAGTTCAGCGGACAAGGTCACCGAGAATTCCTGCAACACTGTGGCCTTCGAAAGCAGAAACCGTGCAAGTATCCTATCGAAGGCATGTCCGCTGTACTTTGCAATGTTGATCTGTTTCAGGCTACAACGCAAGCAGGAGACGTTCATCCGCCACAAACTCTTGGTCAGCCTGCTATAGTCCACGCTATCGTCGATGCAATTCCCAGCTGGTTCAGCTTCTGAGTCTGATTCATCGTCGTCGGAGTAGCAGTTTTTGTGCTTTGGTAGCGTGGAACCCTGAGGAAGAAGTGTCAACATTTCCAGGTTCTTGGTGTTGCCGAGCAAGATGGCGACGGAGCGAACGGCGTGATCGGCACCAAGGAACCCCTTGAGGACCAGGTGCCTGAGAAGATGCAGGGAGCGGGCAAGGCTAAGGTATGTCAGATTGGTGAACCGGCCGATGAGCTGAATGAGTGGAGCAGCTTCATGTTTTACTCTGCTGGAGAGGTCCTCACAGATATCAATGATTACCGCCGCCACCGCGGCATAGTCTACGATCGAGAAGAAGGACGAATCTCGAGGAAGCCCTCCTCTGTAGTGCAGTGACCGCAGGCGCCGGGTGTGCAGCACGACGCGCCTGGCGTTGTGGCAGCAGACCATGGAGAAGCTGCGCAGGTGGGCGCTGGTCACCGTTAATACCTCCGTGGCGGTGGGGCACTCCTCCAGCGTCAGGTTGACGAGCCGCGGGCAGCTCGAGAGTAGCTGCTGCAGCGCCCCGTCTGGCGCCATGATCCGCCTAAGGTAGAGCGTCTGCAACAATGTGATGTGGATTCCATCCCTGGGCAGGTCGAGCGTCCAGTTCGTGAGGCACAGGCGGCGCAGCGTGCTGCAGCGGAACAGCTGGCGTGGCGTCTTGCTGTACATGCCCCTGACATCGTCTCCGAAGTCGGCCGATGCTTTCGTGGACCTGCCGAAGGGGCAGAGCCTGCGGTGGGAGTGGGCCAGGAAACGAGTGTATCCCCACCGGTAAGTCCAGTATCGCAGGTAGACGTCAACCTCCTCGGCGCCGGAGGAGGCGGCGACGATGATCCACTGGTTGAGCAGGTCACGCGGCGGGCTGATGGCGTGGATGCGGAGGACGCGGATCGGCGTCGCCGAGGCCTTGGAGAGGATCGCGCTTGTCACCTGCTGGTCGAAGCACACGGGCTTGTCGTCCGACCGGCGGGGGCGGAGCTTGGGGTCGATGAGGTCGACGGTAGGGACGGAGGCGAAGACTCGGCGCCAGCGATGGGAGAGCGCGGAGGTGCGCGCGGCCTCGTCGGACTTGAGGTGGAGAAGGATCTGCTGGAGCGCATTGTTCGGTAGGGCGCTCAGGCGGTCTCTGTCATGCACCACCATCTTTGATGAGTTGAGAACTTGAGATGCGTTTGATGGATGCTACTTGCACCGCCGCTCTGTCTAGGACGAGGAGTTGGAGATATCTCGATCCATAATTTGCGAGTTATTCATGCTGGCTATACCCTTGGATCCGATATGTAGATAGCACGTACTACTCGCGAGCCGCTCAGGCGGGCTGATGACGTGGATCCGGAGTACTCGCGAGGTGCCGAGGTCGCCCCAGGCCCACGCCTTGGCGTCAAGTTGGATGCCGAGGCGATTGCATTTGCGGCCCGCGAAATTAATACAGCAGCTGGTTAGTCACGTGCTGCCCGGCCAAATGGGCGGGGTTGTGGGTACGTGAACCGTTTGACTGCCGCGAACACACACACGGCCGCGGTATGTTGAAAAGTCAATCAATCAATCAGCTGAGCGAGTTGGCTAGCTGGCTTAATTAATTCCAATGCGATGCATGAATCTGAATGGCTTCTTCGATCCCTGCAGTATGTGTCCATCAAAACCAAACCTTGCTTCGCTAGCTCCATCATTCATTCTTCGATCTCTCTTGTCGATGTACCGCGCGCGGCAGGTCTTTAATCCATCTCGGTCGCCTGCATACGTGCCGCCGCCAGAATTAAAATGCTCGCCGATAAAAACCCGACCTATATCCGCGATAGTAGTACATCGCGACGAATCTCAAACGACCAAGAGGGCCAATCAATTGAGTTTTATACGGACGGAGGGAGTACAGTACACCGGCGCGCCGGTCGCACCCGCCCGCCTCTTAATCTCTCTAGCGCTCGCTCGCGTTTGTTCTTTCGCGCGTGCGTGCCTGCTCCCTTTTTAGTTAGTTAGGGCATGTTTGGTTCTTAGCCACACTTTGCCAAGCCAAAGTTTGACAATTTGGCATGTGTTTGGTTCTTGCCACACTTTAGAGCTGCCACACTTCACTATTCATATGGCCCACTTGTCATAGAGTGAATTTTTTGCCAACTTTTGCCACACTTTGTGGCTTCCAAAATCCTAGCCACACTTCTGTGGCTGCCACACTTGCCAAAGTTAGGCTTGGCAAAGTGTGGCCGGGAACCAAACAGGCCCTTATTAACACATGCCGCCGGTGCTTTTCCATGATGTTCTTCACGGCAAGGAACAAAAAAAAGTAGAGTACTCTAGTCAACAGTGCTCGGTGCTTTTCTCAACGTCTAGCTGTGTGGTGTAGGGGATTCAAGTGGTATTCTGGTTTCCGATCCTTACTTTGCTCGTGTTGCCTGTTTTCGTGAGCTTTTTGTAAGCACGTTTGTCTGTCGTTGGTGGCTTTGTTAATTTGAAGCTTGGCTAAGGCCTTTTGTTTAAAACATCACCTCGCCGCCGCAAGAGGGGACGACCGCTAGGGCTAGACATAAAGCTCAAAGCTCGGTGAGTTAAAGGAGCGCTTGGTTGCTCAACTCGTTTGAGCTACACTCCTCTTCTTAACGATCCGAGCTAATCAGCAATATTTGCTCGTTAACCTTAACAAGCTAAATAATCGAGCATACATTATTCGTGAGCTACTCGTCAAGATCGGCAAATAATTAAAGCACATCACCAATCAACTCCATTCACAAGTGAAATACATGTCAACTTCCTCATTTGAGTTACTCCACCTAACATCATTGCATAAATTAATTCAACTGAAATTTTCATACTCCACCTAACCTCGCCATTGTCGGAGGAGGCGGCCTCGCAAGGCACAAACATCTGCGCTAATTTCATCAGAGGTTCAACGTGTCGATCTAGCATCTACGCATGTCCTTCACCTACAAAGCAAGACGATCCCGTTTCGGATTTAGGACCGAGACAACCGGCGCGAATGCCAGCTCCTGATCCGTTGGGGCCAACGACGACAGTGGCGCCCGTGGGGCGTTGTCAACTTGTTGGATGCCTCGTTGACGCGCTTCTCGTCTTCGCGTCCAATTTATTCGGGAGGTAACCCTAGATTCGGCTCCCTGAATCGGACGGTGTCAGCTTCGCGTTGTCTCCGATCTTGAGGGCTTCGTTTCAAGTAGAGCTCGATTTGTGGTTCCTGTTGGTGGTCGTCGACATCTTGTGTAGCAACGACAATGAGGATGCGCATGGATGGAGTCGGGGCAAGGTTGCGGTAGTCGCTCTGCGGTGTGTCCGAGGGTTTTTCGTCGTTTGTTTGTGGCTTGAAGTCGAATATGCGGTGGCGAGGTCCATGCGGCAACAATGGCAAACTATGTATACTTCTGCTCGGCGAGCCTTCGCGATAGAAACTTTGCATAGTTCTCATTCGTAGCTCAGGTTCGTCGGCGTGTGTGGCCAGTTGTTTTGTAATCCCTCCGTTAGGGTCTATAAGGCGAGAGAGCTTTCTAGGATTATAAGCTTTCCCTTATTTATTGCCCTCTCTGCCCAATGTTTGTTCTATTTTTCTCTCTACTCTCTTAAAATTATTGGTGTACTATGCGATAACTAATGAGAAAAGTTATAGAGTTGTCCTAGCGAATTAGACCTCTGAGTTGATAATCCCATACGGGGGGAGTAGTCCTGATGGCTTGATGCCCTTGTCACGGTGAGCATATCTCCTATGGAAGTTGATGGCAAATTCGGGTTCACTAGCTTTAGGAGGAGAGACGGCGATGACGCTTGTGTGTTATATATATATATATTTTTTTTTGCAAACACAATACCTCAGTGTCGCGTTTTCCTCGACGGAGTGTGTCGGTCACATCACTGCGTGTTGTTCAGCCGTCCGCGTCGTACCGATTTTCCAAATTTTAACCGGACACTCTCATCGTCTTAATCGATGGAAATATAAGTCTTTTGCCCTGTTTTAAAAAAACATATCATTTCAATTTGTACCGGACCTCGTTTGCAGGAACTAAACCATTGCCTGTCCAGCCAAATGGGCAATATATTTGGTTACGATTTGCCTAATGGCCACGTATACATCGCATGAGACCGTATATAATACAATCCACATTGGGTACGTGCCCGACGAAACGAACGAACAAACAAAGTCGGAAAACAAGAAGGAAACGAAGCGTTCAGGAATCCCAATTCCCAAACGAAAGTCAACATCAAATTGAAAACAAAGGAAATGAAGCGTCCCCGTCCTCGCTGCCTCTTCTCTCTCTCTCCCGACCGCCATCGACCCTGAGACCACACCGCCGCCGTCGCATCCCGGCCGCACCAGCCTCTCCGTTCGCCTGCGCTTCCTTCTCCCGGCCCACTCAATCGCCAACACTACATCCCCGCCGCCCCCGCCAAGCACCTGCATCACCTGCTCGACAGCTTCCCCGGCGTCGCCTCCCCACCGGACACCGGTGGTATGTGAGCCGGCGGCGGATGATGCGCCTGACACGGAGGAGGCCTACATCGCCTACCACCCGGAGAGAATTTCACCACAGCCTCCATCCGCCTCGCGAACCCTGGCGTCGGCCACGGCGCAGCGCACACCGCCGATGATGTCGACCACCGCCGCCGTCGGCATCTACAGAAGCATGCATGCTCAAGGTATTGATTGGCCTAGGTCCAATTTGGAATCCTCTTCCTTCTCCCCCAATTTAATCTGTCCGACTCCAAAATCGATTATTTCCCCGACCAAGACCAACACAAGCAAAGTTGCTCGGAGCTGAAGCTGTGCGCGGGCAAAGTCAAGGAGGCAGCCAATATCCATGATGGGCTACGAGGCAAGCCTGGACGTGCGCGTAGGCGCAGCGTCCTGCAATATGTGCAAGATACAACCGTCACGGCCAGACCAACAGTCTGTCGGCGGCAACGACGCTTGCTGCCAAATGGATGGCTCAGCAGCCGATCAATGTTCATCTTGTCCTGCCAAAGCATGAATCTACTTTCAGTTCTGGGGCAGCTTCTAAATATAGATGGATATAATCAATCATGTCGATCTGTAGGTTCCCACTTTTCCTGTTTAAATGTTTTAGTTGTGCTAGTATGAACGCTCCTTTTTCACAAGGTACATCGATTTTCCAGGGAGAGGATTCTGTATGTCACGGGACCAACCTGAAATTTGGCCTACTATGCATATAAATAAATTGACATACTAACCTAGGTCAGAAAACCTGTCTAGTTTGAGAATGGTTATTTGTGGATCTTATAGAATGCAACATCAGAGAAATGTAGATCACACATCTTTAGATTTAACCGTACCCGATTTTATCTATGTTGTCTACCTAGCGGTCACATTGGCTATAATGTTGATGTAGGTAAATGGAGCGGCTCCGGCGGCAACGCTCGGCTAGGCATCCCTCACATCCATCTACCACCGTGGTCAGAATGCTACTAGTAGGACCTGTACTTCGAGGAGGAAGTGGGGACATTCGCCCTCTCTGCTTGGGTTCACCACCGACGAATCTGCCCCTGGATCCACGTATGTTCTTGGAGAGGACACAGCCGTCCTGTGGCATGGCCGTGGATGACCTCAAGCATGAGGTGTCTAGGATGGACACTTGCTGGCATTACCATCAAGTGCGGCGCCAAGGTAATCTCACTCACCCCAATACTGTTGTTCTGGTATGTATAGATGCTGCACATGCTCATCTCTGTGTGTGCGTTATGTATGGTTCTTGCAAAATCTGAGGATGGGTTTGTGAAGAGTAAGAATTCCTGAAATTTTGGTTCAGAAATACTATGTTCCCTTGATATTTATTTGTGATGTAACCGTCGTCGAGTGTGTCGTGCTTGCTGTGTGAGTTCAATGAGAGCTACAAATCAACTCTTTATGTATTTGGTTACATATTTGGATATCCTATTTCTAAAGCAGCTAGATTACTTACTTTCAGTTTTGTTTTTTCTAAAATATATATAATGGATCCTGTCAAGGTGTAGGTTTCTTGTTGTTCTGTTTGAATGTTTTAGCTCTGCTATTCACTTGTAAGAACGGCCTTTCATGAGGAGAATTTATTTGGGTTCAATGGAAAAGATTTTGTATGTGAACGCAACAACTGAAATTTGGTCTGCTATATAAATAAATTGACATGCTAACCTAAGTTAGAAAAATCTGTCTAGTTTGAGGATTGATATGTGTGGATCTTCAGAGTGCAACAACAGAGAGATGTTCATCACATTTCTTTAGATTTAAGCGTAACTAGATTTTATCTATGCTGTCTATTTTGCTATTGTACGAAACACTCATATTTGCTATATTTTTTTTTGCGAATTATATATTTGCTATAATATTGATGCAGGTCAATGGAGCGAATTGGTGGATCCAGCGATTGTGCTTGTGTCATGGAAGCCGAAGATACCTCTCAGGATGCTATTAGTAGGGCTTGTACTTCGAGGAGGAAGTAGGGCTCGACCCGTTCGTTGTTTCTGCAGCGCACATGGTTCTGGTGTGGTGCCTTTGCCGCCCGGGTTCACCGCTGTCGACACCACTCTCGCCAGCCACGGTGCTGCTACTGTCCCGGAGAGGACACTACCGTCTGCTGCTCGGGCATGGATGACCTTGAGCACGGCGTGTCTAGGAGGGGCACGCTTACCAGCTGGCCCATCAAGTATGGCGTTAGGGTAATCTCACTCCAGCTAGCACAGGTTGCTTGGTATTTATGGTTGCTCCACATGCTCATGTGTATGTGTGCATCATGTATGTTCTTGCCAAATGCGAGAAATAGACTAGGAAAAATTAAGAAAGTGAGAATGTTTGCATGGTCCTTCCGTTTTTCTTCTGTTGGATGATTTTTTTGATCTGAATTACTAACCCTTTTCTCTTGGTTGTTGCTGGCCATGTACAGGAGGAGACCATGGTCGTGGTCATGGATCTGGAGTTGCTTGCATTTGGCATGCAATGCTCCACCAATAGCACACCTTCTGCCGCAAGGTTGTGTATTACTTCCTTCCCGTTAAAATCTCTTTTATTTCTACCAACTGCTCATGTACTTATGGTTAAAAATAAAAAAATAGCCACCGAATAAAGTTGACTACTTCTCTATTTTGTTGTGTGAGAGGGGAATAAATAAAGTTGATTGATTTCACAGTTAACTAGCTCACTTTCTCGTGTGGATGGATGCATTTGGTTTATGATTGTGTTGTCGTAGGTGAAGGACATGTGTATGCTCTATTAGGCCTGGAAGGATCTCGATGATGTTGTGCCCTTCCGAGAGCAATCAGACATTGGCATCTACGCTAGCCATTCCCTGTATAGCTGATCTCACCGGTGAGCTATACACAATCTAATAAAAAAGAATTACATCAAATTTCCCCCAATTCTAAGGCTGCTAAATGAGTTTGTTTGCTGTCACAGATCGATTTGGATGGCGGTGAAGACCATCCAGTTGTTTAGGGTGGTTCATATGAGGTAGGCAAGCATGCCTTTCGATATGGTGATGATATTGCAAAGAATTTGGGTACCTGAGGGTCATACATGGTCTTGGCGATGTGCGCGGAGATCTGGTTATCACCGTACGAATGGTTTAGAAAACTGGATAGGTTCACTGACTATGTAAACCGTAATGGTGGGTTTGTGGATAAATCCCAGTGTCATCTATAGGGTAGTACTACCCATGTTATTTTTGGTATGCTAACGAGCTTTCCCTGGCCTAGCTGCCTAGTTATACCTTATGTTCGTACAAGTATCAATGTTTACTTTGTTTCATTTGGAGCTTGCGGTGTTGAAGGAGAACAGTTATGGAGGCCAAATTGATAAATTCAGAGTCAGAATCCTGCTTAGTAAACTTTCAGTGGAATGATCACTGACTCATTTGATCTTAAAAAGTTAACCTCTTGCAATAAATCTTTATTAAACAATGTAGCGGCTGTAGTGGTTTGCTTTCTGGTTCAAATTAACTTGGGTATTTGGCTACATTATTCAAGTAGAGATCATATAGTTCCTCCCCTAAAAACCTTGATAGCTGAGAAAATCTTTGTAATCTCCAATCAAATACGAGCATGTATCTATCTTCCAAAAATACTTTTGCTAGGATGACTACGACATGTAACTATGGGTTTGTGGATTATTCTCTGTGCCATCAATTGGAGGATACTGCCCATTCCTTCTAAATACTGTTCTTCCTAACATATTGAATTTGTTAGCAGCGTGAATCATGCATAATTCTTATGAAGCCATATGAAGGTTTAGGGTTTGGTCCTGATGCTATATCGCATGTCGATTACCTGGATTAGGCCATGAATCTGCAGGATGAACTCCGGCCTTTGTCTTTTTTAATCGCTCCCAAAAAGATGCCTTTTTTTTCTCGTATCCACATTGTTACCAGTACACAACTTCAGGTGTGATGTGAAGTTGTTTGATTCCCGAGGGATCAAATTGTGTCCTGGTTGCACACAATTTTTTTTTTTGGTTTTTCCCCACAGGACGTGGAGGCAGCTGCGAAAGCTTGCATATGTATGGAAGATGGGTTTTTTTAATTGATAAAAAAATTGTCGGTCGGTACATGTATAGGACTCAATTCCTATTTTGATTGTTTTATGCTTATCATGCATAGGCTGTTGTGGCCACTTAGAGCTTCCAAGGTGATAGGTGTATGAAACAGGAGGACGAGCTCTTCCTCCACATCTAGGTGCTGTTGTTGGCGGATAGATGTGATAGCAGGGGATAGCGATGGAGAGAAATCAGAGGGATCGGGAAGAGAAAATAGAAGATATGGTATTGTTGTTGCTTTCCCTAAAATGCACGGGATACACATCCTCTTATAGGAGGAACAACCGCCGGGAGACCTAGTGGACCAAGCCGACTCCAAGTCGTGTAGAACACAACTAGGACTCTTTTGACTCTCACGTTACCCTATTTTCCCTAATTTGTTTTATCCCGTAGTAATTGAACTGGACTCTAGTTATGGCAAGTGCTATACAACTAACGGCACAACTACGACATCCATCGCCAATCTCATACTATTTCATTTATCTTATAGGTTATGTGATTTATAGTCCCATTTCCGCTACACTAAAATTTGTGGCATTCTATTGCAGATTAAAGTTGTCGTTGGCAGTAATGCACTTAGTATATGCAATCATATTTTTGAACCTGTTGCATGCTCTTTCATGATTTTGTGTACACTCTTTTATATACACTCTCTATTTTTCTTATCTGAATATGTTTTAATCATAAACATACTCTTCTGTAGGTATGCTTCTTGTAGTCAACCCTGCAGCCGGAGAACCTTCTTTGCTTCAGTGTAAGAGATAAAACTCTTCCATGGGAACGTGGACATTGGTGAGCTGCAATTTGCCGCAAACCTGAACTCCTTCTTTTGTCGACAGCCACTCCTATGTAAGTGATGACATGATCATGCACTGATTCAAACAATGTTCTTGTACTAATCACATGTACGTCAAAACCCAAGATTTGATTTTGACCATGCTCACACTCATGCAGATAAGGAGAAGGAGCTTGGTGGCGCTCAATTTCATGTCCTTTTTCGCCCTGTCCTCTCAATTTCGTGTGTGTGTGGGGGGGGGGGCATGGTGGAACAGATCATGGGTTGCCTGCCCCCGCTGCTGTTACAGGTGTCCACCAGAAGCTGCTGTTGGTGACTTTCTCGAGCTGATACTCCTGCCGCCGACCACCACTCCGGCCCGCACCTGTTCCTGCCACCTCCTGACCTTGATATTGCCGCAGAGGTCTCCTTTTCCATGTTTCAATCCCTAATTCGTTTTGCCCTCCTTTTTCCAAGTAATTGAGAAAAGTTGATAATGGAATCCTGAACTCCCCAATGTTTAATTACCTGCTAGCATGGTGGTTTGATAAATTCCAGCGAGTATTTGTGGACAACCATCAATGTGTGATGGTTAATTTACGGCTAAATTGAATTATAAACATGTTTGGAACATAGTAACCTACCTATGTAAGTCATAGATGATTTCTCATGATTCTAATGTCCAGATAAATGTGCTATTTGTAGTTATCATGATCTTGTAATCATGTCCAATGTTACATCTTATTGTTCTAAGTGCTGGAGTATTTGTGTAATGTATTCAATTCTGGTATGATAGCTAATATGAAAAAATATCCAAACTAAGTTAGTTCCAATGGTTTGGTGCTTTGTGGTCTTTGATTTTGGCAAGCCATGGGATATGTATGTGGTAATGAAGTTCTTCTGTTGCTGATATGCATGTATACTTTTTCCGTGCGAAGGAAGAGATGTCGGTCACCTTCCAAGGCTGCTGCTTATGCCGACTTCCTTGACAACATCCGCAAGATGTTGCTTCATGATTTCCATATTTTAGGTGATCTTATGCTTCTCTCATTCTTTCCTTCACGCGGATTTGAGCATGGGCTGTGATGTTCTAGCGACATCCACTTCTATTTAACATTATAAACTTGCACATTTATCTTGCATCAACATCCTTTTTTAGTTGATGTGTTTGTATTGTATGGTCTGGTGCTTTCATCTCCTTGTTAGTTATCTTGCAAACTGCTGGTTATATTGATGGGTATAAGAATGTTGTGGATGCATAAGGCTCTTAGTTAAAGATTGGCTGGCCCTGTTTTTAGTGTTTCAATTATATATGTTTAAGATCTATTTTTTCTAGGTTTTTATCAAATTTATGTATGAAGTTATATGAGCTAAATATAGATCTAATACTAAAATGCTTAAAATACAAGTCAAGTACTATGTTTGTTGTACATGTTCCTAATCATGGTCTTGTTACATGATAAGATCGCGCTGAAAAAAATACAAGACAAGTACTAGATGGAAACATGTAAGCTGATGTAGCTTGTGAGCTTAGGTTGCTGAATGAAAGGAAGCAACATGAGGACTAGATGATACCTATGGTAGATGGGACCTGTAGTTTGCTGGATGCATCACTTAGAAGATGCAAAACCCGTCCAGGACCCTGTTGCATTGATTATCATGCAACAACTTTTCTAGCACCTCAACTCTTCGATAACACAACATGCATGTGTTGTAATAACTGTACATGCCAGCATTCACTTTGATGCTTTGCATCATCGACTTTGCCTTGTCATTCATCGTTAATTTTTGTGGAATTTATTTCTGGTTAAACTAATGGAGTTGAACTGTATGTCACATTATAAGTGATGTGTGCACATATGATAGTTGATTTTTCAAATTTATTAATTTTTGTATGATGTGAATGTCTGAAAAAACAGCATAGGTCATGCTGAAAATTTTCAATACTCGCTAAGCTTTAGTTGGCCAGTTAACAAGTATTTCACTTTCTTAAGGAAAATGCATAAATTCCCCTGTTTGTTAATTTGCAAATGACTGCTTAATTATCTCGTACCTGCCTGATCTGACACAATTGGTGTTCAATTTGCAAATACAGGGGTTGCATGCTTTATCATAAAGAAGCTGATAGGACAGAAGTTGAACAAAGAGGCTCCTGCCTTGACTTTCTGCTTTGTCGGTTACCTCTGTGGCTGATATGTCTTATTGTATCGGCGGTGACCGTTACATGTGTTTCGGCTGCATACTTCTGCTTGAAGGTGGCGTCGTGGTCATAACTGCAGCTGCAGCATGTGGTAGTTGTCTTATAATCCCTCCCCCATGCTCCTGATTTGCCTATTTTATCAAGTGTATAATGTATTTTGATCTGTTCGAGTCATTAAAATTGTAGTGCACGCAACAATGTTTTTGTTCGTTCAGGAATAGCCTAGTTATCTGCAACTAGGGTCAACCTTCACATTTTGCAAAGTGGTAACTCATGATAATCATATGAACATTTCTGATCTGCATTAACAGTGAGTGCTACTCTGGACCAGGGTGTCCTTTTTGTTCTCAGAGGCACATATGTAGTTATGTATACACACTAGTTGCTCATATGGTTGTGCCCAGAAAAAGCACACCCTTTAAAACATAATATGAGGTTTGCCCCTTTTTCTTCTTATTTGGTTGTACTGCTGGTTCTTTGAATAACACAATCATGCATGAAGTAGATTTCTTTGTATCCTGACATGTAGCTTATTGTTTAATTCACTATTGGCATCAGCAGCACATCCACTCATTGCAGAGCCCACCCAAGCTTTTGACGTCTTGTTAAAATTCTGGCATTTTAGAACCACCTTAATTTTTCTGTTTCAAGAGTCTGCTTTTGCTACCTGATGACTGCTGATACCTGTCATTTTTCTTGTATTTATGTGAGTAAGGGCAGATTATACAATTATAGCTCAAATCCCTGTGGTCCTTATGGAGACCATAGCTCAATTCTTTATTCATATTGATGTAATATTTTGTATATTGCTTGAGTCTTGAGCCGTGAGCGCATCCTACATAATATCTAACCTATATGCATAGCCAAAAACAATTCGGACTTTACTTGAATTCATCAATTGGAATTAATGTTTGGATTTACCATTATTAGGACAAGACAAATATAGACTTCAACTATAAACATTTATCTGTTGTAGTTTTAATAATCCAGTATGAATTACCTTGTACTAGCCTACCTTGCATTGAGGTCTTGTCCTTGTTTATGAGCTTACCCAGCTTAGTTATGTCTTTCAGGTACACTTTTTCACTTGAAGCTCAGCAGAACGCGCTTAAAATTTGTTTTGAAGAGAGCGTTTTCTTTTTTCCTATATCCAAGGTGTCCTTTTTGTTTTATGAGGCACACATGTATTGTTTTATGTACACTTGCTGCTCATCTGGCTGTGTGGAGTAACCACATGTTAGCAATCAGTAAGAACGGTGGGTGAATTTTGTCCTTTTTCTTCTTATTTGGTTTTGATAATGGTCTATCAGTTCTCATTCCTTGTAAGCAGTGGCGGCGCCAGGAAATGGCGCCTGGGTATTCCGCCAAAAATTTTTTTTACTCTAAATGTAGTATATGAATCAAACACCACTAGCATAACAACAATAGCAATATTTTAATTTATAAGCCCATAACGACATAAATACATAGGTACCTTTTGATTGATAAAGTGATGATATGCCATCATACATTATAACTTTGCATTTGCCTTTTTGGAAAAGATTGATGACATCCTCATCCTTTACTTGCCTGAAGAAATCTCTCTCAACAAATGTAACCATACAATAATTTAAATAGTCATCACCCATTTTGTTTCTGTGCTTATTCTTCAAATAGCTCATTGAAGAGAACATCCTTTCAACACTAGCAGTGCAAGAAACAGAAAATTAAAAACTTGCACCTACGAAGCTAGTAGGAGTGGATGATTCTCTAGGAAGCAAGCAATGAAGCAAATCAAGCAAGGAACGAAATCGGGGGCGAGGAACTGAGGGAGGCGGCCACACCTTCAGAACTGCTCGGGGACGCTGGGGTGGGGCGGGGCGGGGCGGACGGGAGGAGGGGCGCAGGTCGGCTAGGGGCGGGGCCGGGGCGCCGCCGCAGCGGGTGCGAGGCCGTCGCTTGCTGCTCCGGGCTACATCGCCGGCGGCGGTTGTTCTAGGTCGAGGACTCGAGGCGCCGTGCCGTGTGTACTGACTGCGACGCGAGCGAGAAAGTCAGAAAGGGGATTGCGTCTACGTGGTTCTCGTGCAATGGCCTGTTGCTGCCTTGTTGCCTTGTTGGGCTGGGCCAAATATCTAAAAAAAATTCACGTCAAAATCTTGGGTATTCCAGGGAAGACAGGGGAATACCCCCAGCGCCGCCCATGCTTGTAAGTATCAGTTGTGGTTCCTGATCTTGGTACTTTGGATGGGATAGCAGCACAAACTTGGGTTTCAGGGAATGAACTAAAAGCCACAGATATAGCTTCAGGTTGTGTAAATTAACCAAATAAATACAATAGTGTCTCAGTGAAAACTTTGTACATAGCATTCTGACTTTAGGCTATATTCTTCCTAGCAGGGAACTTCACTATTGTGATGATTTCTTTGTGAATCAATACTTTATTTGCCTACTTATTGAGAAGGATGCAAATAACAAGAAGAAGCTGAACTATGTGAGTAGTGCTTGTTTTAGATTAAAATTATAGTGCATGTGTAGAGCAATAGTGAAGTCGACGGAAACATGGGCTTTCTTGACACTTAATTGGCGTATGTGTGCTAGCTGGCCTATGATTTACTGTTATTAGTGTTGCTTTGCCTATGATTTGCTAGTTGGATGTCGTTGCCTAAATAGTTTGCCTTGATCAAAATTTGCTAAACTTATTGACATGTTGGGTTAACTAATACCCTCACTAAACATTTGAGGCCAGTCTAGTTTACTAGTACTCTCACAAGGTTACCATAACTATAAAACATTTATGTTTATGATTTTCAGGTAAAGAAGAGAAGAAATCAAGACCGGACTTCCTACACTCATACGACACTGAGCACAAGAACGACTATCTAGGTCGGAGCGTCCACCTGCCTTTTACTGAAAAAATTGTGATGTTTTGTTGTTGCATGTGCAATAAAATAGATGTAGCTTTGAGCTAGTTTGGGGCCTATAATTTACATGTTATAGTGTTGCTTAGCCCATGATTTGTTAGCTGTCTGGTGTTACCTAAATATGTTGCCTTGATCAAAATGTGCTAAACTTATTGTCACCTTGGGTTAGTTACTACCCTCAGTAAACATTTGAGGCCTGTCTAGTTTACTAGTACTCTCACCATACCACTACAATAAACATTTGTGTTTATGATTTTGAGGTAAAGAAGAGAAGAAATCAAGACCGGACTTCCTCCGCTCAGACAATGCTGAGGCGATGTAGGTGCCCCCTGCCTTAATTTTACTAAAAAATGTGTGTTGTTTTGTTGTTTCCTGTGCAATACAATAGATGTAGATTTTTTTAACACATCACAGTTGGTCTATAGTGCTAGTGTGGGGTCAAGTTGAAACCATCATATGAATTTATTCTTGTTGTAGATATCAGCTTTAGAGCTAACCATCAAGTTATGTTGATAAAGGATAACCAGGAGGAGTAGATGACATCAAGGTTCCAGTTCATTAATTGTTCACACAGTTTTCTCTATAACCAGAAACCTATTTACAGTGTGGTATTGCTCTCTACTGTGGTTGTTTTGTTGACCCCCAAGTTGAACTCTATTGCGTAGCTAATTGATGCATGTGCTGCTGGTTATTTAGAGATGATTTTTTGCCTAACTTGGAAATTGTACCTAGATTTACCAATTCCTTGTGTTCGGGCACCCTGTTTTATTTTCTATAGATCATAACATGTTTGGAAGTGATGTGTTGTTTTCTATAGATGATATACTACAATTGTTTACCGCATTGTCCTTGTTAGTGATGTGTTATGATAGTGCAATGATGGTGATGGTCCTCCAGATTGTGTTGTGCTAGCGAGAAGCATTTATTTACTAGGAAGCCCATGATTATTAAGTGATCTGTGTTCCTGTTAGTGCAATCTGGTTGTTTTGACCTGATATATGCCTTGAACTTTTATTCAGATGATCATTAGAAGCATAGATAAATACCTTCCATCATAATTGAAAATTAGCTCGGTGTGCAAAATGGTACTAGGATCCATATGGATGATTTGGTTTGTTGATTTATATTGACTGGCATCTAGTTGTAGTTTATCTGTATCAATCTTTGGGAATTGACACTAGGATCTTGCCTCCTTTCATTGTGCACTATAGGGTATTTGAAGGCCTTCTGAAATGGAGAAGGCTACTAGGCTAATTTTCCTCAACATAGAAATGAATGCTATGTTGGATTCGATCCCGAATGGCAACCCTTTCCGATAAGAGGTTTGATGCTCTGCGTAAACTAATCTTTAATTGCATTCTAAATCCTCTTGGCTGGAAAACATGTTGCTTGTTTGATTAATGATTTATAAGTTCCGTCTGACGATTAATGGTGTCTGATGAAATAACTAATGTTGTGGAGTGTGGGCTTTGCAGGAGAACCACCATGAAAAGTGTTGTTGTTGTACCCCAGCGAGGGGATGCCCTCCTTCTCCGTGTGGTCTGTTCTGGCTCCTCGGACGTGCTTGTAAGGTTGCGCTCGTTGTCCCAACGCAGGCGGTAAGACACCTCTTGTCCTACACCTACTATGCATGGATATTAAGGTGCTAAGGTGATCAACCGTCGCCTCGACCACCTACGGGCCTAGGCGGGTAAAACATGTTTTTTGTTTACATGACTCGCATGAATTGTGATGCACAAGTGTAGTACGTTCTACCTGATGTGCATACTCAGTTTTTCCTGTGGCTAGATAGCTAGTGTAGATGATGTCATGAACTAATTCGCTGTGCTAAACAAATTTTGCAGATAGTCATCAACGACTCCTTGAAATAAATACCAGGTAGTATGGAACGATACATTAAAAGAAGTACTAGGTCTCCCTGGGGTTTGATCTCGAATGACGACCCTTTCCGAGAAGAGGTTTGTTGTTCTGTGTAACCTAATGTTTAATTGCATCCTCAATCCTTTTTGCTGGAATTTTTGTGCTTGTCGGATGAATGCTTTTTGAATGTGAGTACCCAATAGATAGGTTAGTGGCATTGTATCTTTGCATATGTTCCTGTGAAATAAGTTTCTCAGAATAACGGAGACAAAAAAATGTGTAGTTAAAGTTAGGTGTGTTGCTCAAATATTTGCATTGTGTTATTGCATTTTTAGCTTGGAGGTGTCATCTTCCAAATTTCTTATCTTGTTCTTTTTTCTTTAAGTGTTACAACTATTTTTCAGGCTGTTTCTACAATGGGGAGATGGTTAGAAGCTCATGTCAAACTCCTTGGTGCAGCATACCACCGTTTTGTACCGATGATTTTTCGATGGCTATCTCAATAATAGATTGTGAGGTTCCTGCTTGGAGAGTCTCTTCATCACTGTCCATCAGCATAGTTCCTGCTTGAGGCATTGCGATCCGCAACCTGTATAGTAGAATTACGTGGTTTGGGTTTTGGCATGAAGATTATTGTCTCAATATTTTGATGGGGTTCTTCCCCTTGAGTGATGTTGTATTGTTGCTAGGTTTGTAGCGCAGAATTGGTTGTAGGGTAGGGTGTATGCAGCTTGGTGGTAGCAATTCTTGTTGGATGCACAGTAGTAGCTGATGGATGGATTGTTGTTGAAATGAATTGTATGTGCTTTCGTAGATTTTTTTGATAGAAATACATGAGTGTAGCCCACCATTTGCTGAGTACATGTGCAAACTCAGTAGCTAATGCATGTGTTGAGTGAAGCAGAGGAAAAAGAATCAACGTTGTCTTGGAGCCCGGTCTTTATTTCGATGCCGATGGAAAGCATTGTCTAGCTTGTGCCTTGTGTGAGCTGCATTGCTGATTCCATGGTGAAATAAATATATAGTTTTTTTTTCCATCACTCGCACAAAATTGTGTATCTTAGTTGAAGTAAACAAAGCAGGAAAGGTGTTTGTGATACAAACAAGTCTAACCCCCTTTTTTAATTATAGAAGAGTAATTAAGAATATGGTTCCAGTTGGCGTGCCGAAGCACAAATAAAAACCAGCTGCACAACCTTAAGTCTAAAATGGAACATTTAGGCTAGGAGCAAAAACCTCAGTCCAACTCTTTTCATCAGTTTAGTAGGTAATGCACAAGGATCCTACCTGCAGCACACTGGTCTGAAACATTGTCAACAATTGTGTTGAGCAGCTGGCGAAACACGTTGGTTTAAGATACGGTCCTTCGGAGGAAACAAACATCGGAGGGACTCTCTATGAGATATGGAGTGATTCTAACCATTTACTACGGGGAAATCAACCATCAGGGCTGGCCTAAGAGATATGGCGTGATTCGCATAACCATTTACTATGGGGAAATCAACCATCAGAGCCGGCCTATGAGATATGGAGTGATTGGCAAAACCATTTACTACGGGAAATCAAGCATCAGGGCCGGAGTCCACTTGAGTTCCATGCTCACATTAAAAACATGACCTGTCTTGCAATTATGTAATACTTGTGCATGCAAGTCACATAATTAATGCCAAATTACTGGGACGTGGTTTGCTGTTTGATTTCCCTAGAGTAGATGCGACACCATCCATTCTATCTACTATCAATCAACGAGAGGAGCAGGGAACCGAAAACTCTGCCTCTTCCCGCTCTTCTACATGTCTTGATTTCCATCAAAATTTAAACCTACCTGCTGGCTAGTCTATAAGTAGAAGCCAACTGCGAGGAACCGCGCGCGGTATCGTGTGTGACTTGGATGGCGAGGTGAGGCGCAGGAGTCGTGTTCCCCATCTTCGTTTCAAACGGTAGGTAATTGACCGATATCTATCCACGCCTCCTCAATTATCTTTTCTGTATTCTTGTTTCCATGCAGTCGAGTGGGGAACCTGGGTGGAAAGTTAGCTCGATGTGCAAAATGGTACTAGGATCCATATGGATGATTTGGTTTGTTGATTTATATAGACTGGCATCTAGCAAGGAATGTGAGAGTACATAGTCAGCTCCTAGAGTATATAGCATGAGTATATCTTTATATACTTGGTAAAACTTAGAAATTATTGGATTTTGACTAAATTTATATATACGCCAATATTTCGAGCAGGAGTGTAACAGATAAAATGATCTTTACGGCATAAATTAGTCCCTCCGTGATAAGTTTTTGCTACGAACAGTGATGGTGTGAGCATCAAATGTTGTTTTTCTTGTGCAACATACAAATAAACGTATTATTTTACAATTTTCTGCCAGGATTCCCAGCTTTTGTAATCTCAACGTATTCATGTCGTCGCAGTTTTTCTTTTCCTTTTAAATCTGTAAATGCAATTTTGTAAAAATTACAAGACCCTGACTCTTTTTTTTTTGAGATACACAGTACAAACGCAGACGCTCACATACACGCGCATACACTCACCCCTATGAACGCACACACGCACACCCTACCCCTATGAGCACCTCCGGAAGACTGGCCGGCGGATTAGTCTTTGAAGTCTTTCTACTTTGGTTAACAGCAAAAACACAGAGTACCAATATTCTGAGTGTTAGAGCAAAACAAAGTAGACTGCAATAATTTAGTCTTCGGGGAGCAAATTCAGTTATTGGCCTCGAAATAGCCTTTCGGTCTGCTATATTAATATAGCAACCACACGATACAAGAAGCATGCTGGGCCGCAGCACAACCAAGACCAAGCGAAACTACAAAGAAAGGAAAGAGAAAAAAATGCAGACACCGGCGGATCGACAAGAACAAGAACGATCCGCAACCGTTGCTCCCTCTGCAGAGCCTTAAGTCTAAAATGGAACATCTAGGCTAGGAGCAAAAACCTCAGTCCAACTCTTTTCATCGGTTTAGTAGGTCATGCACAAGGATCCTCCCTGCAGCACACCGGTTCGAAACAGTGTCAACAATTGTGTTGAGCAGCTGGCAAAACACGTTGGTTTAAGATACGGTCCTTCGGAGGAAACAAACATCAGAGGGACTCCCTGTGTGATATGGAGTGATTCGCATAACCATTTACTACGGGGAAATCAACCATCATGGCCGGCCTATGAGATATGGAGTGATTCCCATAATCATTTACTACGGGGAAATCAACCATCAGGGCCGGAGTCCACTTGGGTTGTCTTGCAATTACTACGTAATTGTCGTCGTGGTGAACAGACAGATGCCATAGGATGGCTTAGATTGGGGCCGAATGGACGCAAGAGGATTCGGGGGAGGGTTTGCGATCAGGTGGGAAGAGGTTCCGGATGGTTTCCTCAAGAACTTGGCCAGGGCCGAGAGGTTGAAGAAGAAAGACACAAGGAAGAACTCCCTCTAGATCGCCATGTTCATAGATTCACACAAGTTACAAGCTTTCTCTTCATACACACACACGTACATACCTCGTGCCCGTAAGGAGGGCTGCCCCCTCTCCTTATATAGGGGAGAGGGTGGCTTACAGTGCAAGGAACCCTAATGGCATCTTTGACTGGACAAACTACTTTACAAAGCTACTTTAATCGTAGATGACACCGGAGTCCTCTTTAATCAGGGGCGCTGACGTCCTCCGGCTTCTTTGACCGTCATCCTTCCCTTTATCGTCATCCCTTGGTCAAAAGTTACTTTGCTTAGCTCATCCTTGTCTTCTAGCTCCGGAGAGAATCTTTGACCAGCTTTGCCGACAAGCCCTTCCTTCCGGCGGCCCGGTATCTTTTATATCCAATTCCGGTATCCCTCTTATGAGGATACCGGCCTAACCTGTTCAGCCAAACGCCTATTTTAGACTCCGGCGTGAACATCAAACCGGTACACTGATGGCTTAAACCATCCGGTTTGGCATGCCTTTGGCATACCGGGGGTCATCCCCCCAACATTAGTCCCCGAAGCTGGTATAGTCTGGCGGATCCTATCCAACGGACCATGCCGAGTTCCTATGTCTTTGATACCGGTTTGGTTCATCCGGCGCCACGTTCGGATCCGGCATCTTTGCCCGGATCCTCCTCATCTTTTCTCTCTAAGTCATGCCCCGGTATCTTATCTTCCGGTAGCTTAACCATTAAACGCTTCCTCGGCGAAGTCGAGAATATCTCGGGCCCCGCGTCTGACAGAGACATGCGCACGCGTGGCGGCGCGCCAGTGTCAGTTGTCATTTCGTTTCGACTCCCGCGCGCTCATTTAATGCAGCGCTGCGGATCCCACTAGCCGTTCCAGATCTCTGTGCGCTCCCGTGTGGCCTTCGGTCTTTTTGCGTGTATCCCCTTGACACGTGGCGGCCCATGACGCGAACCGCCGTGGGCCGCGAGGCGAACCGCCGCGGCCCAGCGGTTTCCAGCCCATTTCCCTTCTTCTTTATAAGCGCAACCGCCGCTCTCTCTCCATCTTCTTCGCATTCCCCACTCCTTGCGCACGAGTTCTTCGCCTCCGTGCTCTCCGCCGCTCTTCGTCCTCCGCCGCTCGTTCGTGCCCGTCGCCCGGCGAACTCACGCCTCCGCTCCGCCGGACTTCGGCTGCGCGGAGATCCTCGGCGGCGACTCCGCCGAGCCCGCCGCATTTGCCTTTCCTCAAGCACTTCTTCGCCTCGCCGCCGACGGACTTCCTCGCCGGCCGCAGGCTCGCCGTTTCTCCGGCGAACTTCTTTCTTCGCAACTCCGCCGCCCCGAGGTTAGGTTCGATGCGCCTTTACCCCTTTCTTCTTGCACTTTGGATCTTGGGACGGTAGAGTATTTATTCGCTCTTTGTTTTGCTTTTCCTCTTACTCGTAGATCTTCGCGCGTGGGTTCGTTCGGGGAAAAGTGTTTCTCGGTAGATTTCGGCGTCTTCTAGATCTCCATGTCTAGCGAGGGATCTCTCCCTGCCGCCACTTCTAGTACTCAAGATAGCAACGCCTCCGACGGGCTAACCGACGACCTTGCCCGGATGGGCCAGGCATCCAGCCGGAAGCAAGAGGCCGGCACATCTAGCCGGGCCTCCGGAAAAGACAAGACACGCGGAGCCTGGAGAGGTTCCGACGTGACCCAATACGAGATCGACTGGCTCTACCGGTCCAGGAGGATTCCGGAAGGAGTCATCTGCCGACTTCCTCGCGGCGAAATTCAACCGGTGCTCGAACCCGGTGAGGCCGTTGTTTTCCTTGCTCACTTTGAGCGTGGCTTCGGCCTTCCTGCCTCAGATTTCTTTCGCCAAATCCTCGACTTCTATCGCCTCCAACCTCATCATCTTCCCGGCAATGCCGTCTTTTACCTTTCTTGCTTTGTGGCCTTCATGGAGGGCTACATTGGCATCCGTCCCGCTCGCGAGACGTTTGCCCGTTTTTTCTCTCTTCGGATCAATTCGGTCCAGGGCAAGGACATTCCTGCCCCCAAACCCCCCGTTCAATGCGGGTCTTGCATTATCGGCTCCCGTCAAGGGAGCCCCTTTTTAAGTTCAATGGCCTCGAGTCTTGCCGCTTGTGGCGAGACGACATTCTTCTATGTGAGGAATGCGGGCAACGAGGACCTCATCAACCTGCCGGCATTCAATCCGGCGCCGCCGGCCAAGACCAATTGGCGGTACAACCCCGGAAGGGATCATGCCGAGACGAACCGGGTGGTGCGCTTCATGCGAGGGGTTGATGCGGGACACCAACATGCTGCTCCGATGATATCATCCGCGCCTTCATCGGCCGCCGGGTGCTTCCCCTCCGGCAGCGCGCTCACAAAATTAGTGAGATGTACGGCCACTGGTGATCCCACCAAGATCACCGGCTTGGCCACTGAGCAAGGAGGACGTGGTTCTTAAGGCTAGTCAGATTTGCCAAGCCGACATGCCAAATGATTGGGAGTGGGGCCTTTGCCCCCTCGGCGCCGAGGAACCCTCCGTCCGAAGATGTAAGACGATAAGCGGTTACGGTCGCGTTAGCGGTAACTTTTGTACTTGTGTTTAATCTTTCTTTTTCCTTTGTTTTCAGGCCAAGGCCCGCTTCCCCCGGATTGATTCTGACCGGCGAGGCCCTAAACAGAAGAGGCCCCTGGACAAGTACGATCCGGATCCTGTCGTTCATTGGCTGGATCTAAGGATGGGCCGGACTCCAGCTTCCCGCCTCGGCAAGTCTCCGCCGGAACCTGCTGGTTCGTCCGATGACCTGACCATACTTGAGGTAGTTTTCCTGTTCGTTTTCTTATACCCTTTTCGTTACTTCCAATCTGTAGATCTTCCCTCGGCCGGCAACAAACCACGGGTTCATGAGCATGTGGCTCCGGCCGCAAGCTGAGGTGGGGGACGAGTTCCTGGACAACCTCATGGCCGAAGGCCGGAAGAGCGATCCTCCGGCTGCCGATGCCGGCCCCAGCCGTGCCTCTTCCGGCAAGCGCCCTCGGACTGAGGTCATTGGCGGGAAGCAAGTCGGCGCCAAGCGCTACAAGCAGAGGCGGATGCCGATGTCTTCCGGGTAAGTTTTATCTCTTTTTACTCTCTTTGTTTCCGCCGAGTTCTTCTCCGGTTGCTTTTTTCCAACTTGTTTCCTTTTTCCTTTCTTTCAGCCCTGCACTTGAGCTTGGCTCTGCCGGCTCCGCTGGCTCCGCCGGCTCCGCGAGGACTTCAACTCCTCCTCCTCATTCAAGTCCGGTACTATCTGGTGCCGGCAACACCTCTGCCTCCCCTTCGGGAGGCACCACAAGATTCGGGGCGCGCGGCCCCAACACCTCCGGATCACCGCGCGGAGGAGGAACTCATTTCCCCTCCGGAGACCCAAGACACCGGCGCCGGCAACATCGGCGCCGGCCGGACTGATGCCGGGCAGGGCGGAACCTTTGGTTCCTCCTCCCCGAAGAAGAAGAAGAAGCAGACAAGCTCTTCGCCTACCGCGCCGGATGCTTCCGCGCCGGTACCTTCTCCTCCTCCCAAGGCCACGCCGACACCGCCGCCCAGCCAAGGACCTTCCGTGGCCAAGCAACCGGCGCCGTCGGGGACCCCTAAGATCACCACTTTCCTCAAGCCCGGGGCTTCCCGCGGCAAAGCTGTGGAGGGCGCCGGCTCAGGCAGCTCGGGTGACTTGGTGCTGCACGTCAGCCCCGCTGCCCTCGCTGCACAGGACAAGCCCACCGGCCTCCTGGGCCGGATTGTTGATCTGAAGCGCGCGGGCAAGGACCTGGGGCACCTTCTCCCCTATGCTCGGAAATGGAATGAGGCGGATATCTCCGTTTCTACCCGCGGCTTGGGGAAGGATCGCCTTCCGGCACCGGACCTCGCTGGGCCTCGGTGTCTTGAAGAACACTTCTCGCGGCTCAAACGCGCCGTGAAAGAGTTCGACGGTGCACGGTATGATGCTACCAACAACGTGGTGGTAAGTTTTACCAACTCTCTTTTATAATTTCTATTGATGCCGGTTTCTTTTCTTTCCGGATCTTATCTATTCTCCCGAGTCCCGAGTTTTGGGTTAAGAACTTTGTTCTTAGCGCAAAACTTATCTTAAAAGCTTAGAATGAAACCGGCATTGCCGATCCCGAGTTTTGGGTTAAGAACTTTGTTCTTAGCGCAAAACTTATCTTAAAAGCTTAGAATGAAACCGGCATTGCCGATCCCGAGTTTTGGGTTAAGAACTTTGTTCTTAGCGCAAAACTTATCTTAAAAGCTTAGAATGAAACCGGCATTGCCGATCCCGAGTTTTGGGTTAAGAACTTTGTTCTTAGCGCAAAACTTATCTTAAAAGCTTAGAATGAAACCGGCATTGCCGATCCCGAGTTTTGGGTTAAGAACTTTGTTCTTAGCGCAAAACTCATCTTTAAAAGCTTAGAAAGAAACCGGCATTGCCAGTCCCCGAGTTTTGGGTTAAGAACTTTGTTCTTAGCGCAAAACTTTTAAAAGCTTAGAAAGAAACCGGCACTGCCAGTCCCCGAGTTTCGGGTTGAAAGTTTGTTTCTTTCTCACAATTGCCTTTCTTTGAACGAGCACCGCTGACGCCGGAAGATTCTCTTTGAGGAACTTCTATGGGAGCATCGGGACCTTCTTGAGGCCCACGGCCATTGCCAAGGTTCGTTTGGTTTCTCTTGCCTCCGGCACCTTTTCACCGGAGTGTTTCCTTCTTTGAAACTCACGCATTCTTTGTTTACCGGTTGTTCGGAAGCTAGTCTCGAGGCCACGAAGGCCCGGGTCGCCAAGCTTCAAGGTATCAACTTTTCTTTTACTGCTAATCTGTTCCTTTTTCCATTTCACCTACTTTTGCTTGCTAAGTCTTTTCTTTCCGGTACTTAGGCGAAAAGGAGCAGCTCCTCAAGGAGCACAACGAGGCACTTGGAGGCCCGGAAGACCGCCACGGGAGAGCTCAAGGAGCAAGCTATACAAGCCGCGCTCCGGCATGATCGAGGCCTTGAAGGACGCCCGGGTAGCGGCGGAGGCCGGGCTGGCGGAGGTTGTGGAGGACTCCACGAACACCAACGCCGTCTTGACGGCGAAGCTGGAGGAGGAAAGGAAGGCGCGGAAGGCGGCGGAGCGTCTTATTGACACCATGACCACCGATCACCGGGAGTATGATCGGTTGGTTATGAAGATAGATGCGCTAGCCCTCCGTAAGCTTACGCCTTGCCCCTTCTTTTGCTTATAAGCCTTTTCCTTGAAGATTTATCTTCGTTCCTTGCTTTTTCCGACATGTTTTTTCCGACATACTCTTTCCGGTGTCTCGTGTTTATGTTTTCCCTTCTTCTGTAGAGCACTTCCCGGCATCCCGGGCCTTTGCTTTGTGAAGAAGGTGAGGGAGGATCGGATCGCGCGGGAGTTTCCCAACATGGATGCGCATTCGGGACGGGTACGACTATCTTGTCGCCCTCTCGGCGCGGGTCCGGCATATGCGTTGCGTCGACCGGCTTCTTGTCGACCTGCCAACCGCCGCCATCCAGATCTTCAAGGTGTTATGGCCTGAGGAGGAGCTGCCGGAGAACATCACGCTCACCGCCAACCGGCTCAAAGATGCCGGGCACCGGATCCGTGAGTGGCAATGCTCGCGGCTCGCGCCGGAGCCGACACGGCGCTGCGCTCGCGTGCTCACTGGTACCCTGCTCTCGATTTGGATGCTCTCCGGGGCGTGCGCGCGGATGCTCCCACGGACACGGACCCGGCGCTCACCGCGAAGCGCGGGACCGGGCATGCCGGCTTGCCGAATATGCCGAGGTCCGCACCTTCATCCCACCCCTCCTGGCGTCAAGGACTACCTCGGCGATGAGGAAGAAGAAGACGAGGGAGATGAAGATGAAGCTGCTGGGGACGTGCCGCCGGAAGCTCCCGAAGCCGGCGCTACTCCGATGATGCCGAGGCCGGTGCTTGCTCCATCCGACGCCCCTGCTGCTCGATGACCTTTTATGACACCTTTGCCTGCTATGTACTGTTGGCCCTGTTTACCTTAAGACAATGTCAGTTAAATTCTGCCCCGGTATGCGGGGGCTTATGATGTAAAACTTAAGTTTGCCTGTGGTTGTGCTACAACATTTCCTGCCGGTAAGTTATACCGGTAGCTAAGTATTTATGAGTTTGTCTTAGCATAATTTGCTTTTGGTTTTGATTTTATCCTGCACTGCAAAGATTTCTCAATTTCTTCCGCATCCAATTTGATGCATACTTGGTTCTTTTGCCTTGGCTCTGCCTGCCTTCTCTGGGCGTTCTTTGGCGTATGAGCACAAGGTTCTTTCACCAAACAAGCATCTTCTTGAACTTAGAAATAACTTTGAAATTTTGCAAAAAACCGGTTTAACGGGGTTAATTAAACTTTCCGGATTGTTCTTTCCTGCTCTCCCTTTTCGCAGTTCATGTGCTTATCCCCTACCGGTTTATCTTGCTTGCCATGAAGCCGGTTTGCGGACAGCAGCAGAGTCGAAGACTCCGGTAGGATTTAGCACACTACTAAACCGGAAAGAAAAAACGTTCAATAAGCAACCGGTAAACTGAAAAAATAGACAAGTTACATGCAACTTAAGTTGGGGTAGTCCCCGAGATTTATTCAAGGTTCCGACATCTTTTATTCATAGCACATAAGGTACAAAAAGGAACTTCTTACACCACCACTTCAAGAGTAGAAAGGACGCAACGAGCTACGTTCCATGGACGCTTGCTCTCCTCTCCGGACTTGTCCGCCTTTCCTTTTCCACTCCTGTGCATCAATCAAGTAGTATGCATCATTGTGAAGCACCTTGCTTACAATGAAGGGACCTTCCCAAGGTGGCAAAAGTTTATGCCGGCCTTCGGTGCGCTGCACTAGGCGAAGCACAAGATCTCCTTCCCGGAAAACTCTTGGATTGACTTTCCGGTCATGATAGCGTCTTAGGTTTCTGTTGATAAATGGCTGTTCTTGCCAACGCTAGCTCTCTTGCTTCTTCTAGCAAGTCCACATCATTTTCTCTGGCCTCGTTGACCTCTTGCTCGGTATAGAGCTGTACCCTTGGTGAATCATGGATGATGTCGGTTGGTATCACCGCTTCGCCCCATAAACCATGAAGAAAGGAGTGTACCCGGTAGACCGGTTTGGGGTTGTCCTTATGCTCCACGGCACGATGGTATCTCATCAAGCCAACACCCCGGTGCTCTCTCCCTTGCGTCAATGAGTCTTGGTTTGATACCGGATAATACCAAGGCATTCATTCTTTCCACCTGGCCATTGCCTTGCGGGTGTGCCACTGAGCACAAATCCAACCGGATATTCTTATCCTCGCGAGAATCTTTTGAACTCCCCTTGAGCAAAGTTGGTTCCATTGTCGGTGATGATGCTTGTGCGGGTATCCATACCGCAAGATGATATCCTTCAAGAATTTCACAGCTGTATGCCCATCACACTTTGCGATAGGTTTTACTTCTAGCCATTTGGTGAACTTATCCACCATGACCAAGATGTGAGTCATGCTGCTCCTTGCGAGTCTTGAATGGGCCAACCATGTCCGGGCACCAAACGGCAAATGGCCATGTCGGCGGTATTGTCTTTAAACCGGACGGCTGGGGTATGATTTTGCTTGGCGTACCTGCGGCACCCGTTGCATTTCCTTACCAAATCCTCGGCGTTCGCCAAAGCGGTGGGCCAATAAAACCCATGCCGGAACACTTTTGCCACCAGCGCCCTTGACGAGGCATGATGCCCACATTCTCCTTGGTGAATTTCCTCAAGCATTTCTTTCCCTTCCTCCGGTTCCACACATCTTTGAAGGACACCGGTAACGCTTCTCTTGTACACCTCACCATTGATGAATGTGTAAGCTTTGGACCTTCTCTGTATCCTCCTTGATTCATTTTCGTCGGCCGGCAAGGTGCCGTTGATCAGGAATTCCTTAATAGGTTTAACCCAAGATGGTATCTCTCGAACCAAAAACACAGGTGCATCAATCTCCATGCTATCCACCGGCATCATTTCTTCCGGCACGGTAGTCCACGAGCTTGCCGGAACAGTCCCGGGTTCGCCGGAGCGGTCCCGGGTTCCCTCCATCGATATCCATTGGCACAATGTGTGACTCCGGAACAAAAATTGATTCCGACTCGGGACTTGGCTTGATTGATGGTACTCTCGGGTGCGCGAGAGCTATCCCGGGAGGAATTTCTTGTCGGGATGAGCCTATCTTGGACAAAGCATCCGCGGCTTCATTTTACGCACGCGGTACATGGTGAAACTCACAACCTTCGAAGAATCCGGCAATCTTTTGCACGTGAAACCGGTACGAGGCCATGTTGGCATCTTTTGCGTCCCAATCTCCGGAACAACTGCTTGTACCACAAGATCTGAATCTCCATAGCAAATGATCCGGTGTGCACCGATTTCTTTTGCGACCTTAAGCCCATGGATCAAAGCTTCATATTCAGCGACATTGTTCGATGCCCTGAAATGTACTTGCAAAACATACCGGAGGTGATCTCCTTTTGGTGAAGTAAGCACCACACCGGCACCCAGACCCTCCTTGAGCTTGGATCCATCAAAGTGCATTTTCCGGTACTCTATCTTCGATCCGGCGGTTTGTATTGCATCTCCGCCCAATCAACAAGGAAATCAGCCGAGCTTGTGATTTTATGGCATCTCTTCTTTCGTACACTGGTACGTATGGTGATATACTGAATTGCCCATTTCGCAATCCGGCCGCTAGCGTCTTTGTTGCACATGATGTCTGAGATGGGTGCTTCACTCACCACCTTCATAGGATGTTCCTCGAAGTAGTGCTTGAGCTTTGTGGCGGCCATAAACACGCCATAGGTCATTTTACGGAAGTGCGGGTAGTTTTGTTTTGAGAGGGAGAGCACCTCGCTCGGGTAGTATACCGGCCTGCGGGACGGTTTTCCTTCCTCTTCTCTTTCTACTACCACAACAACACTTACGACCCGGTTGGTTGCTTGCTATGTACAACAACATGGGTTCTCTTTCCAACGGCGAAGCCAATATTGGCGCGGTAGCTAACATTGTTTTCAGCTCTTTGAACGCTGCATCTGCACGAGGGTCCGGACGAACTTATCGGATTTTCTCATTAAGGCATACAACGGCAAGGCCTTTTCTCCCAACACTGCTTATGAACCGGCTCAGCGATGCTAAGCTTCCGGTAAACTTTTGTATATCCTTCAAATCCTGTGGTATTGTCATTCTTTCGATTGCCGGATCTTTACCGGATTGACTTCAATGCCTCGGCTCGAGACAAGGAAACCCGGCGGCTTGCCGGCGGGGACACCGAAAGTACATTTTGCCGGATTGAGTTTCATCCGGAACCTCCTTAGGTTATCAAATGTTTGCGGAGATCATCGATTAGGGTATCTTTTACCTTAGTTTTTATCACGATGTCGTCCACATACACCTGCACATTCTTTCCGATCTGATCAAACAAGCATTTTTGCATACGGCGCTGGTACGTTGCACCGGCGTTGCGCAAACCAAAAGGCATAGTGATATAACAATAAGCCCCGTGCGGGGTAATGAACGCGAGTTTTATTTGATCTTCCTTTTTCAAGGGAATGCGGTGGAAGCCGGAATAGGCATCCGGGAAGGACAACAACTCACACCCGGCGGTTGAATCAATCACTTGATCGATTCGTGGCAAAGGAAAAGGGTCTCTTGGGCAAGCTTTGTTGAGGTTAGTGTAGTCGATGCACATGCGCCACACCTTCGGAGCTTTTGCCTCCGGGTTCTCATCTTTCTTCTTTTCAACCATCACGGGATTGGCCGGCCACTGCTGTGTGCGTGACCTCCACAATGAATTTGGCAACAAGCAGTTTGGTTACCTCTTCTCCTATGATCTTTCTTCTATCTTCAGCGAACCGGCGCAAAGGTTGTCGCACCGGCTTGGCATCTTTCCGAACGTTTAAGGAGTGCTCAGCCAGCTCCCTCGGAACACCTACCAAGTCTTCAGTTGACCAGGCAAAGATGTTCCGATTCTCACGGAGGAAGGCGGCGAGCGCGCTTTCCTATGCTTGATCGAGGCCGGCACCGATACGAACGGTGCGGTGCAGGTAGGCCGGATCCGGCACAATGTCCTTCGTCTCATTTGTTGGCTTGAATGCCGGAGCGCTCGGACTTGCACTCATTGCCGCTAAGCTCGGCTGCGAGGGCCGAGCCGGCGCAACGGTTGTTTGCATCCTTTTCTTTTCCTCCGCGATCACCGGCGATTCCGCTAGGTTCGATCCGGCGAGATCTTTGTTTCCGGCGAGACTTTGTAGTTTCCCACCACAGTTAGTGGTCCACGAGGTCCCGGCATCTTCATCTTGAGGTAAGCCGTATGGGTTGAGGCCATGAAAGCTGCTAATGCCGGTCTTCCCAGCAATGCATGGTAGGGACTGTCTAGATCCACCACCTCAAACTCCAGATTTTCCACCCGGCAATTGTCACGTCCTCCAAATGCCACGTCCACCGGACCTTTCCCACCGGTGCGCGAGGACAAACCCGGAACGATTCCATGGAAGGTTGTGCGCGTTGGCTGAAGCATGTTTTCCGTTATGCCCGGCGTATGCATGGTATGCTTGTACATGATGTTGATGCTACTGCCATTGTCTATCGGCACTTTGCTGAACTTCACTCGAGTTTGTGGCCCCTTCATGATTGGGTCCACAACAAGAGCATATCCACCGGATTCGGCATAATCTTGGGGTGATCCTTGATCGACCAAGTAATTTCCTGGTTTGACCACTTGCATGTACTTGGGCACTGCCGGCATCACGGCATTTACTTCCATGGAGCGGCGATGTAGGCTTTGCACGTACTGTCGGCTCGGTGACAAAAACAACACGGCATACATGTGGGTCTTCGTAAACATTCCGGCCTAAAGGTGGCGGTGGAGGTAGCTGGTTACCATCTTGTTCCACCCGGTTAACTTGCTGATGCTTGCTTGCCGGTTTCGTTGCACCGGTAGAGCGTTTGGCCCGGTAGCGGCGGTGGTGGAGGCATCTGCTGCTGCCGCGGCATGTCCGGAGGTGGCATCATTGCATTGCCTCCTCGCCCTTGGGCATCTTTTCTTGTCCCTTTTTCCATCAAGTACTTGGTCCGGGTACAATCCTTCGTCAGATGGTTTGACGGGTGCGCCGGATTCGGTGTGTGCCACCTGCAAGGTTGGTCCATGGCCGCTTCCATGGTGTATTTTGCGGGTTCTTGCCAGTTTCTTTTCTGGACCCAGGGTTTCTTTTCCACCCATTGTTTCTTTGGACCCGCCCATGGCTGCGATCCGGTTCTCTGCCTCTGGCTGCCACTGGCATCAGAGTCCTCCTGCACAGCAGCAACTTGCTGCGGACCGTACCTTCGATCCGGAAAGTCTTCTCTCCTCTTGTTGTTCCGGTTGTCCCGGTGTTGCTCTTGGCGTAGCTGTTCCGGTTCGAGGCTGCAGTGCCGGCTGCGTTGGGTCTCCCAACGCATAGTTATCCGCCACACGTATCATCTCTGCCAACGTTGTCGGCATGTTCCGCTGCAGCCTTTGCCACAACGGCGAACCTCTTTTGCACCCTCTGCTGAACCAAGCAATGGCACTGCGCCTCGATTATTCCTTCGCAAGAGTTCCTTATGGTATTCCACCGGGCCGGATAATCCCGGTGCTGTTTCGTTCGGGCGGCTGCGGACACGGAGCAAGTTGCTTGCGGCCTGTTCGGCCTTTGATAGGTACTGCTGAAATTGCTCACAAAAGCTTCCTCAAAATCCAGCCAGCCGTTTATGCTTCCTGCCGGCAAGTTGTTTAGCCAGATTCTTGCTGGCCCAACCAGAAACGACGGTATGATCCTTACGGCCCAGCGCCGGTTTCCTCCTCCGGCTACGGTTCCTCCGCCTCCAGCGACATACACCGCGGTCACGTAATCCGCGAGCCAATCTTCCGGCTTCGTAGTGCCATCGTATGTTTTTGTGTCACGGGGCAACGTGAAGTTGCGAACTGGTGGTTTTTCTCTCATGATTACTGGGGCCGAAGCACTTTGGACCTGGAGGACCTTCCTCCTCGATCATTTCGACAAGTATACTCTATCCGGACGGTGCCTCGCATCCCGTTCCGGTAAGTATCTCTCTCCCAAGCGTTCTCCCGGAGGGTTCCGGTATGCTTGCCGGTGCTGTTAGAATCAGCTTCATCGTAACGTTCCGGTGCCGCGGCCCTTGCCTGCCGGTACCTTGGTGGAGGCATTTCTTCCTCATCTTCATCATACGCTGCCCTTGCGGCCGGATAGTTTGCCCGGTTTCATGTTTACCGGCATGTTTGTTTCCGGCATAGCCTTCTTTGGCGTAGCCTCGCTCCGCCCCTTGGCTTTTTCTACCGGCATCGTGTTGCCCGGCTTTACGTTTACCGGCAAGGACCGGATCATACACGATCATCTGCCGTGCGTTCACTTCTTTTTCTTTTCTTAAATCGGATGGGGGACGAGGCCTGCCCCTGGGACTTGCTTCCGGCATTCTTTGTTGAACGCGCGGATTTCGAGGCTATTGCTTTGTTCAGCCTAGCCGGCTGCTCTGCGTTCTGCTGCTCTACGGCGTCAAGCAGCTCTCGACACGCTCTTGTTGTTTTGCCGAGCCTCTCCGGTAAGCGAATCACACGGATCTACGGCAGCCTTAGCAGCTTTTATTGTTTTATCCGGACTGCTTGTACTTAGGTTTCTCTACAATGCTAACGGATGCCGAGGTACTCTTGCCGGTAAGAATCTCCTTACGCAAATCCCGATCTAGATTGCGAGCCTTAAGCCTATTTTCCGGTATCCTAGCAGCATGAGCGCTAACAGAAGCAAAGCCATGGGCAGCGTTATACTCACGTACGGTTAGGTTCAGCTCGCGGCTGCGCCTTGACAACGTCTTTGCCGCTCTCGAGTATCCTCGGGCGCTGCGCCTCCGGCTCCGCTTGAGCCGCTGCCGGGTCGATGTTACGCGCGATGGGGGTTGCCGGCGCGTTCATCGCCGTTTGGAGAGGCGTTGCCGGTGGCGCGGATGATGCTCCCGCTGCGCTGCGTCGCGCTCCGGCGGTGGCTTAGCCGCACGGGTCGAAACCGCGCGACCGGCACCTTCGGCCTCCACCTCCTTTCCTGCACCAGCCACACCGGTCATCATTACCTCGACGGCTGCCGGGCGCGCGACCAGCACGAGCCATCTTGGCGGGTCCGGTGCCACCGGCACCGGCGAGAGCGGCGGCGCACGGGGACGGTGCCGAAGTAGATGCGGTGGCTGCCGAACTCGATGATGCGGCCGTTCTTGGGGAAGATGCCGCCGTTGGCGAAGCAGCCTGCGTTGTCGTTGATGAAATCGATGGAGTAGAAGTTACTGCACCGGCGCGGACACCGTCCGCTCACCGGCGAACTCGAGGAGGCCCGCCCGAATGTGAACTCCGGCATGCGCCACTTCATGCCCCACGGTGGGCGCCAAGCGTCGTCGTGGTGAACGGACGGATGCCATAGGATGGCTTAGATTGGGGCCGAATGGACGCAAGAGGATTCGGGGGAGGGTTTGCGATCGGGTGGGAAGAGGTTCCGGATGGTTTCCTCAAGAACTTGGCCAGGGCCAGAGGTTGAAGAAGAAAGACACAAGGAAGAACTCCCTCTAGATCGCCATGTTCATAGATTCACACAAGTTACAAGCTTTCTCTTCATACACACACACGTACATACCTCGTGCCCGTAAGGAGGGCTGCCCCCTCTCCTTATATAGGGGAGAGGGTGGCTTACGATGCAAGGAACCCTAATGGCATCTTTGGACTTGGACAAACTACTTTACAAAGCTACTTTAATCGTAGATGACACCGGAGTCCTCTTTAATCGGGGCGGCGGCGTCCTCCGGCTTCTTTGACCGTCATCCTTCCCTTTATCGTCATCCCTTGGTCAAAAGTTACTTTGCTTAGCTCATCCTTGTCTTCTAGCTCCGGAGAGAATCTTTGACCAGCTTTGCCGACAAGCCCTTCCTTCCGGCGGCCCGGTATCTTTTATATCCAATTCCGGTATCCCTCTTATGAGGATACCGGCCTAACCTGTTCAGCCAAACGCCTATCTTAGACTCCGGCATGAACATCAAACCGGTACACTGATGGCTTAAACCATCCGGTTTGGCATGCCTTTGGCATACCGGGGGTCATCCCCCCAACAGTAATACCTGTGCATGCAAGTCACATAATTAATGCTAAAATTACTGGGATGTAGTTTGCTGTTTGGTTTCCCTAGACTAGCTGCCATGTCAGCCATCCATGGCAATAGGTATCTAGACCATCCATTCTCTCTACTAGGAGCAATCAACGGGAGGAGCAGGGAACCGAAAACTCAGCCTCTTTCCGCGCTTCTACATCTCTTGATTTCCCTCGTCAAAGTTCAAACCTACATGCGGGCTCGTCTATAAGTAGAAGCTAACTGCGAGTAACCGCGTGCGGTATCGTGTGTGACTTGTGACTTAGAATAGAATCATGGAAAAGTTAGAAACCGTACCACGAGCACGAAACACTTACACACAATAAAGTCGGCGTCGCCAGCATCGGAGACATATCTTAAGCAACAGCCGGTGACAGACACGAATCTCTTGTGGAAAATCGGCCGCTGCTTCTGTCCAGCCAGTCCTTCACTCTTTTCTATGAGCTGATTCACACCATCTTCTCTTCTGAAGTGGAGACAGATATCGTACATGCGGCATTCAATGGACCGAAAGCCACACACCTGAAAGGGAAACCGAGCAAGTGCTAAAAAACAAAGAACAGGTCTGAATAAAACCCAATAAGACTCCAACTAAATGATCGCTCTTGCAAGTATTGTGAAACAGAATCGCACGAGCGAAAGTATGACTGTGCACCAATTAGAAAACAGCTAGTAGCTGTTAATTAGGAAAAAGGGTTTCTGACTGCTCAATGCAACTCATGTAGTATTACCCAATGCCGATGGCCCTATATCTATCAGATGCATATTCGGTTCTATCAGAAGTGAGGGAGAAATAAGAATGCAATATTCCTGCTCGCATCTAAATACAAGTTATTGTGGTGCGTCGATTGAATCGCCAGGATCTAAACTCGTGCGCAATCTCCTCCTTCCGTGGAGAGAGTTCAGCGGACAAGATCACCGAGAATTCCTGCAACACCATGGCCTTGGAAAGCAGAAACCGTGCAAGTATCCTATCGAAGGCATGTCCGCTGTACTTTGCAATGTTGATCTGTTTCAGGCTACAACGCAAGCAGGAGACGTTCATCCGCCACAAACTCTTGGTCAGCCTGCTATAGTCAGCGCTGTCATCAACGCAGTTCCCAGCTGGTTCAACTTCTGAGTCCGATTCGTCATCATCCGAGTAGCAGCTTTTGTGCTTTGGTAGCGTGGGACCCTGAAGAAGAATGGTCAACATTTCCAGGTTCTTGGTGTTGCCGAGCAGGATGGCGACGGAGCGAATGGCGTTATCGGCACCAAGGAACCCCTTGAGGACCAGGTGCCTGAGAAGATGCAGGGAGCGGGCGACGGCCGCGAACTCGCTGCTAAAGTACGCCATTGATGGGCGCAGGGCAAGGCTAAGGTATGTCAGATTGGTGAACCGGCCGATGAGCTGAATGAGTGGAGCAGCTTCATGTTTTACTCTGCTGGAGAGGTCCTCGCAGATATCAATGGTTACCGCCGCCAGTGCGGCGTAGTCTGCGATCGAGAAGAAGGACGAATCTCGAGGAAGCCCTCCTCTGTAGTGCAGGGCTCGCAGGCGCCGGGTGTGCAGCACGACGCGCCTTGCGTTGTGGCAGCAGACCATGGCGAAGCTGCGCAGGTGGGCGCTGGTCACCGTGACCTCCTCCGTGGCGGTGGGGCACTCCTCCAGCGTGAGGTGGACGAGTCGCGGGCAGCTGTTGAGTAGCTGCTGCAGCGCCCCGTCCGGCGCCATGATCCGCCTAAGGCAGAGCGTCTCCAGCAACGTGACGGCGATTCCGCCCCTGGGCAGGTCGAGCGTCCAGCTCGTGAGGCACAGGCGGCGCAGCGTGGCGCGGCGTCTTGCTGTACATGCCCCTGACATCGTCTCCGAAGTCGGCGCGATTGCATTTTCCGCGCGCGCCCGAATTAATACAGCAGCTGATTACTCACGTCACGTGCTGCCAGGCCAAAATAAGCACCATTGGCGGAGTTGTGGATCCGCGAACCGTTTGACTGCCGGTGGCCGCGAACCCGGCAATGACACACGGCCGCGGTGGAAAGACAGATGTACGCGCGCGCGGTGGGCGCGGTACACGGAAACGCCAGCTGGCCTTAATTAATTCCTCGGAAAACAACGTGATGCATGAATGGCGCGCTTCTTCGAGAGTCGAGACCAACCAAACCTTGGTCCGACCCTTTGTTCGCTAGCGGTCGCGACTTTTAAATTTTTTTTTCTCTCTCTCGCGCGCCTGCCTGGCCTGGCTCCACCGGTCGCGCGCGCAATTTTCTTTTCTTTGGATCGACTGTGTTTGACTCGCTGGCTTCTTCTTTCTTGGTTCGCTTCACCTTCACCGGTCGCGTCTCTCTTTTTCCTCTCTCGCTCGCGGGATAAATAATTAAGAGGAGCGCCAGCTTAATTTGAAAAACAATACTGTAACAAAAATAGGGTGTGACTGGTGGATGCACGCATATATACAAGCGTGAACCATTTTTTGCATCAGCTGCGCGCGCGCGGGAAGTCAGACCGAGCACACGTCCTTTATTATTCCTTCGCGTGCTTAATTAATCCGTATATACTCTAGCCGGCTCTTTTTCATGATGCATACTAATCCGTATATACTCTAGTCAACATTGTTTGAAATTTTGGCATGGCAAATGCCAATTCTTCGATCGGACATATATCGGGTCATGTACATATATACTGCATTCCTTAGAATGAATAAAGCTTGTATACAATATTATTTTTATAAACGTCAAACCACGTAATGAACACATTAATTTGGAGCAAGCGCCAATTTCACCAGAGGTTCAAGGTCCGCGCCTCTCCTCCGGCGACGTCGTGGCCCAATCGACACAAAGACATGGTTGCCACTCCTCCCTGCAGGGCGCGCACGGCAACACAACAACGTTCCCAGCGTAACATCCATGTCGTGCTTATGACTTTCGTGGCTCTAGCTTCCGGCCGGCGGACCCGGATCCTTGCTGCAACCTCTTCGGCAAGGTGCATTACCTTGGGTTGGTCTCCTCGTGGAAAGATGGCCCATGGCGGCATGTACTGGGGGTGACGGTGCTACCTAGATTTGTCGGGCCGACGACGACGACACCTGTGGGCAGGTCACCTTCCTGGTGGCCTCGTTACTGCGCTTCTTATCTCCGCGTCCAAGTTCTCGAGGGATCCAACGACGTCGGTTTCACGCCGTCTCCCCTCTCGAGGGATTCACTTAAAGTAGAGTTCGGCCAACGGGTTTGTGGCTCATGTTGGTGGTCGTCATCGTCTTTGTGTAGCAGATAGTATGAGAATACATGAAGATGGAGTCAGGGCAAGGTTGCGGTAGTCGCTCCGCCGCGTGTCCGTGGGTTCATCGTGGTTTTGTCTATGGCTTGAAGTCGGAGTTGCATCAACGAGGTTCGTGTGGCGATGACTTCCCTACGACAACAATGACAAACGACGGCCTGCTCGGTGATCCTTCACGGCGCCAGCTTTGCATAGTTCTCATTCGCAACACGCCCTCGAATCTGAGACCGCACGGTCGTCGATGTATGTGGTCATTTGTTTGATGGTTTTTATGGCTTAACGCTCCCATCACCGTGAGTGCACCTCATGTTGAAGTCCATGGCGATGTCGGGTTCGTTAGCTCAAGGATGAGCAACGGCGATGACACATGCATGCTACCTCGGTGGTGTGTTTCCCCTCGACGGTGTGTGTAGCGTTGCTGTGTGCAGTTCAGCCGGCCTTGTTGTACCAGTTTTCCCCTTAATCAATGAAAATAGAAGTCTTTTATGCCTTGTTTTTTTAGAAAAAAGACGCACATCATTTCGATCTTTTAGCCGACGTTTGCAGGAACTCATCCATTGCCTTGTATCGTCTGGCGGTCTGGCCAAATGAAATGAGCACCATATTTGATTGCGCTTTGCCTAATGGCCGCCTTTATATGCACGAGACCGTATATAATCCACTGGGTACGTGCCCGCAAAACGAACGAACGAACGAAGTCAAATGAATAAAAAACCAAGGAACGAAGCGTCCAGGAATCCAAAACGAACAAGTCAAATAAAAAAACAAAGGAAATGAAGCGTCCCGGCTGCCGCTGCCTTTTCTTTTCCATAATGCATCAAACGATCCATCTTTGCTGCATCCTGCATATACTCTCCATCAGTAAACACTTTTTTTTGCGGGTAATAAACACTTGCTCTTTGCTCGCATCTCCTCGGTAACTTTCTTCACCGCGAAAAAAAAATGGTACTACCTCTGTCCATTTTTAGATGTCAAAAATTTGTCTAAATTCGAATGTATCTAGACATTTTTTAAACACAGATACATCCAAATTTATATGAACCATTGTACATCTATTAATGAACGGAGGGAGTATTATAGTCAACAGTGTTTCAAATTTACATGTGCCTAGCCGCATTGCATAAATTAATTCAACAAATTTTTTTTTCAATACTCCACCTATCGTCGCCGCTGCCGGAGGAGGTGGCCTCGCAAGCCACAAAGTTCTGCGCCAATTTCAACAAATGTTCGACGCGTAGATCTAGCGTCTTCGCTGGCGCCTCGCCCCTCCCACGACGTGGCGGCCAGTTGGTGCCAAGACGTTCTTGCCGCTCCTCCCCATACCTCGGCTCCACATCAGTCCTCTGCTCCTCTCCTAGTGCGGCTCCCCATGTGGCGACAACTTTCGTGTTTCCACCTTCCGTTCGGTAGCGGCTTCGGGCATATGTTTGTATCCTTGTGGATTGGTGGCGGACAAGGACGCTGGATAGAGGGGGAGGGGCTATCCGATTCTGCATTTGGTAGCGAGATAGCCGGAGAAAGTCGGGCACGGATCCGTCGTTGCCGACGACGGCGGCGCTGGATAGGAGGGGCTACCCGGTTATGGATATGGGAGCGAGACAACCGGCCCCTAATCGTTTGGGGCCAACGACGGCTGGTGCGCCCGTGGGCGTTGTCAACTTGTTGGAGGCCTCCTTGATGCGCTTCTCGTCTCCGCGTCAAAGTTCTTCAGGGGTAACCCTAGATTTGGGCTACGCGAATCGGGCTATGCCGGCTCCGCGCTATCTCCCCTCTTGAGGGCTCCATTTCAAGTAGAGTTTTGCCAGCAAGTTTGTGGTTTGTGTTGCTGCTCGTCGACGTCTTGTGTAGCAGCGGCTATGAGGATGCGAAGGGATGGAGCCGGTGCAAGGTTTCGGTAGTCGCTCCGCGGTGTGTCCGAGGGTTCATCGTCGTTTATTTGTGGCTTGAAGTTGGAGATGCGGTGGCCAGGTCCGTCGGCGTGTGTGGCCAGTTGTTTTGTAATCCCTCCGTTGGGGTTTATAAGATGAGAGAGCTTTTTAAAATTGTTTGGAATCATAAGCTCTCGCTTATTTATTGTCCTCTCTACCCAATGCTTGTTCTATTTTTCTCTCTATCCTCTTAAAACTATTGGTGTATGCGATAACTAATGAGAAGAGTTATAGAGCTGCCCTAGCGAATTAGACCTTCGAGCTGATAATCCTATACGGAGGGAGTAGTTCTGATGGCTTGATGCTCTTGTCACAGTCCTATGGAAGTGGATGGCAAATTCGGGTTCACTAGCTCTAGGAGGAGAGACGGCGATGACGCTTGCGTGTTATTTTTTTTCCAAACACAATACCTTGGTGTTGCGTTTTTTCCTCGATGGTGTGTATCGGCCAAATCGGTGTTTTTCAGCCGTCCGTGTCGTACCGGGTTTCCAAAATTTAAGCTGACACTCTCATCGTCTTAATCGATGGAAATATAAGTCTTTTGCCCTGTTTTAGAAAAAACATATCATTTCGATTTGTACCCGACCTCGTTTGCAGGAACTAAACCATTGCCTTGTCACTGTCCTGCCAAACGGGCAATATATTGGGTTGCCAATTCCCAAACGAACAAGTCAACATCAAATTGAAAACAAAGGAAACGAAGCGTCCAGGAATCCCAATTCCCAAACGAACAAGTCAACATCAAATTGAAAACAAAGGAAACGAAGCGTCCCCGTCCTCGCTGCCTCTTCTCTCTCTCTCTCTCCCGACCGCCGCCGCATCCTGAGACCACACCGCCGCCGCATCCCGGCCGCACCAGCCTCTCCGTTCTCCTGCACTTCCTTCTCCCGGCCCACTCAATCGCCACCCACATCCCCGCGCCCCCGCCAAGCACCTGCGTCACCTGCTCGACAGCTTCCCCGGCGTCGCCTCCCCACCATACACCGGTGGTATGTGAGCCGGCGGCGGATGATGCGCCTGAATCAGAGGAGCTAGGCCTACCTCGACTTCCACCCGGAGAGAATTTCACCACAGCCTCCATCCGCCTCGCGAGCCCTGGCGTCGGCCACGAAGCAGCGCACACCGCCGATGATGTCGACCACCGCCGCCGTCGGCATCTACAGAGGCATGCGTACTCAAGGTATTGATTTGCCTAGGTCCAATTTGGAATCCTCTTCCTTCTCCCCCAATTTAATCTGTCCGACTTCAAAATCGATTATTTCCCCCGACCAGACCAGCCGGACGAGGAGGAGAGGATGCTCGGAGCTAAAGCTGTGCACGGGCAAAGTCAAGGAGGCAGCCAGTATCCATGATGGGCTACGAGGCAAGCCTGGACGTGTGCGTAGGCGCAGCGTCCTGCAATTTGTGCAAGATACAGCCGTCACGGCCAGACCACCAACAGTCTGTCGGCGGCAACGACGCTTGCTGCCAAATGGATGACTCAGCAGCCGATCAATGTTCATCTTGTCCTGCCAAAGCATGAATCTACTTTCAGTTCTGGAGCAGCTTCTAAATATATATGGATATAATCAATCCTCTCGACCTGTAGGTTCCCACTTTTCCGTTTCAATGTTTTAGTTGTACTAGCATCGACGCAACTTTTTTCGCAAGGTACATCGATTTTCCAGGGAGAGGATTCTGTATGTCACGGGACCAACCTGAAATTTGGCCTACTATGCATATAAATAAATTGACATACTAACCTAGGTCAGAAAATCTGTCTAGTTTGAGAATGGTTATTTGTGGATCTTATAGAATGCAACATCAGAGAAATGTCTATCACACATCTTTAGATTTAACTGTACCTGATTTTATCTATGATGTCTACCTAGCGGTCATATTGGCTATAATGTTGATGTAGGTAAATGGAGCGGCTCCGGCGGCAACACTCGGCTATGCATCCCTCACATCCATCTACCACTGTGGTCAGAATGCTACTAGTAGGACCTGTACTTCGAGGAGGAAGTGGGGACATTTGTTGGTTCTGGTGTGGCGCCCTCTCTGCTTGGGTTCACCACCGATGACCCCTGGATCCACGTATGTTCTTGGAGAGGACACAGCTATCCTGTGGCATGGCCGTGGATGACCTCAAGCATGAGGTGTCTAGGATGGAAACTTGCTCGCATTACCATCAACTGCGGCGCCATGGTAATCTCACTCACTCCAATCCTGCTGTTCTGGTATGTATAGATGCTGCACATGCTCATCTCTGTGTGTGCATTATGTATGGTTCTTGCAAAATCTGAGGATGGGTTTGTGAAGAGTAAGAATTCCTGAAATTTTGGTTCGGAAATACTATGTTCCCTTGATATTTTATTTGTGATGTAACCGTCTAGTGTGTCCTGCTTTCTGTGTGAGTTCAATGAGAGCTACAAATCAACTCTTTATGAATTTGGTTATCCTATTTCTAAAGCAGCTAGATTGCTTACTTTCAGTTTTGTTTTTTCTAAAATATATATAATGGATCCTGTCAAGGTGTAGGTTTCTTGTTGTTATGTTTGAATGTTTTAGCTCTGCTATTCACTTGTAAGAACGCCCTTTAACGAGGAGAATTTATTTGGGTTCAATGGAAAAGATTTTGTATATATATGAACATAACAACTGAAATTTGGTCTGCTATATAAATAAATTGACATACTAACCTAAGCTAGAAAAACCTGTCTAGTTTGAGGATTGATATGTGTGGATCTTCAGAGTGCAACAACAGAGAGATGTTCATCACATTTCTTTAGATTTAAGCGCAACTAGATTTTTATGTTGTCTATCTTGCTATTGTACCAAAAACTCATATCTTGCTATTGTACCAAACACTCATATCTTGCTATTGTACCAAACACTCATATTTGCTATAATATTGATGCAGGTCAATGGAGCGAATTGGTGGATCCGGCGGCTGTGCTTGTGTGGAGGCTGAAGATCCCTCTCAGGATGCTATTAGTAGGGCTTGTACTTCGAGGAGGATGTAGGGCTCGACCCGTTCGTTGTGCTGCAGCGCACGTGGTTCTGGTGTTGTGCCTTTGCAGCCTGGGTTCACCACTGTCAACACCACTCTCGCCAGCCACGGTGTTGCTACTATCCCGGAGAGGACACTACCGTCTGCTGCTCGGGCATGGATGACATTGAGCACGTCGTGTCCAGGAGGGGCACGCTCACCAGCTGGTCCATCAAGTATGGCGTCAGGGTAATCTCACTCTATCTAGCCCAGGTTGCTTGGTATTTATGGTTGCTCCACATGCTCATGTACGTGTATGTGTGCATCATGTATGTTCTTGCCAAATGCGAGAAATAGACTAGGAAAAATTAAGAAAGTGAGAATGTTTGCATGGTCCTTACGTTTTTCTTCTATTGGATGATTTGTTTGATCTGAATTACTAACCCTTTTCTCTTGGTTGTTGCGGCCATGTACAGGAGAAGACCATGGTCGTGGTCATGGATCTGGAGTTGCCTGCATTAGGCATGCAATGCTCCACCAAGAACACACCTTCTGCCGCCATGTTGTGTATTACTTCCTTCCCATTAAATTCTCTTTTATTTCTACCAACTGCTCATGTAGTTCTGGTTAAAAAATAAAAAATAGCCACCGAATAAAGTTGACTACTTCTCTATTTTGTTGTGTGAGAGGGGAATAAATAAAGTTGATTGATTTCACAGTTAACTATCTCACTTTCTCATCTGGATGGATGCATCTGGTTTATGATTGTGTTGTTGTTGGTCAAGGACATGCGTAGGCTCTATTAGGCCCGGAAGGATCTCGATGATGTTGTGCCCTTCCGAGAGCAATCAGACATTGGTACCTACGCTAGCCATTCCTTAGCTGATCTCACTGGTGAGCTATACACAAGCTAATAAAAAAGAATTACATCAAATTTCCCCCAATTTTAAGGCTTCTAAATAAGTTTGTTTGCTGCCACAGATCGATTTGGATGGCGGTGAAGACCGTCCAGTTGTTTATGGTCGTTCTTAGGAGGTAGGCAAGCATGCATTTCGATATGGAGATGATATTGCAAAGAATTTGGGTACCTGAGGGTCATACATGGTCTTGGTGGGGGCGCGTGAGGTATCAACATATGAACGATTTAGAGAAACTCGCTACATGTACTGCTGGGTTCACTGACTATGCAAACCGTTATGGAGGGTTGTGGATGAATCCCAGTTTCGTCTACATGATAGTACTACACATGCTAGTTTTGGTATGCTAAAGAGCTTTCCCTGTCCTAGCTGCCTAGTTATACCTTCTTACATTCATACAAGTATCAATGTTTACTTTGTTTCATTTAGAGCTGGCCTTGCAGAAGGAAAACAGTTATGCAGGCCAAACTGATAAATTCAGAGTCGAAATCCTGCTTAGTAAATTTTCAATAGAATGATCCCTGGGATGATAACTCATTTTAATATTAGAAAGTGAATCTGTATTAATAAATATTTATTAAACCAAAGGTTGAAGTGGTTTTCTTTAGGGTTCAAACTTGTATTTTGCAAGGTTTGCACTGTCAATAGTGCAAAAAGGCTATATTTTGATTTATACAACGTCAATATCTTTGTAGGCTACATTATTCAAGTAGAGATCATTATGTTCCTTCTATAAACATCTTGATAGCTGAGAAAATATTTGTATTACATTTACGAAATGGTTTGGCAAGATGCACTCGTGAAAAACAATGTCCAATCATTAAGCTTGTATCTATCTTCCAAAAATTACTTTGGTTAGGATGACTATGCAAATGTAACGATGGGTTTATGGATAATTCTTTGTGCCATCTATGGGAGGATAATACTCACTCCTTCTAAATCTCGTTCTTTCTAACATGTTGAATTTGTTAGTAGTGTGAATCTTGCATAATTATCATGATGCATGTGAGGGTACAGGGTTTGGTTCTGATGCTAGTATCACATGTCGATTACCTGGATTAGGCCACAAATCTGCTAGAAAAACTCTAGCCTCTGTCTTTTTTAATCGCTTTGGAAAAGCTGCCTTTTTTCGTATTCATATTGTTACTAGTGCACAGCTTGAGGTGTGATGTGAAGGTGTTTGATTCCCGAGGGATCAAAGTGTGTCCTGGTTGCACACATACTTGATATTTCTTGGGTTTTCCCCATTGATGAGTGGACGTGGATGCAGCTGAGAAAGCATGCATATGCATGGAAGAGGGAAATCTATTTTTTCCTTAATTTAGAACTTGTCGGTCGGTACATGTATAGGACAAGATTCTTATTTTGATTGTTTTCTGCTTGTCATCCATAGGTTATTGTGGCCACTTAGGGCTATGATGGCGATAGGGATGTGACGCAGGAGGATGAGTTCTTTCTGTATCTAGTCGCCGTTGCTGGCGATTAGATCTAATAGAAGGGGATATGGATGGATAGAAATCAGAGGGATCGGGAAGAGCAAATAGAAGATACGATATTGTTTATGCTTGCCCTAAAACACACTGGATACCACCGACTAGGATTGGTGTGCTTACTCCAAGACCTGGTGGAGGGATCAGGAGGACCAGCCGCCAGGAGACTTGGTGGACCAAAGTACCAAACCGACTACAAGACATGTAGAACACAACTAGGACTCTTTTAACTCTTACGTTACCCTATTTTCCTTAATCTGTTTTATCGTGCAGTAATTGAACTTGACTCTAATTTTTTTTGAGAAAACGCAAAGGACTCTTTGCGTTTCATTTCATTGAAAAGATAGGGGGAACAAGTTTACAAGCCTCTATACTACTAATGGCACAACATAAGCACTTATGGAACTTATATTTTCTTTGAACCTACTACTTACTAGTCGTTTAAGTTTTCATGAAGGTTTGCAAAGCAAAAAATCTGATTCCACATCAAATGAATTTCCACACACGTTCGCGTTGATAATGGCATTTCTGGTACGACATTATATGATTATATCGTTGTGAATGATCATGCTTGATCTTTGTAAATATGTTCATTGCACTTTGCACATGTATACTCTAGTTCTATGTACAAAAATAATTTCCAGCTGATTTCTAGCTCTGATTATGTTTTACAGGTCAATGAATTGCCCTGGATGGCGCCTCTCCATGCAACCCAGAGCTGTTGTGCCGGTGAGGCCACCGATGATGCTACTGCTTGTGTCCGGTGTGGAAGAGCAAGAAGAGTAATCAAGAAAAGTTGATAATGGAATCCTGAACTCCTCAATATTTAACTACCTGTCAGCATGATGGTTTGATAAATTCTAGCGAGTATCCATGGATTTATAAACATGTTTGGAACATAGTAACAATGTAAGTCAGATATGACTGCTAAATGATTATAATGTCCAGGCTGCAATATTTGTAGTCATCATGATGATTTTGTTATCATGTGTATCGCTACATTTTGTCGATCTAAGTGCCGAGTATTTGTGTAATGTATTCTATCGTGGTTTGATAGCTAATATGACAAAAACAACCAAATTAAGTTAGTTCCTATGTTTTGGTACATTGTCATCTTTGCTTTTGTCAAGCCATAGTATTTGTATGTGGTAATGAAGTTCTTGTGTTGTGTAGGTATATTTTGTTCAGTGCGGAGGAAGAGTTGTTGGTCATCTGCCTGGGCAACTGCTTATGCTGACGTCGTCCCTAACAACGTCCGCGAGCTGCTGCTTCATGATAGACCCAGTTTGAGTGAACTTCTGCTTATCTACTTCTTTCGACCATGCCATCCACGCTTTTTGAGTTGTTGTATAGTCACTGTATAGTCGCCGAGTCGGCGCGTCTTGCCTAGGTCACGCAAGCGAACCGACTCATGGGGCGAGACACATGACTTGCTGGTTTGGCAGTGACTATATATCGGTGGCTGATAGTCGCCTGTCGCCTGCTGGATTTTTTTTTGGGGGGAGGGGGGGATATAAGGTCTCTCCTGCCTCAGGATTTCAGAGAGAAAGATATGTAAAGGGAGAGAAAGAGCGGAGCTCGGGACGAGAGGCTCGAGCTACCGCCGCTCCTCACCGGCGACGCAAAGGAAGGGAAGGGTTTGAGGGGAGAGCGTGGCTCCGTGCGGGAGTGCGCCTACGGGCTGACGACGCTAGTAGGATTCAAGTGATAGAGTGCTAGGTTTAGTGAGCGGGTGAGGGCTGGGAGCGGTTAGTTGGGCATGTCTGGCCTAGATGCGATAGATGACAGGCCAACTTTCTTCATATGACATCAATTGGCTATGCAAAGGAGAGAATCAAGTGCGGTAGTGCTCTTTTTACTGCCATGGCGACTCGGGGCGACTAATCAAGCCATGTCACTCAGTCAAGCCAACAAGTCACGAGCCGCAACCATAGCGATTTGGCTTGACTTGGCCACTAAAAAAATCTTGCTCCACGCACTGTGTGATACCTGCTGGTTTAGGTTTCAGTGGTGGTGGTACAATTTGTAGGATTTGATCATGAACTGTGATGTTCTAGTGTATTGGCTCTTTTTTTCTGAGCCTAATCTAGTAGATGATTGGTAAGCATAGTTGGAGCTTGCACTTGTCTTCAAGGAAAATTACCTAATGTAAGGCTTTGTGTATTCATATGTGTGGTGTGGGTCTGTTTTGTTGAGTGCATCTTCACATTACGGTCAACATTATTATGTTCAAAACTTGGCCAGGTTCGGTTTCCACCTGCACATGTTTGTCCACTGTTCCAACATTGACCTCTACTTCTATGTTAGCATTACACTGGCAAAGTATGTTAGCATTATAAACTTGCACATTTATCTTGCATCAACATCCTTCTTTAGTTGATGTGTTTGTCTTGTATGGTCAAGATAGGCTGGTGCCTTCATCTCGTTGTCGGTTATCTTGTAACTTGCTGGTTATATTGATGGGTATAAGAACGTTGTTGATGCATAGGGGTCTTTGTTCAAGATAGGCTGGCCATGTATTTAGTGTTATGAGTACATATGTTTATAAGATCTATTTTTTCAGGTTTTTGACAAATTTATATATGAACTAAAGATCGATGTACATGCTAAAATGCTTACAATACAAGACACGTACTATGTTAGTCATGCATGTTCCTAATCATGGTTTTGGTACGTGATAGGATTGTGCTAAAAAATACAAGACAAGTACTAGATGGAAACATGTAAACTGTTTTAGCTTGTGAGCTTAGGTTGTTGAATGAAAAGGCAGCAACATAAGCAAGGTTACTAGCTGACCATAATGTTTGTCTCTTCTTGTGCAACGATGTGAGGACTAGATGATAGCCATGGTAGATGGGACCTACAGCTTGGAAGATGGAAGACCCATCTAGGACTCCCGTTGCATTGGTTGTCGTGCAGCAGCTGTTCACCACCTAAACTCTACGAGAACAGTGCATGCTCTGAAAATCTTGTAACACAACATTCATTTGCGTTGTATTAACCGTCCATCCCAGGATTCACTTTGATGCTTTGCATGATCGAATTTGCCTTGTCATTCATCGTTAATTTTGTGTGGAAGTTCTCCTTAGTTAAACCCCTCTGATGGAATTGAACTATATGTCACATTAGTTTTGTTGTGTGCACATACACTAGTATTTTTTTCAAATATATTATTTGTTGTATGATGTGAATGTCCGAAAACAACATAGGTCATGCTAAAATTATCCAATACTTGCTAAGCTTTAATTGATTAGTTAACAACTATTTATCTTTCTTAAAGAAAATGCATAAATGCCCCTGTTTTGATACTATTGATGTTGAATTTGCAAATACAGGAACAAGGGTTGCATGCTTTGCCATGAAGAAGCTGATACGAGTTGATCAAAGAGGCTCATGCCGGGTTTTCTTCTTTGTCGGTTACTTCTGGCTGGTAGGTCTTATTCCATCGGTGGTGACCATAACATGTGTTTCGGCTGGATACTCTGCTTGACGGCAGTGCCATGGCCATAACTACAGCTACAACATGTGGTACTTTTATCATGCTCCCCCTCTGCTTTGCCTATTTTATTAAGTGTATGATGTATTTTGTTCTGTTCAAGTCATTACAATCGTAGTGCATGTAACAATGCTTATGTACCTTCAGCAGTAGTATTGGCTAGTTATCTGCAACTAGGGTCAACCTTCACATTTTACAAAGTGGTAACTCATGATAATCACATGAACTTCCCTCTACATGGAACAGTGAGTCCTACTCTGGACCAGGGTGTCCTTTTTTGTTCTCAAATGCACATATGTAATTATGCATACACTAGCTGCTCATCTGGCTGTGCGCAGCAAAATCAGACTCTTGAAACAGAGTAATGATGAACCGTAGGCAATGCTGTTATTGTTTATCCCTTTTTCTTCTTATTTGGTCGTACTGTTGGTCCTTTGAATAACACATCATGAAATAGGCTTATTTGTATCCTGAAATGTAGCTTTTTGTTTAATTAACTATTGGCATTAGCAACACATCTACTTTTTGCAGAGCCCACCAAAGCTTTTGACATCTTGTTAACATTCTCTTTTCAGAATCACCTTCATTATTCTGTTTCAAGAATCTGCTTTTGCTACCTGATGGCTTTTGGTACATGTTATTTTTCTTGTATTTATGTCCGCAAGGGAATATGATATGATTACAGTCCATCATCGCCACATGGTTAGATGAGGAGAGTAGGTAGCCCAACTTCTATCTTTTCATTGAAATGACACGCAAAGATTCTTTTGCATTTTCTCGAAAAAATATGAATTACCTTGTACTGGCCTCCATGCATCTTCGAGTTTTCTCGAAAAAATATGAATTACCTTGTTCTGGCCTACCTTGCACGGAGGCCTTGTCCTTGTTTATGAGCTTACTCAGGTTAGTAATGTCTAAGATATTGTTTAAGATTTCAGATATATTTTCACTTAAAGTGCAGCAGATCACGCTTCAAATTATGGATTCAAGGGAGTTTTTCATTTTCCTATACAAATCTACCCAAGTGATACTTGGTTTTCATGCATGCTAGATGATGATTCCTGATTCCTTTTTGTTTGCTGAGGCACATATGATTATCTGGACCAAGGTGTCCTTTTTGAACAGTGGGTGAATTTTCTTTTGTTTTCTTCTTATTTGGTTCTCATTCCTTTTAACTATCAGTTGTGGTTCCTGATTTTGGTAGTTTGGATGGGATAGCACCACAAACTTAGGTCTCAGGGAATGAACTAAAAGCCACAGAACTAGCTTCAGGTTGTGTCAAATAACCAATAAACACAATAGTGTTTCAGTGAAGCCTCTGTACAATATCACATACCTACAAGGGTTGGTTTCCTTTTTGACAGACTACCTTAAACTACATGCTCCTTATTTCCGACTATAGGCTATATTCTTGATTGCAGGGAACTTTGTAAATCATTACTTTGTTTGCCTACTTATTGAGAAGGATGCAAAGAACAAGAAGAAACTGAACCCTATGATTCGTGATACTTGTTTTAGATTTAAATTCTAGTGCATGTGTAGTGCAATAGTGAAGTCCACGAAAACATGTGTTTTCTTAACATTTAGTTGGTGCATGTGCTAGCTGGCCTATGATTTACATGTTACTAGTGTTGCTTTGCTCATGATTTGCTAGCTGGATGTTGTTGCCTAAATATGTTGCCTTGATCAAAATTTGCTAATTGGGCTTGGGCTGGGGTGCTACTTATTGTCACCTTGGGTTAATTACTACCCTCACTAAACATTTGAGGCCAGTCTAGTTTACTTGTGAACTCAGTTTTCTCTGAATCCATGAAATGTTCACATAATTTTCTCTATAACCATAAAATTGTTCTCAATGTGGTATTGCTCTCTACTGTGTTTGTTTTGTTGACCCTCAAGTTGAACTCTATTGCCTATCTAATTGATGCAAGTTCTTTTGGTTACCGAGAGATGCCTTTTTGTTGACGAATCGTTTCCTGACATTGAAATGTTCCTAGATTTACCAATTCCTTGTCTTGGCTCACCCTGTTTTATTTTCTATAGATCATAACATGCTATTTGGAAGTGATGAGTTGTTTTCTCTAGATGATGTACTAGAATTCCCCATTCTCCATGTTAGTGATGTGTTATGGAAGTACAATGACAGTGATGGTCCTCAGCTTCTGCTGTGCTAGCGAGAAGCAAGACATGTGAATCATTCCCCATGCATTTATTTACGAGTAAGCCCATGATTATTAAGTGATCTGTGTTCCTGTTAGTGCAACGCATGGTTGATGTGACCTAAATTATCCCTTAAAATTTTATTCACATGATCATTAGCAGCATGGATAAATATCTTCCATCATAACTGATAATTAGCTTTGCAGATGTACCAAACGGTATTAGGATCCATGTATATGATTTGGTCTGTTGATTTATGAAGACCGGTATCTAGTTGTAGTTTATCTGTATCAATCTTTTGGATTTGACACTAGGATCCTGCCCCCTTTTATTTTGTGCTACAAGGAATTTGAAGGCCTTCTGAAGTGGACAAGGATACTGTGGTAATTTACCTCAAGATAGAAATGAATTCTTCTGATTAGGTCTCCCTTGGATTCGATCTCAAATGGCGAACCTTTCTGAGAAGAGGTATCATGTTATGTATAACCTAGCTAATCTTTAATTGCATTCTGAATCCTTTTGGCTGGAAAAATGTTGCTTGTTAGATTAATGCTTTATAAGTTACCTCTCATGAATAATGGTATCTGATAGAATAACTAATGTTGTGGAGTGTGGGGTTTGTAGGACCACCATGAACCAAGGGAACACAGTGTTGCTGATGTACGCCAGCAAGGCGATGCCCTCCGTCCCCGTGTGGTCCCATCCTAGCTGTCTCCTCGGGCGTGCTTGCAAGGCCGTACACAACTCCCGTCATAGTACCTAATATGCATGGATATTAAGGTACTAAGCTGATGAACTATCGCCTGGACCACCTAAGTACCTAGGCAGACAAAACATGCTTTTTTGTTTGCATGATTCGCATGAATTAGACTGGTGTGCATGTGATATGATCGAGGATTTGATTATGATTCTCTGATATGGGCAGCTAGCTAGTTTGGATGATTTGTGTTGCGCAAGCCTAGTATGTTGTTTGTCCTGATGTGCATACTCCGTTGTTATTTCTGTGGGTAGCTGGCCAGATTGTGCAGATGATGGCATGCACCAATTATTTGTGTTGAACAAATTTTGCGAATAGTTACATCAATGACCCCTTAAAGTAATACCCAGGTAGTATGGAATGATACATTAAAAGAAATACTAGGTCTCTTGGGTTCGATCTCGAATGGAGATCCTTTCCGAGAAGAGGTTTGATGTTATGTGTAACCTAATATTTAATTGCATTCTCAATCCTTTTTGCTAGAAAAATGTTGCTTATTGGATGTATGCTTTATAAGTTATCTTTCGCGAATAATGGAATCTGATGGAACAAATAATGCTGTGGAGTGTGGGGTTTGCAGGAGAACCACCATGAACCAAGGAGCCATTGGGTGCCAGCTAGGGGATGCCCTCCTTCCCCATGCGGTTTGTCCTAGTTGTCTCGTCAGACATGCTTGCAAGACCACACAGCTGATGAGACACCTCACATTCTCATACCTATTATGCATGGATATGAAGGTGCTAAGGTGATCAACCCTCGTCTTGACTGACTAAGCGCCTAAGGTAGGCAAAACATGCTTTTTGTTTATCCGAGTCACATGAATGTGTCTGTTGTGTGACATGACTTGAGAAGTGATGATGCTTAAGAAGTATTTTTTTGGACGATTTGCGCTGCACAAGCTGGTGTGCTATGCTGTTTTTCCTGATGCTAGCTAGCCGTTGTGCATGCCAATACTTAGTTATTTTTTCCTGATGCCCATGCTAGCTAGCTAGTCTATGTTAAACATATTTTATGACATCAGTGGCTCACTAAATATCATCCATCATAACTGATAATTAGCTCTGCAGCTGTGCCAAACAGTACTAGGATCCATATGGATGAGTTGGTTTGTTAAGTTATGTAGACCGGTATCTATTTGTAGTTTTTCTGTATCAATCTTTTGGATTTGACACCATGATCCTGCCCCCTTTCATTTTACGCTAAAGGGAATTTGAAGGCCTTTGAAGTGGACAAGGCTACTATGGTAATTTGCCTCAAGATAGAAATGAATGCTTCTGGTCATGGGTTTAAAGGCATCCCTAAGGTGTCTCCTGGGCGACGCTTAGGCATCAAGACGCCCGCCCTCCGCCTTGGAAAATCGACCGCTTGTGCCTAGGCATCGCTTAGGCGTCAGAGCGCCCCCCCTAACCACTCTAAGACGCCTTAACGCCCTTATAACCATTCTTCTTGTTAATTCTCCCTTGGATTCGATCCCAAATGGCTAAACTTTCTGAGAAGAGGTTTGATATTCTGTGTAACCTAGATAATCTTTAATTGCATTCTGAATACTTTTGGCTGGAAAAAATGTTGCTTGTTGGATTAATGCTTTATAAGTTACCTTTCATGAATAATGGTATCTGATAGAATAACTTATGTCATGTTGTGTGGGGTTTGTAGGACCACCATGAACCAAGGGAACGCAGTGTTGCTGATGTGGTCTTGTCCTAGCTGTCTCCTCGGACGTGCTTGCAAGGCCGCAGCCGGTAAGACACCTCCCACCCTATTTACCTAATATGCATGGATATTAAGGTACTAAGGTGATGCACTATCGCCTAGACCACCTAAGCACCTAGGCGGACAAAACATGCTTTTTTGCTTACATGAGTCACATGAAATAGACTGGTGTGTGATATGAACGGAGATGTGATTATGATTCTGTGGTATGAGAAGCTAGTTTGGATGATTTGTGTTGCGCAAGCCTAGTATGTTGTTTGTCCTGATGCTAGCTAGCTGATGTGCATACTCAGTTGTTTTTTCTGCGGGTAGCTAGCTAGATTGTGCAGACGATGGGATGAACTAATTTTAATTTTGCGAACAGTTACATCAATGACCCCTTAAAAGTAATACCAGGTAGTATGGAATGATACTAGGTCTCCCGGGTTCGATCTCGAATGGATATCCTTTCCGAGAAGAGGTTTGATGTTATGTGTAACCTAATATGTAGTTGCATTCTCAATCCTTTTTGCTGGAAAAAATGTTGCTTGTTGGATGTATGCTTTATAAGTTTTCTTTCGCGAATAATGGAATCTGATGGAACAAATAATGCTGTGGAGTGTGGGGTTTGCAGGAGAACCACCATGAACCAAGGAGCCGTTGGGCGCCAACGAGGGGATGCCCTCCTTCCCTATGCGGTTCATCCTAGCTATCTTGTCAGATGTGCTCGCAAGTCCACGCAGCCGATTAGAAACCTCACATTCTCATACCTATTATGCATGGATATGAAGGTGCTAAGGTGATCAACCCTCCTCTCGACCGACTAAGCACCTAAGGCGAGCAAAACATGCGTTTTGTTTATCCGTGTCACATGAATGTGACTGGTGTGTGAGATGGCTTGAGAAGTGATGACGTTGACTTGAAGAGATGATGCTTCAGAAGTATTTTTTTGGATGATTTGCGCTGCACAAGTGTACTATGTTGTTTTTCATGATGCTAGCTAGTTGATGCTTCAATACTTAGTTATTTTTCCTGATACCCATGCTAGCTGGCTTGTGCAGGTGTGATGATGGCATGAACTGGTGCTCTGTGTTAAACAGATTTTATGAATAGTTACATCAGTGACCCACTAAAAGAAATACTAAGCAATATGGAATGATAGATTGATTTTGAGCATTTTTGTGTGCCATCTGTTTATTTCCAAAGAAAATACCAGGTGTCTGAATATTAGAAAAAATATAGAAGAGACTATCTCTGAATATGAGTATCAAATAGATAGGTTATTAGCAGCTTTGTATCTTTGCACATGTTTTTGTGAATAAGTTCCTCAGAGTAACCCAGTTCAAAAAAAAAAGTTCCTCAGAGTAACGGTGACAGAAAAATATGTAGTTATTCTGAAGGGGCTTGAAGTTAGGTGTTGCTGAAATATTTGCATTGTGGTTTTGCATTTTTAGCTTGGAGATGTCATCTTCCAGATTTCGTATCGTGTTCCTTGTTCTTAAAGTGTTACAAGTGTTTTTCAGGTTGTTTCTGAAATATTCGTGGGAGATGCTCAGAAGCTCGTGTCAAAATCATTGGTGTCGTATACCACCGATCTGTACCGTTGATTTGTCGATGGCTATCCCACCAACAAATTGTGAAGTTCCTTCCTGGGGAATCTCTTCATCATTGTCCGTTAGAACAGTTCTTGTTTGGCATGAAGATTTTGTGGCGCATAATTCATTGTAGGGTAATCGGTATATACAGCTCTGTAGTACCAATTATTGGTGGATACTTAGTGATAGCTGATGTATGGATTGTTGTTCAGATGTATATTATGTGCTTTGGTAGATTTGTTACATGAGAGAAAGCCCACCATTTTGCTATAAAGTCAATACCTAATGATAATGGCTATTAATATTTTGATGCATGCATTGTGTCACACAATGAAAAAAAATCACCGTTGCCTTGGAGCTCGGTCTTTATTTTGGAGCTGATGGAAAGCATTCTCTAGCTGGTGCATTGTGTGAACTGCACTGCTAATTCGGTGGTAAAATTAATATATTGAATTTTTTCCATCACATACAAAAAATGTGTATCTTAGCTGAAGAAAACAAAGCAAGAAAGGTATTTTTGATACAAACAAGTTGGCGTGCCTAAGCACATATGAAAGCCAGCTGAACATCGTTAAGTCTAAAGTGAAATAGCTAGGCCAGGAGCAAAATTCTTAGTCCGAATCTTTTGATCGGTTCAGTAGGTCATGCACAAGGACTCTCTCTGACAGCACACCAGTCCGAAGCAGTGTCAACAATTTTGTTGAGCAGCACGTTGGTTCGTGAAACGCATTAGGCCCATGGTAATTGATCGACTCCATCTAGCCATGCCTTCTCAATTATCTTTTTTGTTTTCTTGTTTCCATGCATGAATTAGTCGATCTGGTTGTTGTAAATTAATCTAGACTTGGTCTATCCGCGTGCATAGATGGATTACCTTTTTTCCTTTGTTTTATTTTTGTATGTTGTTGAGCAGGAGGTCAAATGAATACACCCTAATCTAGTAGTACTTTTCAAATTGTGCCCTTAATACATTACAGCGATGTGCCCATAAAACTTTTCAAAGACATTTTGGATGTGCCCTTAATACTTTACAGGAAACATCTTAGATATGCTCATAAAACTTGTCAGGGCACATTTTAGATGTGCCTTTAATACTTTACATGGCACATTTTAGATGTGCCCTCAAAACTTTTCGGAGCATGTTTAAAGGCCAAATGCCACATGATTATGTATGTAGGTAGTGAAACGCCTTAGGCCCATGGTTTGTTGGTTCAAGATGTGTTTGTTGCGTTCCCTTCAAAAGCTCCCAGGAAATACGAGGATAAAGCAAACATGGGAGAGAGACCCCTGATCATTGTGCTAGTTTCCATGAGATATGGAGTGATTCACGGAATCATTATTTTGAGAAACCAACCATTAGGCCGGAGTCCACTTGAATTCCATGCACACATAATTAATACCAAATTTACTGGGATGTTAGCTGTTTGGTTTTCCTAGACTAGCTGCCATGTCAGTGATCCATGGAAAAACCAACCATTAGGACGGAGTCCACTTGAATTCCATGCACACATAATTAATACCAAATTTACTGAGAGCAAGAACAATAGAAGAGCCCACCGGTGGCTCTATAGCCATGCCAGCTCACCTAGCGCCAGCTTATAGCTAGAGGCATACAATGGACTAGTTATTAGGCTGGCTGTTAGCAGCATTTAACAACTTCATGTGTATTTTTCTGTTGTGATCCATTGTGGACTATATCTTTGTAGCCATTTCAAGTAACACGCACATATATATACCAGCCATGCCTTCAAAATATTCCAAGAAGCAATCTGGACAAGCAACAAAACATATGCCATGCCTTCAAAATATATCCAGTGTGGAGCTAGCTGATATGGAGTGATTCACGGAATCATTATTTTGAGAAACCAACCATTAGGCCGGAGTCCACTTGAATTCCATGCACACACAATTAATACCAAATTTACTGGGACGTTAGCTGTTTGGTTTTCCTAGACTAGCTGCCATGTCAGTGATTCATGGCAATGGGTATCTAGACCATCCATTCTCTATACTGTCAATCAACGAGAGGAGCGTAGAACCAAAAACTCAGCCTCTTCCCGCTCTTCTATATGTCTTGATTCCCTCGTCAAAATTCAAACCTACCTGCTGGCTTGTCTATAAATAGAAGCCAACTGCGAGGAACCGCGCGCGGTATCGTGTGTGACTTGTGACTTTGGACTGCGGATGAGGAGAGCGAGAGCGAGGGCCATGACCGACCGGACAAGCGACGGAAGAAGCTCTTCAGCACCCTGATGGAAAAATTGATGGTGATGCAGATGTCCCCGTGGATTTCTCACGCCAGGAACGGGGGCCTGCTCGCCCTCGACATGAATGTCGTGGATGGGAGTTGGATGCAAGCTTCAATGGCAAAGGTGAGTCCCAGTTCATCATTTGATTTACCATGTACGGCATACTTCCCTTATAGCATACGGATGCAAGCTCCCCTTAGCATCTTGCACGGCGGCCCCCGCTCACCCTCGACACAGGAGCTCGATACAGAAGAAGCATCTTGCACGGCGACCCCCGCTCACCCTCGACACAGGAGCTCGATACTAGCTCCAACGGCCAAGGTGAGTTGCATTTCATCACTTGATTTACCATGTAGGGCATACTTCACTTGTAGCATATGGATTTGTTTACTGTAGCACATCAAATTGGGAATAGCAGATTGCTGAAAGTTCCTTAGAGGAAATTTAGTGTCTAAAACCATATACTCTATTTAACTTGACAACTAAACCATAGGAAAATATAATAAGTAGTGACTAACCAATACTCTTATATATCCAGCAGAAATATGAATGGTATAGACCGATTCTGAAAAGCAAAGTTCATACAGAGCCATTTAAAAATATTTATCTTGAAGTTGCATTGTCAATTCAGTACAGTATTTTTTTTGGCTCCTCCTCCCGCGTCGCTCCCGCGAGCGACCGGGGGGGAACCCTAGCGCCGCCACTCGCCTCCCCCACCTCCTCCCTCCCCCTCCTCGCCGCCGCCGGGACGCGCTGGCGGGCAAAGCCCGGTCAGCGTCGGCGGCGGCGGGGCCCCTTTCTCTCCCCGCTCGGGTGGTGGCGGCGCGGGCGGCCGATCTCGAGCGGCGGCAGCGCGCTAGCGTGGGGCGCGGCGGCGCGGTGGCGGCCACCGGCGGGGAGCTGCAGGTGATGTGCGCCGGCGTGGAGGGCCTCGAGGTGCTGCTGCTGGGCGCTCGCGACGGTGGTGTCCGGCTGCTTCCGGGGTTTGGCTCTGCCCAGATCTGCTGGGGTGGTTGCCGTCCCCTGCGTTGGTGGCAGGGCGGCGGCCCCCTAGGCTCCGGCTTTCGTCCGTCTCGGCGGCAGCGGTCGTGAGTTGGCTTCCTCGCTGGCCGGCGTGGTGTTGGGCAGCGGAGAGGCTGCTTACGGGGTCCCGGCCACTTGTGGTCGGACTCATGGCGGCGCAGTGAAGCTGCTGCTTCCTGGCGGGCAAGGTAGCCTCCGGGCGGCGCTTTGGCGGCTCTTGGCGGCGGGCGTCGGCGGAGGGAGTGGCTGCAGGGCGGCACTCTAGTTCGGGCCAGAGCTAGGCCTGCCGCGGGCCAGGCGGGCCCGTGGTGGGTGGCGTCTCGGCCTTCTGGTTCGCCTTTCTGAGGTGGTGGGTGTCGCTTCCTGCCTCGGTGGCAGGGTGGCACCAACCCCTAGGCCCCGCTAGCCGGCGTGGTGTCGGGCGGCGTGTGCCTGCTTGCGGTGTGCTTGAAGTTCTTACTCTTTTTGTTCTTTGTAAAAATAGAACACATGATGTTGCTATTTCTTTATTTCGTGATGAGTGGTATGTTTGCGACAATAACGACAAAATTTTTTGAATTCTAATTGTCCGGGTGTATTGTGGCGATTCTTTTGAGTACTATATCTAGAAATCCCCGTCGATTCCTCATTGGCACCTTTTCGAACACAACTGATGCATTCCAAAATAACTCTGATTCTAACATCTTTCCCCTTTGCCATGAACCTCCTTTTCGCCGCCTCAAAAGGGTCTCCGTCCTCGACAAACGCCTCCGCAGGTTCAGCCTACGGTGCTGCCACAACGTGCATCACATCAGCATCGACGCGTCCGAGCTGAGATCGCTGGAGTACTGTGGTCACCTACCCGCGGAGTCACTCCTGCATCTGCATGGCTCGCAGGGGATCCCTTCATCGTGCAAGGTTTATTTCAGCAAAGCGGATTACCGGATGTCGAAGTGTGTCGGGTTCAGAATGCTCTTTGGAAAGATCATCACCCCGGACATGAGGCTCCTGCACCATGGTGGGAGCATAGAGCGCGGACCCTCGGCGGAGCTCCCGTTGTTTTGCAACATGACGCGACTCGCGCTACATAAGTCCACTGAAAGCTACGTGTTTATCGTCGCAATTCGTTGGATCTTGGAGCAGGCTCCGAACCTGGAGGTTTTGTCGCTCAACATGGAGGATGATGGAAGGGGTGATGCATCCGTAGGTCCCGCCACGAGCTTCTCCATCCCGTGCTTGCGCCTAAGTGTGAGGGAGATCAACATGGTACACTACATGGGCATTGAGTCACAGAGAATACTGGCGCGTCTGTTGCTACGCAACGCCATGGTTCTTGAGAAGTTGTGTGTGAGCTTCCCGAGGGGTGATTCGGGGTCTCAGGCTATTCACAAGAGCGAGATTGAAAACTGGGCAAGTGACAATTCAGAAAAGATTTTCATGCACTCCTTGGAATAATCACAATTTATTTTTTATATAGGTTGTGATATTAATAATAATTGTTGTGTCTTCTCTGAAATTTGAAACGAGGGCGATGAAACATGTGCATGCTTTCCTTTGGTCATTTTCGATTTGAGTCGGTAAACCAGGTGATTACTGTGAAACACTTGCGTCGTTATTGCTACCTATGTTTAATTTTGTTTCTGTGGTGTTATGGTTCTTGGGAGTTGTAGTGTTACCGTTCTTGTGAGGTTGCAACTCATGCGTCCAAAGGCTGCCTAAAGTTGACTACTCCCTCCGTCCACAAATAAGTGTACATTTGGGTTTTTGGATAAGTCAAACTTTAACAACTTTGACCATTTTTTTACCAAAAAATAGCAACATGTGTGACATCAAATTACTATATTATGAGACTGTATTTTGAGATGAATCTAAAGATGGTAGTTTAGTGTCATAAATGTTGTTACTTTCCCTAAAAAGTTGGTCAAAGTTAATAAAGTTTGACTTATCTAAAAACCCAAATGTACACTTATTTGTGGACGGAGGGAGTATGCCCAAGAAGAATGCAGTCATGTATGGTATGGCCAATGATGGTTTACTCTTTTTCGACCTCGTGTCCGTGTTGAAGGTGGGACAATGACTGAAAAACAATTGATAGAGGAGCTGAAGTGGTTTGTTCCGGCCTTCCTGGAGACCACCAATGGGATATCTCTTCGATAGATGAGCATAATTTTTGTGTGGTTTATCCTGCAAAGATTGATTGCGTGACAGCGTGAGGGTAAGAAAAATAGGTGATGTTTAAGTGGAGGCCAGACCTAGCAAAATGTTCTTTGAAGATTTGTCTACAGAGAGGTGGGCAAGTGGAAGTTCAGGGATGTTCGGGTTTTGGGTTCGGTTGCTTGGCTGCCCAGAGAAGATGCGAAGGGACTACTTGCCCCTTTTTTTTTCTCTCGGTTCGTTGGTGGTATGACCAAAGAGGTTGATGGTTGTACGGCCGCTCTGATCCATAATTTGCGTGAGTCGATCAGTTATTCACGCTGGGTCGGATCGTTAAAGCAGGCGCCGAGGTCGCCCCGTCAGGTTCGATCGGGTACAGAAGGACGCGATTGCATTTTCCGCGCGCACGTGAATTAATGCAGCAGCTGAGAGATTAGTCCGGCCAAAATGAGGGGGCACATCCGTTTGACTGCCGCGAACACCCGGCCGCGGTGGAAAGACAGATGTACGTACACACCCGGCCGTACGCGCGCGCGCAACCCCGGCCGGCGCGGTACACGGAAACGCCCGAGCCAATCGCCAGCTGGCCTTAATTAATTCCTCCGAAAACCCTTGGTTCGTCGCGACTTTTTAATTTTTTTTTTCTCTCTCTCGCGCGCGCCACAATTAAGAAAAGTTTGACTCGCTGGCTTCTTCAATCATTTCTTCTTTCTTGGTTCGCTTCACCGGTCGCGTCTCTCTTTTTCCTCTCTCGCTCGCGCGGGATAAATAATTAAAGAGGAGCGCCAGCTTTTTTTTTTTTTTTGAAAAACAATACTGTAACAAAAATAGGGTGTGACTGGTGGATGCACGCATATATACAAGCGTGAACCATTTTTTGCATCAGCTGCGCGCGCGCGGGAAGTCAGACCGAGCACACGTCCTTTATTATTCCTTCGCGTGCTTAATTAATCCGTATATACTCTAGCCGGCTCTTTTTCATGATGCATACTAATCCGTATATACTCTAGTCAACATTGTTTGAAATTTTGGCATGGCAAATGCCAATTCTTCGATCGGACATATATCGGGTCATGTACATATATACTGCATTCCTTAGAATGAATAAAGCTTGTATACAATATTATTTTTATAAACGTCAAACCACGTAATGAACACATTAATTTGGAGCAAGCGCCAATTTCACCAGAGGTTCAAGGTCCGCGCCTCTCCTCCGGCGACGTCGTGGCCCAATCGACACAAAGACATGGTTGCCACTCCTCCCTGCAGGGCGCGCACGGCAACACAACAACGTTCCCAGCGTAACATCCATGTCGTGCTTATGACTTTCGTGGCTCTAGCTTCCGGCCGGCGGACCCGGATCCTTGCTGCAACCTCTTCGGCAAGGTGCATTACCTTGGGTTGGTCTCCTCGTGGAAAGATGGCCCATGGCGGCATGTACTGGGGGTGACGGTGCTACCTAGATTTGTCGGGCCGACGACGACGACACCTGTGGGCAGGTCACCTTCCTGGTGGCCTCGTTACTGCGCTTCTTATCTCCGCGTCCAAGTTCTCGAGGGATCCAACGACGTCGGTTTCACGCCGTCTCCCCTCTCGAGGGATTCACTTAAAGTAGAGTTCGGCCAACAGGTTTGTGGCTCATGTTGGTGGTCGTCATCGTCTTTGTGTAGCAGATAGTATGAGAATACATGAAGATGGAGTCAGGGCAAGGTTGCGGTAGTCGCTCCGCCGCGTGTCCGTGGGTTCATCGTGGTTTTGTCTATGGCTTGAAGTCGGAGTTGCATCAACGAGGTTCGTGTGGCGATGACTTCCCTACGACAACAATGACAAACGACGGCCTGCTCGGTGATCCTTCACGGCGCCAGCTTTGCATAGTTCTCATTCGCAACACGCCCTCGAATCTGAGACCGCACGGTCGTCGATGTATGTGGTCATTTGTTTGATGGTTTTTATGGCTTAACGCTCCCATCACCGTGAGTGCACCTCATGTTGAAGTCCATGGCGATGTCGGGTTCGTTAGCTCAAGGATGAGCAACGGCGATGACACATGCATGCTACCTCGGTGGTGTGTTTCCCCTCGACGGTGTGTGTAGCGTTGCTGTGTGCAGTTCAGCCGGCCTTGTTGTACCAGTTTTCCCCTTAATCAATGAAAATAGAAGTCTTTTATGCCTTGTTTTTTTAGAAAAAAGACGCACATCATTTCGATCTTTTAGCCGACGTTTGCAGGAACTCATCCATTGCCTTGTATCGTCTGGCGGTCTGGCCAAATGAAATGAGCACCATATTTGATTGCGCTTTGCCTAATGGCCGCCTTTATATGCACGAGACCGTATATAATCCACTGGGTACGTGCCCGCAAAACGAACGAACGAACGAAGTCAAATGAATAAAAAACCAAGGAACGAAGCGTCCAGGAATCCAAAACGAACAAGTCAAATAAAAAAACAAAGGAAATGAAGCGTCCCGGCTGCCGCTGCCTTTTCTTTTCCATAATGCATCAAACGATCCATCTTTGCTGCATCCTGCATATACTCTCCATCAGTAAACACTTTTTTTGCGGGTAATAAACACTTGCTCTTTGCTCGCATCTCCTCGGTAACTTTCTTCACCGCGAAAAAAAAATGGTACTACCTCTGTCCATTTTTAGATGTCAAAAATTTGTCTAAATTCGAATGTATCTAGACATTTTTTAAACACAGATACATCCAAATTTATATGAACCATTGTACATCTATTAATGAACGGAGGGAGTATTATAGTCAACAGTGTTTCAAATTTACATGTGCCTAGCCGCATTGCATAAATTAATTCAACAAATTTTTTTTTCAATACTCCACCTATCGTCGCCGCTGCCGGAGGAGGTGGCCTCGCAAGCCACAAAGTTCTGCGCCAATTTCAACAAATGTTCGACGCGTAGATCTAGCGTCTTCGCCGGCGCCTCGCCCCTCCCACGACGTGGCGGCCAGTTGGTGCCAAGACGTTCTTGCCGCTCCTCCCCATACCTCGGCTCCACATCAGTCCTCTGCTCCTCTCCTAGTGCGGCTCCCCATGTGGCGACAACTTTCGTGTTTCCACCTTCCGTTCGGTAGCGGCTTCGGGCATATGTTTGTATCCTTGTGGATTGGTGGCAGACAAGGACGCTGGATAGAGGGGGAGGGGCTATCCGATTCTGCATTTGGTAGCGAGATAGCCGGAGAAAGTCGGGCACGGATCCGTCGTTGCCGACGACGGCGGCGCTGGATAGGAGGGGCTACCCGGTTATGGATATGGGAGCGAGACAACCGGCCCCTAATCGTTTGGGGCCAACGACGGCTGGTGCGCCCGTGGGCGGTGTCAACTTGTTGGAGGCCTCCTTGATGCGCTTCTCGTCTCCGCGTCAAAGTTCTTCAGGGGTAACCCTAGATTTGGGCTACGCGAATCGGGCTATGCCGGCTCCGCGCTATCTCCCCTCTTGAGGGCTCCATTTCAAGTAGAGTTTTGCCAGCAAGTTTGTGGTTTGTGTTGCTGCTCGTCGACGTCTTGTGTAGCAGCGGCTATGAGGATGCGAAGGGATGGAGCCGGTGCAAGGTTTCGGTAGTCGCTCTGCGGTGTGTCTGAGGGTTCATCGTCGTTTATTTGTGGCTTGAAGTTGGAGATGCGGTGGCCAGGTCCGTCGGCGTGTGTGGCCAGTTGTTTTGTAATCCCTCCGTTGGGGTTTATAAGATGAGAGAGCTTTTTAAAATTGTTTGGAATCATAAGCTCTCGCTTATTTATTGTCCTCTCTACCCAATGCTTGTTCTATTTTTCTCTCTATCCTCTTAAAACTATTGGTGTATGCGATAACTAATGAGAAGAGTTATAGAGCTGCCCTAGCGAATTAGACCTTCGAGCTGATAATCCTATACGGAGGGAGTAGTTCTGATGGCTTGATGCTCTTGTCAAAGTCCTATGAAAGTGGATGGCAAATTCGGGTTCACTAGCTCTAGGAGGAGAGACGGCGATGACGCTTGTGTGTTATTTTTTTTCCAAACACAATACCTTGGTGTTGCGTTTTTTCCTCGATGGTGTGTATCGGCCAAATCGGTGTTTTTCAGCCGTCCGTGTCGTACCGGGTTTCCAAAATTTAAGCTGACACTCTCATCGTCTTAATCGATGGAAATATAAGTCTTTTGCCCTGTTTTAGAAAAAACATATCATTTCGATTTGTACCCGACCTCGTTTGCAGGAACTAAACCATTGCCTTGTCACTGTCCTGCCAAACGGGCAATATATTTGGTTGCAATTTGCCTAATGGCCGCGTATATATCGCGCGAGACCGTATATCCATTGGGTACATGCCAGACGAAACGAACGAAGAAACAAAGTCGAAAAACCAAGAAGGAAACGAAGCGTCCAGGAATCCCAATTCCCAAACGAACAAGTCAACATCAAATTGAAAACAAAGGAAATGAAGTAAACGAAGCGTCCAGGAATCCCAATCCCCGTCCTTGCTGCCTCTTCTCTCGCTCTCCCGACCGCCATCGACCCTGAGACCACACCGCCGCCGCATCCCGGCCGCACCAGCCTCTCCGTTCGCCTGCGCTTCCTTCTCCCGGCCCACTCAATCGCCAACACTACATCCCCGCCGCCCCCGCCAAGCACCTGCATCACCTGCTCGACAGCTTCCCCGGCGTCGCCTCCCCACCGGACACCGGTGGTATGTCAGCCGGAGGCGGATGATGCGCCCGAATCGGAGGAGGCCTACCTCGCCTACCACCGGGAGAGAATTTCACCACAGCCTCCATCCGCCTCGCGAACCCTGGCGTCGGCCACGACGCAGCGCACACCGCCGATGGTCGATCACCGCGGCACCGCCACCGTCGGCATCTACAGAGGCATGCGTACTCAAGGTATTTGATTGGCCTAGGTCCAATTTGGAATCCTCTTCCTTCTCCCCCAATTTCATCTGTCCGACTTCAAAATCGATTATTTCCCCGACCAGACCAGCCGGCCGGACGAGGAGGAGAGGATGCTCGGAGCTGAAGCTGTGCGCGGGCAAAGTCAAGGAGGCAGCCAATATCCATGATGGGCTACGAGGCAAGCCTGGACGTGCGCGTCGGCGCTGCGTCCTGCAATATGTGCAAGATACAGCCGTCACGGCCAGACCACCAACAGTCTGTCGGCGGCAACGACGCTTGCTGCCAAATGGATGACTCAGCAGCCGATCAATGTTCATCTTGTCCTGCCAAAGCATGAATCTACTTTCAGTTCTGGAGCAGCTTCTAAATATATATGGATATAATCAATCCTCTCGACCTGTAGGTTCCCACTTTTCCGTTTCAATGTTTTAGTTGTACTAGCATCGACGCTCCTTTTTTCGCAAGGTACATCGATTTTCCAGGGAGAGGATTCTGTATGTCACGGGACCAACCTGAAATTTGGCCTACTATACATATAAATAGGTTGACATACTAACCTAGGTCAGAAAACCTGTCTAGTTTGAGAATGGTTATTTGTGGATCTTATAGAATGCAACCTCAGAGAAATGTCGATCACACATCTTTAGATTTAACCGTACCTGATTTTATCTATGTTGTCTACCTAGCGGTCATATTAATTGGCTATAATGTTGATGTAGGTAAATGGAGCAGCTCCGGAGGCAACACTCGGCTAGGCATCCCTCATATCCATCTACCACCGTGGTCAGAATGCTACTAGTAGGACCTTTACTTCATGGAGGAAGTGGGGACATTTGTTGGTTCTGGTGTGATGCCCTCTCTGCTTGGGTTCACCACCAACGAATCTGTCCCTGGATTCACGGATGTTCTTGGAGAGGACACAGCCGTCCTGCGGCATCACCGTGGATGACCTCAAGCATGAGGTGTCTAGGATGGACACTTGCTGGCATTACCATCAAGTGCGGCGCCAAGTTAATCTCACTCACTCCAATACTGTTGTTCTGGCATGTATAGATGCTGCACATGCTCATCTCTGTGTGTGCATAATGTATGGTTCTTGCAAAATCTGAGGATGGGTTTGTGAAGAGTAAGAATTCCTGAAATTTTGGTTCGGAAATACTATGTTCCCTTGATATTTTATTTGTGATGTAACAGTCTAGTCTGTCCGTGCTTTCTGTGTGAGTTCAATGAGAGCTACAAATCAAATCTTTTGTATTTGGTTACAGATTTGGTTATCCTATTTCTAAAGCAGCTAGATTGCTTACTTTCAGTTTTGTTTTTTCTAAAATTTATATAATGGATCCTGTCAAGGTATAGGTTTCTTGTTGTTATGTTTGAATGTTTTAGCTCTGCTATTCACTTGTAAGAACGCCCTTTCACGAGGAGAATTTATTTGGGTTCAATGGAAAAGATTTTGTGTATATATGAACGTAACAACTGAAATTTGGTCTGCTATATAAATAAATTGACATACTAACCTAAGCTAGAAAAACCTGTCTAGTTTGAGGATTGATATGTGTGGATCTTCAGAGTGCAACAACAGAGAGATGTTCATCACATTTCTTTAGATTTAAGCGCAACTAGATTTTTATCTATGTATGTCTATCTTGCTATTGTACCAAACACTCATATTTGCTATCAATATATTATGATGCAGGTCAATGGAGCCAATTGGTGGATCCGGCGGCTGTGCTTGTGTCATGGAGGCCGAAGATCCCTCTTAGGATGCTATTAGTAGGGCTTGTACTTTGAGGAGGAAGTAGGGCTCGACCCGTTCGTTGTGCTGCAGAGCACGTGGTTCTGGTGTGGTGCCTTTGCCGCCTGGGTTCACCACTCTCGCCAGCCACGGTGCTTCTACTATCTCGGAGAGGACACTACCGTCTGCTGCTCGGGCATGGATGACCTTGAGCATGACGTGTCCAGGATGCCTCATGTGTATGTGTGCATCACATATGTTCTTGCCAAATGCGAGAAATAGACTAGGAAAAATTAAGAAAGTGAGAATGTTTGCATGGTCCTTCCGTTTTTCTTCTGTTGGATGATTTGTTTGATCTGAAGTACTAACCCTTTTCTCTTGGTTGTTGCTTGCCATGTACAGGAGGAGACCATGGTCGTGGTCATGGATCTGGAGTTGCCTGCATTAGGCATGCAATGCTCCACCAAGAGCACACCTTCTGCCGCCAGGTTGTGTATTACTTCCTTCCTGCTAAAATCTCTTTTATATCTACCAACTGCTCATGTAGTTCTGGTTAAAACATAAAAAAAATAGCCAACGAATAAAGTTGACTACTTCTCTGTTTTGTTGTGTGAGAGGGGAATAAATAAAGTTGCTTGATTTCACAGTTACCCATTCCCTCTATAGCTGATCTCACTGGTGAGCTATACACAAGCTAATAAAAAAGAATTACATCAAATTTCCCCCAATTTTAAGGCTGCTAAATTTCCCCTATCTTCTGCTGGGTTCACCGACTATGCAAACCGTTATGGAGGGTTTGTGGATGAATCCCAGTTTCGTTTACAGGATAGTACTACACATGTTAGTTTTGGTATGCTAAAGAGCTTTCCCTGTCCTAGCTGCCTAGTTATACCTTCTTATGTTCATACAAGTATCAATGTTTACTTTGTTTCATTTGGAGCTGGCCTTGCTGATAAATTCACAGTCGAAATCCTGCTTAGTAAATTTTCAATAGAATGATCCCTGGGATGGCAACTCATTTTCATATTAGAAAGTGAATCTGTATTAATAAATATTTATTAAACCAAAGGCTGAAGTGGTTTTCTTTTGGGTTCAAACTTGTATTTTGCAAGGTTTGCACTCGTCAATATTGCAAAAAGGCCATATTTTGCTTTATACAGCGTCAATATCTTTGTAGGCTACATTTTTCAAGTAGAGATCATTCTGCTCCTTCTCTAAACATCTTGATAGCTGAGAAAATATTTGTACTAAATTTGCGAAATGGTTTGGCAAGATGCACACGTGAAAAACAATGTCCAATCAAATAAAAGCCTGTATCTATCTTCCAAAAAATACTTTTGTTAGGATGACTATGCAAATGTAACGATGGGCTTGTGGATAATTCTTTGTGCCATCTATGGGAGGATACTACCCATTCCTTCTAAATCTTGTTCTTTCTAACATGTTGAATTTGTTATCAGTGTGAATCTTGGATAATTCTCATGATGCATGTGAAGGTTTAGGGTTTGGTCCTGATGCTAGTATCGCATGTCGATTACCTGGATTAGGCCACAAATCTGCTAGAAAAACTCTAGCCTCTTTCTTTTTTAATCACTTTGATAGAGCTGCCTTTTTCTCGTATCCAGATTGTTACTAGTAAACAGCTTCAAGTATGATGTGAAGGTGTTTGATTCCCGGGGGATCGAAGTGTGTCCTGGTTGCACACATACTTGATATTTTGTTGGTTTTTCCCCATTGATGACTAGACGTGGAGGCGCGGATTTTTTTTAATAATACTTTTTTCCCATTAATTCTATAAATAATACTCGATTTTTTTTTTCAAAAATAATACACCGTCGGGTTAGGGAAACCTGATTACTAATCGGGAACCCGCCTGCCCCCTAGGCTGCATGTGCATGCATGCATGTGCTTGATGCTAATCGGGTTACCCGATTAGTACTAATCGGGGAACACTAACCCGACGGTGTATTAGTTTTGAAAAAGTTCAAAATCGGGTATTATTTATAAAATTAACGAAAAAAATATATTATTAAAAAAATCGCCGTGGAGGCAGCTGAGAAAGCATGCATATGTATGGAAGAGGGAAATCTATTTTGTACTTAATTTAGAACTTGTCGGTCGGTGCATGTATAGGACTCGATTCTTATTTTGATTGGTTTCTGCTTGTCATCAATAGGTGTTGTGCACATGTATACTCTAGTTCTATGTACAAAATTAATTTCCAGCTCTGATTATGTTATACAGGTCAACAAATTTCCCTGGACGGCGCCTCTCCGCGCAATCCAGAGCTGCTATGCCGGTGAGGCCGCCGATGATGCTAATGCTGGTGTCCGGTGGAGATGAGCAAGAGGAGTAATCAAGAAAAGTTGATAATGGAATCCTTAACTCCTCAATGTTTAACTACATGCCAGCATGGTGGTTTGATTAATTCCAGCGAGTATTCGTGGATTTATAATCATGTTTGGAACATAGTAACCTACGCATGTAAGTCGATATGACTGCTAATTGATTATAATGTTCAGATAGCTGCAATATTTGTAGCTATCATGATGATTTTGTAATCATGTGCATCGCTACATTTTATCGATCTAAGTGTCGGGTATTTGTGTAATGTATTCTATCGTGGTATGCTAGCTAATATGACAAAAACAACCAAATTAAGTTAGTTCCTATGTTTTGGTACTTTGTCATCTTTGTTTTTGGCAAGCCATAGGATTTGTATGTGGTAATGAAGTTCTTGTGTTGTGCAGGTATATTTTTTTCAGTGCGGAGGAAGAGCTGCTGGTCACCTGCCTAGGCTACTGCTTATGCTGACGTCTTCCCTAGCAACGTCCATGAGCTGCTGCTTCATGATAGACCTAGTTTGAGTGAGTTTCTGCTTGTCTCCTTCTTTCCTCCGTGCCATGCACGCTTTTTGATTTGTTGTATAGTCACCGTATAGTCGCCGAGTCAGCGCGTCCTGCCTAGGTCACGCGACCCGACTCATGGGGCGAGACACACGACATGCTGGTTTGACAGTGACTATACATCGGCGGCTGATAGTCGCCCGTCGATTGCTGGATTTTTTTGTGTGTGGGGGGGGGGGTATAGGGTCTCTCCTGCCTCAGGATTTCAAAGAGAAAGAGATGTAAAGGGAGAGAAAGGGTGGAGAGAAAGGGTGGAGCTCGGGGGGAGAGGCTCGAGCTGCCGCCGCTCCTCGCCGGCGGTGCAAAGGAAGGAAAGGCTTTGAGGGGAGAGGGTCGAGCGTGGCTGTGTGTGGGAGTGCGCCTATGGGCTGACGACGGTTGGAGGATTCAAGTGATGGAGTGCTAGGTTTACTGAGCGGGTGAGGGCTGGGGAGCGGTTAGTTGGGCATGTCCGGCTTGGATGCGATATATGACAGGCCAACTTTCTTCATATGGCATCAATTGGCTATGCAAAGGAGAGAATCACGTGCGGTAGTGCTCTTTTTTACTTCCATGGCGACTTGGGGCGACTAATCAAACCAAGTTACTCGAGTCAAGCCAACAAGTCACGAGTCGCAACCATGGCGACTTGGGTTGACTTGGCCACTAAATAATCATGCTCCGCGCACTCTGATACATGCTGGTTTAGGTTTCAGTGGTGGTGGTACAATTTGTAGGATTTGATCATGGACTGTGATGTTCTAGTGTATTCTCTCTGTTGTTCAGGATTTTGGACTATGTGATGTTGTACCTCAAGTTTTTCCGTGATGTCCTTTTATTCTTCTGTTTAGATTATACAAATTGTATTGGCTCTTTTTGTCCTGAGCCTAATCTAGTAGAGGTCTGGTAAGCATAGTTGGAGCTTTCACTTGTCTTCAAGGAAAATTACCTAATGTAAGGCTTTGTGTATTCATATGTGTGTGGTGTGGGTCTGTTTTGTTTACTGCATCTTCATATTAAGTCAACATTATTATGTTCAAAACTTGGCCAGGTTCAGTTTCCACCTGCATATGTTTGTCCACTGTTCCAACATTGACCTCTACTTCTATGTTAGCATTACATTGACAAAGTATGTTAGCATTATAAACTTGCACATTTATCTTGCATCAACATCCTTCTTTAGTTGATGTGTTTGTCTTGCATGGTCAAGATAGGCTGGTGCCTTCATCTCCTTGTCCGTTATCTTGTAAGCTGTTGTTTATATTGATGGGTATAAGAACGTTGTGGATGCATAGGGGTCTTTGTTCAAGATAGGCTGGCCCTGTATTTAGTGTTATGAGTATATATGTTTATAAGATCTATTTTTTTCAGGTTTTTGTTAAATTTGTATATGAACTAAAGATCGATGTACATGCTAAAATGCTTACAATACAAGACAAGTACTATGTTAGTCGTGCATGTTCCTAATTATGGTTTTGGTATGTGATAAGATTGTGCTAAAAAATACAAGACACGTACTAGATGGAAACATGTAAACTGTTTTAGCTTGCGAACTTAGGTTGTTGAATGAAAAGGCAGCAACATAAGCAAGGTCACTAGCTGACCATAATGTTTGTCTCTTCTTGTGCAATGATGTGAGGACTAGATGATATCCATGGTTGATGGGACCTGGAGCTTGCTAGATGCATTACTTGGAAGATGGAAGACCCGTCTAGGACTCACATTGCATTGGTTGTCGTGCAACAGCTGTTCAACACCTAAACTCTACGAGAACATTGCATGCTCTGAAAATCTTGTAACACAACATTCATGTGTGTTGTATTAACTCGTCCATCCTAGGATTCACTTTGATGCTTTGCATCATTGACTTTGCCTTGTCATTCATCGTCATTTTTTTGTGGAATTTGTCCTTGGTTAAACCCATCTGATGGAATTTAACTATATGTCACACTAGTTTTGTTGTGTGCACATACACTAGTCTTTTTTTTTCAAATATATTATTTGTTGTATCATGTGAATATCCGAAAACAGCATAGGTCATGCTGAAATTATCCAGTAGTTGCTAAGTTTAGTTGATGAGTTAACAACTATTTATCTTTCTTAAAGAAAATGCATAAATGCCCCTGTTTTATCTCGTGCTTGATTTGATAATGTTGGTGTTCAATTTGCAAATACAGGAACAAGGGTCGCATGCTTTGCCATGAAGAAGCCAATAGGAGTTGATCAAAGAGGCTCCTGCCTTGGTTTTCTGCTTTGTCGGTTACCTCTGTCTTGTACGTCTTATTCCGTCAGTAGTGACCGTAACATGTGTTTAGGCTGGATACTTCTGCTTGATGGCGGTGCCATGGCCATAACTACAGCTGCAAAATGTGGTACTTGTCTCATGCTCCCCCCTCTTCTTTGCCTATTTTATCAAGTGTATGATATATTTTGTTCTGTTCAAGTCATTACAATTGTAGTGCATGCAACAATTTTTTTGTACCTTCAGTAGTAGTATTGGCTAGTTATCTGCAACTAGGGCCAACCTTCATATTTTACAAAGTGGTAACTCATGATAATCACATGAACTTTCCTATACATGAACGGTGAGTCCTACTCTGGACTAGGTTGTCCTTTTTTCTCAAAGACACATATGTAGTTATGTGAATACACTAGCTGCTCATCTGGCTGTGCGCAGCAAAAGCAGACTCTTGAAACAGAGTAATGATGAACCTAGGTGATGTTGTTATTGTTTATCCCTTTTTCTTCTTATTTGGTCATACTCGTTGGTCCTTTGAATACACATCATGAAGTAGGCTTCTTTGTATCCTGAAATATAGCTTTTTGTTTAATTCACTATTGGCATTAGCAACACATGTATAGATTTCAATTCTAAACATTTATCTTGTGTAGTTTTAATCATACAATATGAATTACCTTGCATAGACCTCTTAGGATGCGTGTAACAACTTCTATCTTTTCATTGAAATGAACGCAAAGATTCCTTTGCATTTTCTCGAAAAAATATGAATTACCTTGTACTGGCCTTCGTGCATCTTTGGGTTTTCTCGAAAAAATATGAATTACCTTGTACTGGCCTACCTTGCATGAAGGCCTTGCCCTTGTTTATGAGCTTCAGTAATGTCTAAGGTATTGTTGAAGATTTCAGATATTTTTTTCACTTAAAGTGCAGCAGAACACACTTCAAATTTGTTTTTCAAGAGAGTTTTTCATTTTCATATACGTAACTACCCAAGTGATACTTGGTTTTCATGCATGCTAGATGATGAATCCTGATTATTTGGACCAAGGTGTCCTTTTTGTTTGGGGAGGCACATATGTATTTATGCATGTACAATTGCTGCTCATCCGGTTGTGGAGTAATCACTTATTACCATTCGGTAAGAACAACGGGTGGTATCCGTAAGCCCTCTAGGAGGCTAACATTTGTAACTAACTCTTGTTTGCAATGAAATGAAACGCAATGTCATTGCATTTTCTCGAAAATAACTTTTGTTCTGTTTTCTTCTTCTTTGGTCTATCGTTCTCATTCCTTTTAACTATCAGTTGTGCTTCCTAATTTTGGTAGTTTGGATGGGATAGCACCACAAACTTAGGTCTCAGGGAATGAACTAAAAGCAACAGAACTAGCTTCATGTTGTGTAAAATAACCAATAAAAACAATATTGTTTCACGGAAGCCTCTGTACAGTAGCACATACCCGCAACAAGGGTTGGTTTCCTTTTAACACACTACCTTAAATTACATTCTACTTATTTCCGACTTTAGGCTATTTTCTTGATTGCATGGAACTTTGTAAATTATTACTTTGTTTGCCTACTTATTGAGAAGGATGCAAAGAACAACAACAAGAAGAAACTGAACCCTACGATTCGTGTACTTGTTTTAGATTTAAATTCTAGTGCATGTGTAGTGCAATAGTTTAGTCGACGAAAACATGTGTTTTCTTAACATTTAGTTGGTGTATGTGCTAGCTGGCCTATGATTTACATGTTACGAGTGTTGCTTTGCTCATGATTTTCTAGCTGGATGTTGTTGCCTAAATATGTTGCCTTGATCAAAATTGGTCAAATTGGAGTTTGGGGTGACTAAGGGAAGTAGAAGGGAAGCTAAGGATACCTGGTGGTGGAACGATGAGGTCCAGAAGGTTATTAGGGAGAAAAAGGACTGTTTCAGATGCCTATATCTGGACAGGAGTGCAGCTAACATGGAGAAGTACAAGGTGGCGAAGAAGGCTGCAAAGCGGGCGGTGAGTGAAGCAAGGGGTCGGGCGTATGAGGACCTCTACCAACGTTTAAACACGAAGGAAGGCGAAAGGGACATCTATAAGATGGCCAAGTTTAGGGAGAGGAAGACGAGGGATGTCAACAAAGTCAAATGCATCAAGGACGGAGATGATCAGCTTCTTGTGAAGGAGGAGGCGATCAAGCGTAGATGGCGGGAGTACTTTGAGAACCTTTACAATGGAGAGGCTGAGAGCTCTACCATTGAGCTAGACGACTCCTTTGATGATACCAGCATGTGCTTTGTTCGACGTATCCGGAGTCCGAGGTTAATGAGGCGTTAAGGAGGATGAAAGGCGGCAAGGCGATGGGTCTCGATGGTATCCCCATCGAGGCGTGGAGAGGCCTTGGGGACGTAGCGATAGTATGGCTAACTAAGCTTTTCAACCTCATTTTTCGGTCAAACAAGATGCCCGAAGAATGGAGGCGGAGTATTTTAGTACCAATCTTCAAGAACAAGGGGGATGTTCAAAGTTGTACTAATTACCGTGGAATCAAGCCGATGAGCCATACTATGAAGCTATGGGAGAGAGTCATTGAGCACCGGTTAAGAAGGTTGACAAGCGTGACCAAAAACCAATTTGGTTTCATGCACGGGAGGTCTACCATGGAAGCCATCTTCTTGGTACGACAGCTGATGGAGAGATACAGGGAGCAAAAGAAGGACCTTCATATGATGTTCATTGATTTGGAGAAGGCCTATGATAAGATACCTCGGAATGTCATGTGGTGGGCCTTGGAGAAACACAAAGTCCCAATAAAGTACATTACCCTCATCAAGGATATGTATGATAATGTTGTGACAAGTGTTCGAACAAGCGATGGCGACACTGATGACTTTCCAATTAGAATAGGGCTACACCAAGGGTCAGCTTTGAGCCCTTATCTTTTTGATTTGGTGATGGATGAGGTCACAAGGGATATACAAGGAGACATCCCATGGTGTATGCTCTTTGCGGATGATGTGGTGCTAGTCGATGATAGCCGAACGGGGGTTAATAGAAAGTTAGAGTTGTGGAGGCGAACTCTCGAATCGAAAGGTTTTAGGCTTAGTAGAACTAAAACTGAATACATGAGGTGCGGTTTCGGTTCTACTAGGCACGAGGAGGGAGAGGTTAGCCTTGATGGGCGGGTGGTACCGGAGAGAGACACTTTTCGATATTTGGGGTCCATGTTGCGAGAGGATGGCGATATCGATGAAGATGTGGGCCACCGAATCAAGGCTGGTTGGATGAAGTGGCGCCAAGCTTCGGCGTACTCTGTGACAAGAGAGTGCCACAAAAGCTAAAGGCAGGTTTTATAGGACAGCTATCCGACCTGCGATGTTGTATGGCGCCGAGTGTTGGCCAACGAAGAGACGACATATCCAACAGTTAAGTGTAGCGGAGATGCGCATGTTGAGATGGATATGTGGCCACACAAGAAAGGATCGGGTACGGAATGACGATATACGGGAGAGAGTTGGGGTAGCACCGATTGAAGAGAAGCTGGTCCAACATCGTCTCGGATGGTTTGGACATATCCAACGGAGGCCTCCGGAAGCGCCGGTGCATAGCGGACGGATAAAGCGTGATGAGAATGTTAAGAGGGGTCGTGGTAGACCAAACTTGACATGGGAGGAGTCCGTTAAGAGAGACCTGAAGGTTTGGAATATCGACAAAGATTTAGCCATGGATAGGGGTGCGTGGAAGTTAGCTATCCACGTTCCGGAACCATGACTTGGTTTCGAGATCTTATGGGTTTCAACTCTAGCCTACCCCAACTTGTTTGGGACTGAAAGGCTTGGTTGTTGTTGTTGTTGTGGGCTTGGACCGGGGTGCTACTTATTGTCACATTGGGTTAATTACTACCCTCACTAAACATTTGAGGCCAATCTAGTTTACTTGTACTCTCACAAGGTTACCACAACTATAAAACATTTGTGTTTTGATTTTCAGGTAAAGAAGAGAAGAAATCAAGACAGGACTACCTCCACTCAGATGACCCTGTGGACAAGAACAACTATTTAGGTGTGCCCCGTGCCTTTTACTGAAAAATTTGTGCCTTTGCAATACTATAGTTGTTGCTTTGAGCTAGTTTGTGCTAGTGAGGGTTCAAGTTGAAACCCTCCTCTGAATATATTCTTCTGTGCATATCAACTTTAGAGCTAACCATCAAGTTATGTTGTTCAAGGGTAACCAGGAGGAAAATATGACATAAAGGTTTCAGTTAATTAATTGTAAACTCAGTTTTCTCTGAATCCATGAAATGTTCACATAATTTTCTCTATAACCATAAACATGTTCTCAATGTGGCATTGCTCTCTACTGTTGTTGTTTTGTTGACCCTCAAGTTGAACTCTATTGCCTATCTAATTGATGCATGTGCTGCTGGTTACCGAGAGATGCCTTTTTGTTGACGAATCGTTTCCTGACATTGAAATTGTTCCTAGATTTACCAATTCCTTGTCTTCGCGCACCCTGTTTTATTTTCTATTGATCATAACATGCTATTTGGAAGTGGTGAGTTGTTTTCTCTATATGATATACTAGAATTCCCCATTCTCCATGTTAGTGATGTGTTATGGGAGTACAATAGCAGTGATGGTCCTTCAGCTTCTGTTGTGCTAGCGAGAAGCAAGACATGTGAATCATTCTTCATGCATTTATTTACGAGTAAGCCCATGATTATTAACTGATCTATGTTCCTGTTAGTGCAACGCATGGTTGTTGTGACCTGAATTATGCCTTGGAACTTTTATTCAGATGATCATTAGCAGCATGGATAAATATCTTTCATCATAACTGATAATTAGCTATGCAGATGTGGCAAACTGTATTACGATTTGGTTTGTTGATTTATGTAGACCGGTATCTAGTTGTAGTTTATCTGTATCAATCTTTTGGATTTGACACCAGGATCCTGCCCCCTTTCATTTTGTGCTACAGGGAATTTGAAGGCCTTCTGAAGTGGACAAGGCTATTGTGGTAATTTGCCTCAAGATAGAACTTAATGCTTCTGGTTAGGTCTCCCTTGGATTCGATCTCAAATGGCGAACCCTTCTGAGAAGAGGTTTCATGTTCTTCGTAACCTAGCCAATCTTAAATTGCATTCTGAATCCTTTTGACTGGAAAAAATGTTGCTTGTTGGATTAATGCTTTATAAGTTACCTCTCATGAATAATGGTATCTGATAGAATAACAAATGTTGTGGAGTGTGGGGTTTGTAGGACCACTATGAACCAAGGGAACACAGTGTTGTTGATGTACGCCAGCAAGGCGATGCCCTCCCTCCCAGTGTGGTCCCGTCCTAGCTGTCTCCTCGGACGTGCTTGCAAGGCAGTAGCCGGTAACACACCTCCCGTCCTACTACCTAACATGCATGGATATTAAGGTACTAAGCTGATGAACTATCACCTGGACCACCTAAGGACCTAGGCAGACAAAACATGCTTTTTGTTTACATGAGTCGCATGACTTAGACTGGTGTGGATATGACAGAAGATGTGATTATGATTCTCTGATATGGGCAGCTAGTTTGGATGATTTGTGTTGCGCAGGCATAGATGTTGTTTGTCCTGATGCTAGCTAGCTGATGTGCATACTCAGTTGTTTTTTCTGTGGGTAGCTAGCCAGATTGCACATATGATGGCATGAACTAATTCTCTGTGTTGAGCAAATTTTGCGAATAGTACCATCAATGACCCCTTAAAAGTAATACCAGGTAGTATGGAATGATACGTTAAAAGAAATACTAGGTCTCCCATGTTCGATCTCGAATGGAGATCCTTTCCGAGAAGAGGTTTGATGTTATGTGTAACCTAATATTTAATTGCATTCTCAATCCTTTTTGCTGGAAAAAAATGTTGCTTATTGGATGTATGCTTTATAAGTTATCTTTTGCGAATAATGGAATCTGATGGAACAAATAATGTTGTGGAGTGTGGGGTTTGTAGGAGAACCACCATGAACCAAAGAGCCATTGGGTGCCAGCGAGGGGATGCCCTCCTTCCACATGCTCTCAAGACCACACAGCCGATGAGACACCTCACATTCTCATACCTATTATGCATGGATATTAAGGTGCTAAGGTGATCAACCCTCGTCTTGACTGACTAAGCGCGTAAGGAAGGCAAAACATGCTTTTTGTTTATCCGAGTCACATGAATGTGCCTGTTGTGTGACCTGACTTGAGAAGTGATGATGCTTCAGAAGTATTTTTCTGGATGATTTGCGCTGCACAAGTGTACTGGAGTATGTTGTTTTTCCTGATGCTAGCTAGCTGATGTGCATGTCAATACTTAGTTATTTTTTCCTGATGCCCATGCTAGCTAGCTTGTCTGTGTTAAACAGATTTTATAAATAGTTACATCAATGGCCTACTAAAAGAAATACTAGGTAGTATGGAATGATGCATTGATTTTGAGATTTTTTCTGCCTTCTTTTTATTTCTAAAGAAAACTCCAGCTGCGTGTTCAAGTCTCATGTCTGAATATTAGAATAAATATAGAAGAGACTGTCTCTGAATGTGAGTATCAAATAGACACTCCCTCCATACGGGTTTATTAGGCCTCTAATGGCAAGCTCTGCGACCAAGGTTAGCAAGGATTGGCCAGAAGGATTTTGCTGTCCCTTTTTTTTAGTCCAATCAGCTCTCGTGAAAAGTCCCCGAACAATCTTGTTTAAGGTGCTAATTAATTAGGCCATGTGAAGAGACCGAGTATGCTCACGAATTTGCATGCCAGCAATTTTTTATCTCCTATTTATCCTCTGTGTTTGGCAGTATTCACGTAGGGAAATTAATGGATAGGAGGCGGATGAGTGGCCCCAAGCGCGGGAATAAATCGTCGTATTTATTGCTAATTGAGCCCTGTTTATCGGCATTGTTTTGTTTTCAATAGGAGCCCAGTAAACTGGCATAGAGTGGAGTAGGTTATTAGCGGCTTTGTATCTTTGCACATGTTTTTTGTGAAATAAGTTGCTCGGAATAACGATGACAGAAATATTTGCAGTGTGGTTTTGCATTTTTAGCTTGGAGATGTCATCTTCCAGATTTCTTATCGTGTTCCTTGTTCTTAAAGTGTTACAAGTGTTTTTCAGGTTGCTTCTTAAATATTTGCGGGAGATGGTCAGAAGCTCGTGTCAAACTCATTGGTGCAGTATACCACCATTTTGTACCGATGATTTGCCGATGGCCATCCCAACAACAAATTGTGAAGTTCCCGGCTAGGGAATCTCTTCACAACTGCCCGTCAGCACAGTTCTTGTTTGTCATGAAGATTTTGTAGCGCACAATCCATTGTGGGGTAAGGGATATGCAGCTCTGTAGTAGCAATTATTGGTGGATGGTCGGTAGTAGCTGATGTACGGATTGTTGTTCAAATGTATGTTCTGTGCTTTGGTAGATTTGTTTGATACAAGTACATGAGAGCAAGCCCACCATTTGCTGTAAAGTCAATACCTAGTGATAATGGCTATTAATATTTTTGATGCATGCATTGTGTCACACAATGGACAAAAATCACAATTGTCTTGCAGCTCGGTCTTTGTTTCGATGCTGATGGAAAACATTCTATAGCCGGTGCATTGTGTGAACTACACTGCTGATTCGGTGGTTAAATTAATATATAGCATCACATATAAAAACTGTGTACCTGAGCTGAAGAAAACAAAGCAAGGCAGGTGTTTGTGATACAAACATGTTGGCGTGCCTAAGCAAAAAATGAAAGCCAGCTGCACATCGTTAAGTCTAAAATGAAATAGCTAGGCCAGCTGCACATCGTTAGTCCGGCTCTTTTGATCGGTTTAGTGGTCATGCACAAGGACCCTCCCTGACAGCACACCGGTCCGAAGCAGTGTCAACAATTTTGTTGAGCAGCAGGCGAAGCACGTTTCCATGAAATACGAGGAGAAAACAAACATAGGGGAGAGACCCCCGATCATTGTGCTAGTTTCCACGAGATATGAGTGATTCGCGGAATCATTATTTCAAGAAATCAACCATTAGGCCGGAGTCCACTTGAATTCCATGCACACATTAATTTTTCACCTAGCTCTATCCAGCCGCTTGAACTCGCATAATTAATGCTAAAATTACTGGAACGTTTGCTGTTTGGTTTCCCTAGACTAGCTGCCATGTCGGTGATCCATGGCAATAGGTATCTAGACCATCCATTCTCTCTACTAGTATCAGTCAACGAGAGGAGCGTAGAACCGAAAACTCGGCCTCTTCCCGCTCTTCTAAGTGTGTTGATTCCCTCTCCTCTAAATTCAAACCTGCTCTGTTGGCTCGTCTATAAGTAGAAGCTAACTGTGAGCAACCGCGTGCGGTATCGTGTGTGACTTGTTCCGCCACTGTTTCACAGATCCCGATGAAACAAGCAGAATAGGTGTGCGGTAACTCGGTAAAATATGAAATTCCTAACAGTACTAATGCAAAAATATAAGGTAAATATGATGCAAAATACACTCATCGCTGCCTAGGGGTATCGCTACCATGAGGGGTATTTCCTATCACGACGATGTGAGCCAAGTGGGTCTTGGGATTTCCCATGTCGTCATAGATCCATGATGCTATCACCAAACTGTCGGTCGAGGCTATCTACAACGCGAAATACACCATGAAATCCAAATCTGTGAGAGCGTCCTTTGCCTTACGTTCAAAGTACACCGGTGATTTCAATGCATCTTTTGTCGTCTTGTAAGTTTCCCGACAGTCCCAAATAACAATTGGTCGCTTATCTTGTATATTTTCAACAAAATTAGTAACGTTGATCCCTATGTTGTCGAATGGGAGATCAAAATAGGAAATCCTAAAATAGTTTCATTTAATTCTAGTTAAAATCAACCACTCTCGACTATTTATACTGAATTATTTTACTTTATCCAAAATCAAACTTGACCCACATAAGTTGTTTTATTAATACATATTTTCCTCGATAAACCATATTTCATGTATAGTATTTTTGGGTATAACTAATAAATTTAAGAAAGTTGTTATGCTCATGTGTAGTAAGGTGCATATTTGTAATACCGTTTTATTGTTAATCATCACAACTTTTAATGTGTCAACTTGAAAATGCATTTCTTTTGGACGGGTTCAATAACATTTTTGTTACAACTTGTTTCACCCTAAATCCGAGAAAACCAAAAGTATGACATCACTCTATAAATGTATTTATGTCCATGAACATATTGCATTTTTGTGTGTATATCTACTACACAGCTTGGTAGAATGTTTTCGAGTGTATGAACCATAAATATCCGATAGTCGTTTCTGGAGTACAATACTATAAATCCAGGTGTAACTAAACTAGTACAAATTTTAAGTTGCATGCAGTGTTGTTAATAATTCAGATTGTCATGGAATTGTGCTTGTTATCGTTATTAGTGTACATAAAGGAGGCCCATTCTTGACCAGACTTAAGAAAACATTTAGTTCAATGGGCTTCGCTGCTTGGTTCCGGTCCAGTTTTTGCGAAGCCCAAAATAATTGTCCCTCGACTGGTTTGATCTGGATATTTTTATATGCCCCACTTGCTTGAAGCAAGTACTTCTGATTTTGAATGGGGGCACACGAGCTAGTAAACACACACTATAAATTTCATTCCATGCAACAGATTACAGACTACACGAAATGAAATCACACGACACGACTCACAGACGACCCGAGGATTAACCACTAGTTACAGGGGAAACAATGAGATCGAGACCGATGCAACGACCGATCTGTTCCAACTATTTCCCGTGCACACACCGGCTTAACCATCAGGTTTTTGCACAACCACATAGTAGCAGACAGACACACACTGGTAGAAACTTTTATTGACACAACTACGCACCACTGGAGTGCATAAGTTGGGTACTAGTACGTGTAGACGGCCGTGGCGCGAGAGGCCCAGCAGCAGGGCTTCTTCAGTGGCCGCAGGTGCAGGTGGTGCAGCTGCAGCTGGTGCCGCACTTGCACTTGCCGTCGTTCTCCGCGACCTCCTGAACCTCGAAGTGGCTGCATGGAAAGGTAATTGGTCGTATTCAGGATGATGAACAGACATCCGTAAAATGAAATTTATATGTGGTACTACTTGAAAGGAAAATGAATTCAGTTAGACAAAAAATGATGGAAGTTCGATAAAGATTCGGGGCAAGACTACTTGGCTGTTCGCTGGCTAGATTTGTGTTTTGGGATACACATGTTTGAACACAAGCTGGGCTGCAATCAGGTGTTGTTGGTGTGTTCATGTTCAGTTCTGGAGGGTATACCAACAACATCTTGGATGAATTTACACCAAGCGAGAAGAGCAGATCTTTCGATTGTAGTTAATGTGGTGAATATGAGAGAAAACTAGCTAGATTGTGTGTCCGGTTAATTTTCTGCTTTAAGTGGATTGAGAGAGTGAAGAGTAAGCAGTACCTCTTCTCGGTGTCAACCATGACGATGCCGTAGCTGTTTCCCTTCTTCCCGCACGCATGACAAAACAACGAGCGTGTTCGGAGACGAGAATAGAGCAGCGATACACCAAGACGGAAGATTTAGCTATTAGCTCGGATCGGATGGAGGGATTAAGACGATCGATTGACCGAGTAACGACAGATCTGGCTAGCTACACTAGTAGAAAAATGACCTTTAGTCGCGGTTCGCAACAGCCATTAGTCGCGGTTGCGCAACCGCGACTAAATGGTCGCGACTAAAGGCCCCCCCTTTAGTCGCGGTTGCTTACGAACCGCGACTAAAGGTCCGTCCACGTGGGCGGCTAGCGTGCGCTCGGGCGAAGGACCTTTAGTCGCGGTTGGTGTCCCCAACCGGGACTAAAGGCTATTTCGTTAAATTTTTTTAATTCATTTGGGTTTCTAATTTTTTTTCACTCCGTTTTTTTTTCTATTTTTTTCAGAATTTCTATTATTTCAGCTTATTTGCATAGCTTAGTCTCTATCTCTAACTACACTTATCTCTAGTCAAATTACTTACTCGTGGTCAAACTTCCCGCTCGGTCACCCATCCTCCCACTACTCCACCTCTAGCACGCTTAACTTCCGAGTTCCATTCCGTCCCGCATCCAAGTGCTACGCGCACATGTATGTGATACTAGTATCATATCAATCCTATTAACATGTTGGTCGATGTCATATTTTTTTATTGTTTGAATTTCAAATAAATTTTTTCATAAACAAAAATAATGATGTAATAATAATCGTGAATAAATAAATAAACATTAATTTTTTAATTTTTATTATTTTTAAATATTTTATTTTTTAAATATTTTTTTTTTGCCAAACCTAAAACCTAAAAATTTGAAAATCTTAAAATTGGGTAAAAGTAATAGTAATCTTTATGCTGGATGCAATTATTAATTTTATTTTTTTGAAAAATTTTAAAAATATAAAATCCATAATTTATAGCAAAAACTAAAATCTTCCTGCTTTTGTATTTTCATTTGGAATTTTGAGAATCTAAAAATTGGCTAACCGGGTAAACCCCGGTGAATTCGGATGTAACTTTTTCCCAGGATTTTTTTGATATATTATACGTTTTTTCGACGTCGTATGCAAAAGTTATTGCGGTTTTACCATTTTTTAAACTTTTTTTGCAAAAAAAGTGAAAATTCGAATTTCTTAATTTCTCCGAATAGTACCTTGCATAACATACAAGAATCTGAAAACAATTTTTTTTTTGAATTTTCTATCATTTTCTTTTGTATTTTACAAACCAAAAAAGGCGATCCACGGGGGGGGGGTGCGGGGTGCGTGGGAGTAAAAAAACTTGGAAAAACCTTTAGTCGCGGTTGGGGACACCAACCGGGACTAAAGGGTACCCTTTAGTCGCGGTTGGTGTCCCCAACCGCGACTAAAGGTTTTTCCGCCAGCCGCATCCCTCCATAGCCCTTTAGTCCCGGTTGGTGTTACCAACCGCGACTAAAGGGTACCCTTTCGTCGCGGATGGAGCATTAGTCGCGGGTCACCTCCCGAACCGCGACTAAAGCCCCTTTAGTCGCGGTTCGAATATTTCCGGGACTAATGGAGGTGGACGGAAGCCTCTTTTTCTACTAGTGCTAGGTACTTACGGGCAGTCGTTCTTGTTAGAACAGTCGCAGTTGCCGCAGGTGTTCGACATGGTGGATTGACTTGTGAGTGGAGAGAGTACTACGCGGATGGATCCGTGATTACTTTGTTTTTGCTCTTGCTTGGTGAGGAGCAATGGCCGCTGCTTGCGGTGGTATATATAGCCGCCGGGACGGACAGCGCGGAATCCGCCGGTCCGGCCCGGGCTGGGGACGGGAGGAACGATAGGTATCCATCGGTCGCACGAAAGGAATCTCTCGCCGTCACCGCACGCGCAGGTGCACACGCAGTATTTGGCCTTCTTCCCCGGCGGTGTCCGTCTATCTCACCTTTCCCGGATGTCTCCATCGATGCCTATTGCTAGCTTCCCATGCGGGTCTCCTCTCTATAGGAGTATCTCACTAAAGACTAAACTCTAGCTTGGCAAAAAATACTACTCCGTATACGGGTTTTTTAGTTAGAGCTAAAAATAGTGTACGAGGGGAGAGCCGGAGAGGTGACGAAGTGAAGTTGCATGCACTCGTAATTCTGTAAGCTTCTCCGTATACGAGTTATATTTGGGCCATATACGTGTTAAAACCGGGCTTAGAAGCCATGTAGTAAAGAGGCCCATTCACGATTCTTGCGGCCTTATAATCCAGATCATTTTGTTAAATGGACTGATTTGACTCCTACGGGAGGCTCGGACCAGCGCAAGCAAATGTACAGAACTATTGGGTCCGTAAAGGATTTAAAGATTCAGCTCGAGTTTTTGCTAAGCCCCTCAACTCACTGGTTTAATCTGAAAATATCGGTTTACTCGGTTGCTCGAAACAGTTAACTACTTCCTCTGGTCATTGAACAGAGGTAAGATCGTTTACATACTTTAAACGTGGACTAGATGTGGATCCAAATGAGTGGAGAAAACAATACTTTACAAGTTTTTTTTGAAATGTTCATTGATTTGTTTATCAAACCTTTTTATTTCGAGTAGTTGGGGAGCTAGGGGGACCAGCGAGGGCCTTGGCCTCCCTAAGCCATGTTACAACAGGGTATTTTGTATACAGAATCCCGATTAAGAACCAAATTTTATGGGAAAACTACCATGATTGCCCACCCCTCCCGATGAAGGATTACCATGTTTGGCCCCCTTAGCGTAATTCCTGTTCCGCCACTGTTTCACGGATCCCGATGAAACAAGCAGAATAGGTGTGCGGTAACTCGGTAAAATATGAAATTCCTAACGGTACTAATGCAAAAATATAAGGTAAATATGATGCAAAATACACTCATCGCTGCCTAGGGGTATCGCTACCATGAGGGGTATTTCCTATCACGACGATGTGAGCCAAGTGGGTCTTGGGATTTCCCATGTCGTCATAGATCCATGATGCTATCACCAAACTGTCGGTCGAGGCTATCTACAACGCGAAATACACCATGAAATCCAAATCTGTGAGAGCGTCCTTTGCCTTACGTTCAAAGTACACCGGTGATTTCAATGCATCTTTTGTCGTCTTGTAAGTTTCCCGACAGTCCCAAATAACAATTGGTCGCTTATCTTGTATATTTTCAACAAAATTAGTAACGTTGATCCCTATGTTGTCGAATGGGAGATCAAAATAGGAAATCCTAAAATAGTTTCATTTAATTCTAGTTAAAATCAACCACTCTCGACTATTTATACTTGAATTATTTTACTTTATCCAAAATCAAACTTGACCCACATAAGTTGTTTTATTAATACATATTTTCCTCGATAAACCATATTTCATGTATAGTATTTTTGGGTATAACTAATAAATTTAAGAAAGTTGTTATGCTCATGTGTAGTAAGGTGCATATTTGTAATACCGTTTTATTGTTAATCATCACAACTTTTAATGTGTCAACTTGAAAATGCATTTCTTTTGGACGGGTTCAATAACATTTTTGTTACAACTTGTTTCACCCTAAATCCGAGAAAACCAAAAGTATGACATCACTCTATAAATGTATTTATGTCCATGAACATATTGCATTTTTGTGTGTATATCTACTACACAGCTTGGTAGAATGTTTTCGAGTGTATGAACCATAAATATCTGATAGTCGTTTCTGGAGTACAATACTATAAATCCAGGTGTAACTAAACTAGTACAAATTTTAAGTTGCATGCAGTGTTGTTAATAATTCAGATTGTCATGGAATTGTGCTTGTTATCGTTATTAGTGTACATAAAGGAGGCCCATTCTTGACCAGACTTAAGAAAACATTTAGTTCAATGGGCTTCGCTGCTTGGTTCCGGTCCAGTTTTTGCGAAGCCCAAAATAATTGTCCCTCGACTGGTTTGATCTGGATATTTTTATATGCCCCACTTGCTTGAAGCAGTACTTCTGATTTTGAATGGGGGCACACGAGCTAGTAAACACACACTATAAATTTCATTCCATGCAACAGTTACAGCTACACGAAATGAAATCACACGACACGACTCACAGACGACCCGAGGATTAACCACTAGTTACAGGGGAAACAATGAGATCGAGACCGATGCAACGACCGATCTGTTCCAACTATTTCCCGTGCACACACCGGCTTAACCATCAGGTTTTTGCACAACCACATAGTAGCAGACAGACACACACTGGTAGAAACTTTTATTGACACAACTACGCACCACTGGAGTGCATAAGTTGGGTACTAGTACGTGTAGACGGCCGTGGCGCGAGAGGCCCAGCAGCAGGGCTTCTTCAGTGGCCGCGAGTGCGGGTGGTGCAGCTGCAGCTCGGTGCCGCACTTGCACTTGCCGTCGTTCTCCGCGACCTCCCGAACCTCGAAGTGGCTGCATGGAAAGGTAATTGGTCGTATTCGGGATGATGAACGGACATCCGTAAAATGAAATTTATATGTGGTACTACTTGAAAGGAAAATGAATTCAGTTAGACAAAAAATGATGGAAGTTCGATAAAGATTCGGGGCAAGACTACTTGGCTGTTCGCTGGCTAGATTTGTGTTTTGGGATACACATGTTTGAACACAAGCTGGGCTGCAATCAGGTGTTGTTGGTGTGTTCATGTTCAGTTCTGGAGGGTATACCAACAACATCTTGGATGAATTTACACCAAGCAGAAGAGCAGATCTTTCAGTTGTAGTTAATGTGGTGAATATGAGAGAAAACTAGCTAGATTGTGTGTCTGGTTAATTTTCTGCTTTAAGTGGATTGAGAGAGTGAAGAGTAAGCAGTACCTCTTCTCGGTGTCAACCATGACGATGCCGTAGCTGTTTCCCTTCTTCCTGCACGCATGACAAAACAACAGCGTGTTCAGAGACAGAATAGAGCAGCGATACACCAAGACAGAAGATTTAGCTATTAGCTCGGATCAGATGGAGGGATTAAGACGATCGATTGACTGAGTAACGACAGATCTGGCTAGCTACACTAGTAGAAAAATGACCTTTAGTCGCGGTTCGCAACAGCCATTAGTCGCGGTTGCGCAACCGCGACTAAATGGTCGCGACTAAAGGCCCCCCTTTAGTCGCGGTTGCTTACGAACCGCGACTAAAGGTCCGTCCACGTGGGCGGCTAGCGTGCGCCTGGGCGAAGGACCTTTAGTCGCGGTTGGTGTCCCCAACCGGGACTAAAGGCTATTTCGTTAAATTTTTTTAATTCATTTGGGTTTCTAATTTTTTTTCACTCCGTTTTTTTTTTCTATTTTTTTCAGAATTTCTATTATTTCGAGTTATTTGCATAGCTTAGTCTCTATCTCTAACTACACTTATCTCTAGTCAAATTACTTACTCGTGGTCAAACTTCCCGCTCGGTCACCCATCCTCCCACTACTCCACCTCTAGCACGCTTAACTTCCGAGTTCCATTCCGTCCCGCATCCAAGTGCTACGCGCACATGTATGTGATACTAGTATCATATCAATCCTATTAACATGTTGGTCGATGTCATATTTTTTTATTGTTTGAATTTCAAATAAATTTTTTCATAAACAAAAATAATGATGTAATAATAATCGTGAATAAATAAATAAACATTAATTTTTTAATTTTTATTATTTTTAAATATTTTATTTTTTAAATATTTTTTTTTGCCAAACCTAAAACCTAAAAATTTGAAAATCTTAAAATTGGGTAAAAGTAATAGTAATCTTTATGCTGGATGCAATTATTAATTTTATTTTTTTGAAAAATTTTAAAAATATAAAATCCATAATTTATAGCAAAAACTAAAATCTTCCTGCTTTTGTATTTTCATTTGGAATTTTGAGAATCTAAAAATTGGCTAACCGGGTAAACCCTGGTGAATTCGGATGTAACTTTTTCCCAGGATTTTTTTGATATATTATACGTTTTTTCCGACGTCGTATGCAAAAGTTATTGCGGTTTTACCATTTTTTAAACTTTTTTTGCAAAAAAAGTGAAAATTCGAATTTCTTAATTTCTCCGAATAGTACCTTGCATAACATACAAGAATCTGAAAACAATTTTTTTTTTGAATTTTCTATCATTTTCTTTTGTATTTTACAAACCAAAAAAGGCGATCCACGGGGGGGGGGGGTGCGGGGTGCGTGGGAGTAAAAAAACTTGGAAAAACCTTTAGTCGCGGTTGGGGACACCAACCGGGACTAAAGGGTACCCTTTAGTCGCGGTTGGTGTCCCCAACCGCGACTAAAGGTTTCTCCGCCACCGCATCCCTCCATAGCCCTTTAGTCCCGGTTGGTGTTACCAACCGCGACTAAAGGGGTACCCTTCGTCGCGGATGGAGCATTAGTCGCGGGTCACCTCCCGAACCGCGACTAAAGCCCCCTTTAGTCGCGGTTCGAATATTTCCGGGACTAATGGAGGTGGACGGAAGCCTCTTTTTCTACTAGTGCTAGGTACTTACGGGCGGTCGTTCTTGTTAGAACGGTCGCGGTTGCCGCAGGTGTTCGACATGGTGGATTGACTTGTGAGTGGAGAGAGTACTACGCGAGATGGATCCGTGATTACTTTGTTTTTGCTCTTGCTTGGTGAGGAGCAATGGCCGCCGCTTGCGGTGGTATATATAGCCGCCGGGACGGACAGCGCGGAATCCGCCGGTCCGGCCCGGGCTGGGGACGGGAGGAACGATAGGTATCCATCGGTCGCACGAAAGGAATCTCTCGCCGTCACCGCACGCGCGGTGCACACGCAGTATTTGGCCTTCTTCCCCGGCGGTGTCCGTCTATCTCACCTTTCCCGAGATGCCTCCATCGATGCCTATTGCTAGCTTCCCATGCGGGTCTCCTCTCTATAGGAGTATCTCACTAAAGACTAAACTCTAGCTTGGCAAAAAATACTACTCCGTATACAGGTTTTTTAGTTAGAGCTAAAAATAGTGTACAGGGGAGAGCCGGAGAGGTGACGAAGTGAAGTTGCATGCACTCGTAATTCTGTAAGCTTCTCCGTATACAGTTATATTTGGGCCATATCTGTGTTAAAACCGGGCTTAGAAGCCATGTAGTAAAGAGGCCCATTCACGATTCTTGCGGCCTTATAATCCGGATCATTTTGTTAAATGGACTGATTTGACTCCTACGGGAGGCTCGGACCAGCGCAAGCAAATGTACAGAACTATTGGGTCCGTAAAGGATTTAAAGATTCAGCTCGAGTTTTTGCTAAGCCCCTCAACTCACTGGTTTAATCTGAAAATATCGGTTTACTCTGGTTGCTCGAAACAGTTAACTACTTCCTCTGGTCATTGAACAGAGGTAAGATCGTTTACATACTTTAAACGTGGACTAGATGTGGATCCAAATGAGTGGAGAAAACAATACTTTACAAGTTTTTTTTTGAAATGTTCATTGATTTGTTTATCAAACCTTTTTATTTCAGAGTAGTTGGGGAGCTAGGGGGACCAGCAGGGGCCTTGGCCTCCCTAAGCCATGTTACAACAGGGTATTTTGTATACAGAATCCCGATTAAGAACCAAATTTTATGGGAAAACTACCATGATTGCCCACCCCTCCCGATGAAGGATTACCATGTTTGGCCCCCTTAGCGTAATTCCTGTTCCGCCACTGTTTCACAGATCCCGATGAAACAAGCAGAATAGGTGTGCGGTAACTCGGTAAAATATGAAATTCCTAACAGTACTAATGCAAAAATATAAGGTAAATATGATGCAAAATACACTCATCGCTGCCTAGGGGTATCGCTACCATGAGGGGTATTTCCTATCACGACGATGTGAGCCAAGTGGGTCTTGGGATTTCCCATGTCGTCATAGATCCATGATGCTATCACCAAACTGTCAGTCAGGCTATCTACAACGCGAAATACACCATGAAATCCAAATCTGTGAGAGCGTCCTTTGCCTTACGTTCAAAGTACACCGGTGATTTCAATGCATCTTTTGTCGTCTTGTAAGTTTCCCGACAGTCCCAAATAACAATTGGTCGCTTATCTTGTATATTTTCAACAAAATTAGTAACGTTGATCCCTATGTTGTCGAATGGGAGATCAAAATAGGAAATCCTAAAATAGTTTCATTTAATTCTAGTTAAAATCAACCACTCTCGACTATTTATACTTGAATTATTTTACTTTATCCAAAATCAAACTTGACCCACATAAGTTGTTTTATTAATACATATTTTCCTCGATAAACCATATTTCATGTATAGTATTTTTGGGTATAACTAATAAATTTAAGAAAGTTGTTATGCTCATGTGTAGTAAGGTGCATATTTGTAATACCGTTTTATTGTTAATCATCACAACTTTTAATGTGTCAACTTGAAAATGCATTTCTTTTGGACGGGTTCAATAACATTTTTGTTACAACTTGTTTCACCCTAAATCCGAGAAAACCAAAAGTATGACATCACTCTATAAATGTATTTATGTCCATGAACATATTGCATTTTTGTGTGTATATCTACTACATAGCTTGGTAGAATGTTTTCGAGTGTATGAACCATAAATATCTGATAGTCGTTTCTGGAGTACAATACTATAAATCCAGGTGTAACTAAACTAGTACAAATTTTAAGTTGCATGCAGTGTTGTTAATAATTCAGATTGTCATGGAATTGTGCTTGTTATCGTTATTAGTGTACATAAAGGAGGCCCATTCTTGACCAGACTTAAGAAAACATTTAGTTCAATGGGCTTCGCTGCTTGGTTCCGGTCCAGTTTTTGCTAAGCCCAAAATAATTGTCCCTCGACTGGTTTGATCTGGATATTTTTATATGCCCCACTTGCTTGAAGCAGTACTTCTGATTTTGAATGGGGGCACACGAGCTAGTAAACACACACTATAAATTTCATTCCATGCAACGAGTTACTGACTACACGAAATGAAATCACACGACACGACTCACGAGACGACCCGAGGATTAACCACTAGTTACGGGGAAACAATGAGATCGAGACCGATGCAACGACCGATCTGTTCCAACTATTTCCCGTGCACACACCGGCTTAACCATCAGGTTTTTGCACAACCACATAGTAGCGAGACAGGACACACCTTGGTAGAAACTTTTATTGACACAACTACGCACCACTTGGAGTGCATAAGTTGGGTACTAGTACGTGTAGACGGCCGTGGCGCGAGAGGCCCAGCAGCAGGGCTTCTTCGGTGGCCGCGAGTGCGGGTGGTGCGGCTGCAGTCGGTGCCGCACTTGCACTTGCCGTCGTTCTCCGCGACCTCCCGAACCTCGAAGTGGCTGCATGGAAAGGTAATTGGTCGTATTCGGGATGATGAACGGACATCCGTAAAATGAAATTTATATGTGGTACTACTTGAAAGGAAAATGAATTCAGTTAGACAAAAAATGATGGAAGTTCGATAAAGATTCGGGGCAAGACTACTTGGCTGTTCGCTGGCTAGATTTGTGTTTTGGGATACACATGTTTGAACACAAGCTGGGCTGCAATCAGGTGTTGTTGGTGTGTTCATGTTCAGTTCCGGAGGGTATACCAACAACATCTTGGATGAATTTACACCAAGCGAGAAGAGCAGATCTTTCGGTTGTAGTTAATGTGGTGAATATGAGAGAAAACTAGCTAGATTGTGTGTCCGGTTAATTTTACTGCTTTAAGTGGATTGAGAGAGTGAAGAGTAAGCAGTACCTCTTCTCGGTGTCAACCATGACGATGCCGTAGCTGTTTCCCTTCTTCCGCACGCATGACAAAACAACAGCGTGTTCAGAGACAGAATAGAGCAGCGATACACCAAGACAGAAGATTTAGCTATTAGCTCGGATCAGATGGAGGGATTAAGACGATCGATTGACTGAGTAACGACAGATCTGGCTAGCTACACTAGTAGAAAAATGACCTTTAGTCGCGGTTCGCAACAGCCATTAGTCGCGGTTGCGCAACCGCGACTAAATGGTCGCGACTAAAGGCCCCCCCTTTAGTCGCGGTTGCTTACGAACCGCGACTAAAGGTCCGTCCACGTGGGCGGCTAGCGTGCGCCTGGGCGAAGGACCTTTAGTCGCGGTTGGTGTCCCCAACCGGGACTAAAGGCTATTTCGTTAAATTTTTTTAATTCATTTGGGTTTCTAATTTTTTTTCACTCCGTTTTTTTTTCTATTTTTTTCAGAATTTCTATTATTTCAGTTATTTGCATAGCTTAGTCTCTATCTCTAACTACACTTATCTCTAGTCAAATTACTTACTCGTGGTCAAACTTCCCGCTCGGTCACCCATCCTCCCACTACTCCACCTCTAGCACGCTTAACTTCCGAGTTCCATTCCGTCCCGCATCCAAGTGCTACGCGCACATGTATGTGATACTAGTATCATATCAATCCTATTAACATGTTGGTCGATGTCATATTTTTTTATTGTTTGAATTTCAAATAAATTTTTTCATAAACAAAAATAATGATGTAATAATAATCGTGAATAAATAAATAAACATTAATTTTTTAATTTTTATTATTTTTAAATATTTTATTTTTTAAATATTTTTTTTTGCCAAACCTAAAACCTAAAAATTTGAAAATCTTAAAATTGGGTAAAAGTAATAGTAATCTTTATGCTGGATGCAATTATTAATTTTATTTTTTTGAAAAATTTTAAAAATATAAAATCCATAATTTATAGCAAAAACTAAAATCTTCCTGCTTTTGTATTTTCATTTGGAATTTTGAGAATCTAAAAATTGGCTAACCGGGTAAACCCCGGTGAATTCGGATGTAACTTTTTCCCAGGATTTTTTTGATATATTATACGTTTTTTCCGACGTCGTATGCAAAAGTTATTGCGGTTTTACCATTTTTTAAACTTTTTTTGCAAAAAAAGTGAAAATTCGAATTTCTTAATTTCTCCGAATAGTACCTTGCATAACATACAAGAATCTGAAAACAATTTTTTTTTTGAATTTTCTATCATTTTCTTTTGTATTTTACAAACCAAAAAAGGCGATCCACTGGGGGGGGGGTGCGGGGTGCGTGGGAGTAAAAAAACTCGGAAAAACCTTTAGTCGCGGTTGGGGACACCAACCGGGACTAAAGGGGTACCCTTTAGTCGCGGTTGGTGTCCCCAACCGCGACTAAAGGTTTTTCCGCCAGCCGCATCCCTCCATAGCCCTTTAGTCCCGGTTGGTGTTACCAACCGCGACTAAAGGGGTACCCTTTCGTCGCGGATGGAGCATTAGTCGCGGGTCACCTCCCGAACCGCGACTAAAGCCCCCTTTAGTCGCGGTTCGAATATTTCCGGGACTAATGGAGGTGGACGGAAGCCTCTTTTTCTACTAGTGCTAGGTACTTACGGGCGATCGTTCTTGTTAGAACGAGTCGCAGTTGCCGCAGGTGTTCGACATGGTGGATTGACTTGTGAGTGGAGAGAGTACTACGCGAGATGGATCCGTGATTACTTTGTTTTTGCTCTTGCTTGGTGAGGAGCAATGGCCGCCGCTTGCGGTGGTATATATAGCCGCCGGGACGGACAGCGCGGAATCCGCCGGTCCGGCCCGGGCTGGGGACGGGAGGAACGATAGGTATCCATCGGTCGCACGAAAGGAATCTCTCGCCGTCACCGCACGCGCAGGTGCACACGCAGTATTTGGCCTTCTTCCCCGGCAGTGTCCGTCTATCTCACCTTTCCCGCATGTCTCCATCGATGCCTATTGCTAGCTTCCCATGCGGGTCTCCTCTCTATAGGAGTATCTCACTAAAGACTAAACTCTAGCTTGGCAAAAATACTACTCCGTATACGGGTTTTTTTAGTTAGAGCTAAAAATAGTGTACGAGGGAGAGCCGGAGAGGTGACGAAGTGAAGTTGCATGCACTCGTAATTCCGTAAGCTTCTCCGTATACAGTTATATTTGGGCCATATCCGTGTTAAAACCGGGCTTAGAAGCCATGTAGTAAAGAGGCCCATTCACGATTCTTGCGGCCTTATAATCCGGATCATTTTGTTAAATGGACTGATTTGACTCCTACGGGAGGCTCGGACCAGCGCAAGCAAATGTACGGAACTATTGGGTCCGTAAAGGATTTAAAGATTCAGCTCGAGTTTTTGCTAAGCCCCTCAACTCACCGGTTTAATCTGAAAATATCGGTTTACTCTGGTTGCTCGAAACAGTTAACTACTTCCTCTGGTCATTGAACAGAGGTAAGATCGTTTACATACTTTAAACGTGGACTAGATGTGGATCCAAATGAGTGGAGAAAACAATACTTTACAAGTTTTTTTTGAAATGTTCATTGATTTGTTTATCAAACCTTTTTATTTCAGAGTAGTTGGGGAGCTAGGGGGACCAGCAGGGGCCTTGGCCTCCCTAAGCCATGTTACAACAGGGTATTTTGTATACGTAATCCCGATTAAGAACCAAATTTTATGGGAAAACTACCATGATTGCCCACCCCTCCCGATGAAGGATTACCATGTTTGGCCCCCTTAGCGTAATTCCTGTTCCGCCAGCATTTCACGAGATCCCGATGAAACAAGCGAGAATAGGTGTGCGGTAACTCGGTAAAATATGAAATTCCTAACAGTACTAATGCAAAAATATAAGGTAAATATGATGCAAAATACACTCATCGCTGCCTAGGGGTATCGCTACCATGAGGGGTATTTCCTATCACGACGATGTGAGCCAAGTGGGTCTTGGGATTTCCCATGTCGTCATAGATCCATGATGCTATCACCAAACTGTCAGTCGGGCTATCTACAACGCGAAATACACCATGAAATCCAAATCTGTGAGAGCGTCCTTTGCCTTACGTTCAAAGTACACCGGTGATTTCAATGCATCTTTTGTCGTCTTGTAAGTTTCCCGACAGTCCCAAATAACAATTGGTCGCTTATCTTGTATATTTTCAACAAAATTAGTAACGTTGATCCCTATGTTGTCGAATGGGAGATCAAAATAGGAAATCCTAAAATAGTTTCATTTAATTCTAGTTAAAATCAACCACTCTCGACTATTTATACTGAATTATTTTACTTTATCCAAAATCAAACTTGACCCACATAAGTTGTTTTATTAATACATATTTTCCTCGATAAACCATATTTCATGTATAGTATTTTTGGGTATAACTAATAAATTTAAGAAAGTTGTTATGCTCATGTGTAGTAAGGTGCATATTTGTAATACCGTTTTATTGTTAATCATCACAACTTTTAATGTGTCAACTTGAAAATGCATTTCTTTTGGACGGGTTCAATAACATTTTTGTTACAACTTGTTTCACCCTAAATCCGAGAAAACCAAAAGTATGACATCACTCTATAAATGTATTTATGTCCATGAACATATTGCATTTTTGTGTGTATATCTACTACACAGCTTGGTAGAATGTTTTCGAGTGTATGAACCATAAATATCCGATAGTCGTTTCTGGAGTACAATACTATAAATCCAGGTGTAACTAAACTAGTACAAATTTTAAGTTGCATGCGAGTGTTGTTAATAATTCAGATTGTCATGGAATTGTGCTTGTTATCGTTATTAGTGTACATAAAGGAGGCCCATTCTTGACCCAGACTTAAGAAAACATTTAGTTCAATGGGCTTCGCTGCTTGGTTCCGGTCCAGTTTTTGCGAAGCCCAAAATAATTGTCCCTCGACTGGTTTGATCTCGGATATTTTTATATGCCCCACTTGCTTGAAGCAAGTACTTCTGATTTTGAATGGGGGCACACGAGCTAGTAAACACACACTATAAATTTCATTCCATGCAACGAGTTACAGCTACACGAAATGAAATCACACGACACGACTCACGGACGACCCGAGGATTAACCACTAGTTACGGGGAAACAATGAGATCGAGACCGATGCAACGACCGATCTGTTCCAACTATTTCCCGTGCACACACCGGCTTAACCATCAGGTTTTTGCACAACCACATAGTAGCAGCACGGACACACACCTGGTAGAAACTTTTATTGACACAACTACGCACCACCGGAGTGCATAAGTTGGGTACTAGTACGTGTAGACGGCCGTGGCGCGAGAGGCCCAGCAGCGGGGCTTCTTCGGTGGCCGCAGGTGCGGGTGGTGCAGTTGCAGCTCGGTGCCGCACTTGCACTTGCCGTCGTTCTCCGCGACCTCCTGAACCTCGAAGTGGCTGCATGGAAAGGTAATTGGTCGTATTCAGGATGATGAACAGACATCCGTAAAATGAAATTTATATGTGGTACTACTTGAAAGGAAAATGAATTCAGTTAGACAAAAAATGATGGAAGTTCGATAAAGATTCGGGGCAAGACTACTTGGCCGTTACGTCGGCTAGATTTGTGTTTTGGGATACACATGTTTGAACACAAGCTGGGCTGCAATCAGGTGTTGTTGGTGTGTTCATGTTCGGTTCTCGGAGGGTATACCAACAACATCTTGGATGAATTTACACCAAGCGGAAGAGCAGATCTTTCAGTTGTAGTTAATGTGGTGAATATGAGAGAAAACTAGCTAGATTGTGTGTCCGGTTAATTTTCCGCTTTAAGTGGATTGAGAGAGTGAAGAGTAAGCAGTACCTCTTCTCGGTGTCAACCATGACGATGCCGTAGCTGTTTCCCTTCTTCCTCGCACGCATGACAAAACAACGGCGTGTTCGGAGACAGAATAGAGCAGCGATACACCAAGACGTAAGATTTAGCTATTAGCTCGGATCAGATGGAGGGATTAAGACGATCGATTGACCGAGTAACGACGGATCCGGCTAGCTACACTAGTAGAAAAATGACCTTTAGTCGCGGTTCGCAACAGCCATTAGTCGCGGTTGCGCAACCGCGACTAAATGGTCGCGACTAAAGCCCCCCTTTGAGTCGCGGTTGCTTACGAACCGCGACTAAAGGTCCGTCCACGTGGGCGGCTAGCGTGCGCTCGGGCGAAGGACCTTTAGTCGCGGTTGGTGTCCCCAACCGGGACTAAAGGCTATTTCGTTAAATTTTTTTAATTCATTTGGGTTTCTAATTTTTTTTTCACTCCGTTTTTTTTTTCTATTTTTTTCAGAATTTCTATTATTTCAGTTATTTGCATAGCTTAGTCTCTATCTCTAACTACACTTATCTCTAGTCAAATTACTTACTCGTGGTCAAACTTCCCGCTCGGTCACCCATCCTCCCACTACTCCACCTCTAGCACGCTTAACTTCCGAGTTCCATTCCGTCCCGCATCCAAGTGCTACGCGCACATGTATGTGATACTAGTATCATATCAATCCTATTAACATGTTGGTCGATGTCATATTTTTTTATTGTTTGAATTTCAAATAAATTTTTTCATAAACAAAAATAATGATGTAATAATAATCGTGAATAAATAAATAAACATTAATTTTTTAATTTTTATTATTTTTAAATATTTTATTTTTTAAATATTTTTTTTTGCCAAACCTAAAACCTAAAAATTTGAAAATCTTAAAATTGGGTAAAAGTAATAGTAATCTTTATGCTGGATGCAATTATTAATTTTATTTTTTTGAAAAATTTTAAAAATATAAAATCCATAATTTATAGCAAAAACTAAAATCTTCCTCGCTTTTGTATTTTCATTTGGAATTTTGAGAATCTAAAAATTGGCTAACCGGGTAAACCCGGGTGAATTCGGATGTAACTTTTTCCCAGGATTTTTTTGATATATTATACGTTTTTTCCGACGTCGTATGCAAAAGTTATTGCGGTTTTACCATTTTTTAAACTTTTTTTGCAAAAAAAGTGAAAATTCGAATTTCTTAATTTCTCCGAATAGTACCTTGCATAACATACAAGAATCTGAAAACAATTTTTTTTTGAATTTTCTATCATTTTCTTTTGTATTTTACAAACCAAAAAAGGCGATCCACGGGGGGGGGGGGTGCGAGGGTGCGTGGGGAGTAAAAAACTTGGAAAAACCTTTAGTTCCGATAGGGGACACCAATCGGGACTAAAGGGTACCCTTTAGTCGCGGTTGGTGTCCCCAACCGCGACTAAAGGTTTTTCCGCCGACCGCATCCCTCCATAGCCCTTTAGTCCCGGTTGGTGTTACCAACCGCGACTAAAGGGGTACCCTTTCGTCGCGGATGGAGCATTAGTCGCGGGTCGCCTCCCGAACCGCGACTAAAGCCCCCTTTAGTCGCGGTTCGAATATTTCCGGGACTAATGGAGGTGGACGGAAGCCTCTTTTTCTACTAGTGCTAGGTACTTACGGGCGGTCGTTCTTGTTAGAACGGTCGCGGTTGCCGCGGTGTTCGACATGGTGGATTGACTTGTGAGTGGAGAGAGTACTACGCAGATGGATCTGTGATTACTTTGTTTTGCTCTTGCTTGGTGAGGAGCAATGGCCGCTGCTTGCGGTGGTATATATAGCCGCCGGGACGGACAGCGCGGAATCCGCCGGTCCGGCCCGGGCCTGGGGACGGGAGGAACGATAGGTATCCATCGGTCGCACGAAAGGAATCTCTCGTCGTCACCGCACGCGCGAGTGCACACGCAGTATTTGGCCTTCTTCCCCGGCAGTGTCCGTCTATCTCACCTTTCCCAGATGCCTCCATCGATGCCTATTGCTAGCTTCCCATGCGGGTCTCCTCTCTATAGGAGTATCTCACTAAAGACTAAACTCTAGCTTGGCAAAAAATACTACTCCGTATACAGGTTTTTTAGTTAGAGCTAAAAATAGTGTACGGGGAGAGCCGGAGAGGTGACGAAGTGAAGTTGCATGCACTCGTAATTCTGTAAGCTTCTCCGTATACGGTTATATTTGGGCCATATCACGTGTTAAAACCGGGCTTAGAAGCCATGTAGTAAAGAGGCCCATTCACGATTCTTGCGGCCTTATAATCCAGATCATTTTGTTAAATGGACTGATTTGACTCCTACGGGAGGCTCGGACCAGCGCAAGCAAATGTACGTAACTATTGGGTCCGTAAAGGATTTAAAGATTCAGCTCGAGTTTTTGCTAAGCCCTCAACTCAACTGGTTTAATCTGAAAATATCGGTTTACTCTGGTTGCTCGAAATGAGTTAACTACTTCCTCTGGTCATTGAACGAGGTAAGATCGTTTACATACTTTAAACGTGGACTAGATGTGGATCCAAATGAGTGGAGAAAACAATACTTTACAAGTTTTTTTTTGAAATGTTCATTGATTTGTTTATCAAACCTTTTTATTTCAGTAGTAGTTGGGGAGCTAGGGGGACCAGCAGGGGCCTTGGCCTCCCTAAGCCATGTTACAACGAGGGTATTTTGTATACGTAATCCCGATTAAGAACCAAATTTTATGGGAAAACTACCATGATTGCCCACCCCTCCCGATGAAGGATTACCATGTTTGGCCCCCTTAGCGTAATTCCTGTTCCGCCATCGTTTCACGGATCCCGATGAAACAAGCGAGAATAGGTGTGCGGTAACTCGGTAAAATATGAAATTCCTAACAGTACTAATGCAAAAATATAAGGTAAATATGATGCAAAATACACTCATCGCTGCCTAGGGGTATCGCTACCATGAGGGGTATTTCCTATCACGACGATGTGAGCCAAGTGGGTCTTGGGATTTCCCATGTCGTCATAGATCCATGATGCTATCACCAAACTGTCAGTCGAGGCTATCTACAACGCGAAATACACCATGAAATCCAAATCTGTGAGAGCGTCCTTTGCCTTACGTTCAAAGTACACCGGTGATTTCAATGCATCTTTTGTCGTCTTGTAAGTTTCCCGACAGTCCCAAATAACAATTGGTCGCTTATCTTGTATATTTTCAACAAAATTAGTAACGTTGATCCCTATGTTGTCGAATGGGAGATCAAAATAGGAAATCCTAAAATAGTTTCATTTAATTCTAGTTAAAATCAACCACTCTCGACTATTTATACTGAATTATTTTACTTTATCCAAAATCAAACTTGACCCACATAAGTTGTTTTATTAATACATATTTTCCTCGATAAACCATATTTCATGTATAGTATTTTTGGGTATAACTAATAAATTTAAGAAAGTTGTTATGCTCATGTGTAGTAAGGTGCATATTTGTAATACCGTTTTATTGTTAATCATCACAACTTTTAATGTGTCAACTTGAAAATGCATTTCTTTTGGACGGGTTCAATAACATTTTTGTTACAACTTGTTTCACCCTAAATCCGAGAAAACCAAAAGTATGACATCACTCTATAAATGTATTTATGTCCATGAACATATTGCATTTTTGTGTGTATATCTACTACACAGCTTGGTAGAATGTTTTCGAGTGTATGAACCATAAATATCCGATAGTCGTTTCCGGAGTACAATACTATAAATCCAGGTGTAACTAAACTAGTACAAATTTTAAGTTGCATGCAGTGTTGTTAATAATTCAGATTGTCATGGAATTGTGCTTGTTATCGTTATTAGTGTACATAAAGGAGGCCCATTCTTGACCGGACTTAAGAAAACATTTAGTTCAATGGGCTTCGTCTGCTTGGTTCCGGTCCAGCTTTTGCTAAGCCCAAAATAATTGTCCCTCGACCGGTTTGATCTGGATATTTTTATATGCCCCACTTGCTTGAAGCAAGTACTTCTGATTTTGAATGGGGGCACACGAGCTAGTAAACACACACTATAAATTTCATTCCATGCAACGATTACAGACTACACGAAATGAAATCACACGACACGACTCACAGACGACCCGAGGATTAACCACTAGTTACAGGGGAAACAATGAGATCGAGACCGATGCAACGACCGATCTGTTCCAACTATTTCCCGTGCACACACCGGCTTAACCATCAGGTTTTTGCACAACCACATAGTAGCGATCGGACACACACTCGGTAGAAACTTTTATTGACACAACTACGCACCACCGGAGTGCATAAGTTGGGTACTAGTACGTGTAGACGGCCGTGGCGCGAGAGGCCCAGCAGCAGGGCTTCTTCGGTGGCCGCAGGTGCGGGTGGTGCAGCTGCGGCTGGTGCCGCACTTGCACTTGCCGTCGTTCTCCGCGACCTCCCGAACCTCGAAGTGGCTGCATGGAAAGGTAATTGGTCGTATTCGGGATGATGAACGGACATCCGTAAAATGAAATTTATATGTGGTACTACTTGAAAGGAAAATGAATTCAGTTAGACAAAAAATGATGGAAGTTCGATAAAGATTCGGGGCAAGACTACTTGGCTGTTCGCTGGCTAGATTTGTGTTTTGGGATACACATGTTTGAACACAAGCTGGGCTGCAATCAGGTGTTGTTGGTGTGTTCATGTTCAGTTCTGGAGGGTATACCAACAACATCTTGGATGAATTTACACCAAGCAGAAGAGCAGATCTTTCAGTTGTAGTTAATGTGGTGAATATGAGAGAAAACTAGCTAGATTGTGTGTCTGGTTAATTTTCTGCTTTAAGTGGATTGAGAGAGTGAAGAGTAAGCAGTACCTCTTCTCGGTGTCAACCATGACGATGCCGTAGCTGTTTCCCTTCTTCCCGCACGCATGACAAAACAACGAGCGTGTTCGAGAGACGTAATAGAGCAGCGATACACCAAGACGAAGATTTAGCTATTAGCTCGGATCGGATGGAGGGATTAAGACGATCGATTGACCGAGTAACGACAGATCCGGCTAGCTACACTAGTAGAAAAATGACCTTTAGTCGCGGTTCGCAATGGCCATTAGTCGCGGTTGCGCAACCGCGACTAAATGGTCGCGACTAAAGGCCTCCCCTTTAGTCGCGGTTGCTTACGAACCGCGACTAAAGGTCCGTCCACGTGGGCGGCTAGCGTGCGCTCGGGCGAAGGACCTTTAGTCGCGGTTGGTGTCCCCAACCGGGACTAAAGGCTATTTCGTTAAATTTTTTTAATTCATTTGGGTTTCTAATTTTTTTTTCACTCCGTTTTTTTTTCTATTTTTTTCAGAATTTCTATTATTTCAGCTTATTTGCATAGCTTAGTCTCTATCTCTAACTACACTTATCTCTAGTCAAATTACTTACTCGTGGTCAAACTTCCCGCTCGGTCACCCATCCTCCCACTACTCCACCTCTAGCACGCTTAACTTCCGAGTTCCATTCCGTCCCGCATCCAAGTGCTACGCGCACATGTATGTGATACTAGTATCATATCAATCCTATTAACATGTTGGTCGATGTCATATTTTTTTATTGTTTGAATTTCAAATAAATTTTTTCATAAACAAAAATAATGATGTAATAATAATCGTGAATAAATAAATAAACATTAATTTTTTAATTTTTATTATTTTTAAATATTTTATTTTTTAAATATTTTTTTTTGCCAAACCTAAAACCTAAAAATTTGAAAATCTTAAAATTGGGTAAAAGTAATAGTAATCTTTATGCTGGATGCAATTATTAATTTTATTTTTTTGAAAAATTTTAAAAATATAAAATCCATAATTTATAGCAAAAACTAAAATCTTCCTCGCTTTTGTATTTTCATTTGGAATTTTGAGAATCTAAAAATTGGCTAACCGGGTAAACCCTGGTGAATTCGGATGTAACTTTTTCCCAGGATTTTTTGATATATTATACGTTTTTTCCGACGTCGTATGCAAAAGTTATTGCGGTTTTACCATTTTTTAAACTTTTTTTGCAAAAAAAGTGAAAATTCGAATTTCTTAATTTCTCCGAATAGTACCTTGCATAACATACAAGAATCTGAAAACAATTTTTTTTTTGAATTTTCTATCATTTTCTTTTGTATTTTACAAACCAAAAAAGGCGATCCACGTGGGGGGGGGGTGCGGGGTGCGTGGGAGTAAAAAAACTTGGAAAAACCTTTAGTCGCGGTTGGGGACACCAACCGGGACTAAAAGGGTACCCTTTAGTCGCGGTTGGTGTCCCCAACCGCGACTAAAGGTTTTTCCGCCAGCCGCATCCCTCCATAGCCCTTTAGTCCCGGTTGGTGTTACCAACCGCGACTAAAGGGGTACCCTTTCGTCGCGGATGGAGCATTAGTCGCGGGTCACCTCCCGAACCGCGACTAAAGCCCCCTTTAGTCGCGGTTCGAATATTTCCGGGACTAATGGAGGTGGACGGAAGCCTCTTTTTCTACTAGTGCTAGGTACTTACGGGCGATCGTTCTTGTTAGAACAGTCGCAGTTGCCGCAGGTGTTCGACATGGTGGATTGACTTGTGAGTGGAGAGAGTACTACGCAGATGGATCTGTGATTACTTTGTTTTTGCTCTTGCTTGGTGAGGAGCAATGGCCGCTGCTTGCGGTGGTATATATAGCCGCCGGGACGGACAGCGCGGAATCCGCCGGTCCGGCCCGGGCTGGGGACGGGAGGAACGATAGGTATCCATCGGTCGCACGAAAGGAATCTCTCGCCGTCACCGCACGCGCAGTGCACACGCAGTATTTGGCCTTCTTCCCCGGCAGTGTCCGTCTATCTCACCTTTCCCAGATGTCTCCATCGATGCCTATTGCTAGCTTCCCATGCGGGTCTCCTCTCTATAGGAGTATCTCACTAAAGACTAAACTCTAGCTTGGCAAAAAATACTACTCCGTATACAGGTTTTTTTGTTAGAGCTAAAAATAGTGTACGAGGGAGAGCCGGAGAGGTGACGAAGTGAAGTTGCATGCACTCGTAATTCTGTAAGCTTCTCCGTATACAGTTATATTTGGGCCATATCTCGTGTTAAAACCGGGCTTAGAAGCCATGTAGTAAAGAGGCCCATTCACGATTCTTGCGGCCTTATAATCCAGATCATTTTGTTAAATGGACTGATTTGACTCCTACGGGAGGCTCGGACCAGCGCAAGCAAATGTACAGAACTATTGGGTCCGTAAAGGATTTAAAGATTCAGCTCGAGTTTTTGCTAAGCCCCTCAACTCACTGGTTTAATCTGAAAATATCGGTTTACTCTGGTTGCTCGAAACAGTTAACTACTTCCTCTGGTCATTGAACAGAGGTAAGATCGTTTACATACTTTAAACGTGGACTAGATGTGGATCCAAATGAGTGGAGAAAACAATACTTTACAAGTTTTTTTTTGAAATGTTCATTGATTTGTTTATCAAACCTTTTTATTTCAGAGTAGTTGGGGAGCTAGGGGGACCAGCAGGGGCCTTGGCCTCCCTAAGCCATGTTACAACAGGGTATTTTGTATACAGAATCCCGATTAAGAACCAAATTTTATGGGAAAACTACCATGATTGCCCACCCCTCCCGATGAAGGATTACCATGTTTGGCCCCCTTAGCGTAATTCCTGTTCCGCCATCGTTTCACGCGATCCCGATGAAACAAGCGAGAATAGGTGTGCGGTAACTCGGTAAAATATGAAATTCCTAACGAGTACTAATGCAAAAATATAAGGTAAATATGATGCAAAATACACTCATCGCTGCCTAGGGGTATCGCTACCATGAGGGGTATTTCCTATCACGACGATGTGAGCCAAGTGGGTCTTGGGATTTCCCATGTCGTCATAGATCCATGATGCTATCACCAAACTGTCGGTCAGGCTATCTACAACGCGAAATACACCATGAAATCCAAATCTGTGAGAGCGTCCTTTGCCTTACGTTCAAAGTACACCGGTGATTTCAATGCATCTTTTGTCGTCTTGTAAGTTTCCCGACAGTCCCAAATAACAATTGGTCGCTTATCTTGTATATTTTCAACAAAATTAGTAACGTTGATCCCTATGTTGTCGAATGGGAGATCAAAATAGGAAATCCTAAAATAGTTTCATTTAATTCTAGTTAAAATCAACCACTCTCGACTATTTATACTGAATTATTTTACTTTATCCAAAATCAAACTTGACCCACATAAGTTGTTTTATTAATACATATTTTCCTCGATAAACCATATTTCATGTATAGTATTTTTGGGTATAACTAATAAATTTAAGAAAGTTGTTATGCTCATGTGTAGTAAGGTGCATATTTGTAATACCGTTTTATTGTTAATCATCACAACTTTTAATGTGTCAACTTGAAAATGCATTTCTTTTGGACGGGTTCAATAACATTTTTGTTACAACTTGTTTCACCCTAAATCCGAGAAAACCAAAAGTATGACATCACTCTATAAATGTATTTATGTCCATGAACATATTGCATTTTTGTGTGTATATCTACTACACAGCTTGGTAGAATGTTTTCGAGTGTATGAACCATAAATATCCGATAGTCGTTTCTGGAGTACAATACTATAAATCCAGGTGTAACTAAACTAGTACAAATTTTAAGTTGCATGCGGTGTTGTTAATAATTCAGATTGTCATGGAATTGTGCTTGTTATCGTTATTAGTGTACATAAAGGAGGCCCATTCTTGACCGGACTTAAGAAAACATTTAGTTCAATGGGCTTCGCTGCTTGGTTCCGGTCCAGCTTTTGCGAAGCCCAAAATAATTGTCCCTCGACCGGTTTGATCTGGATATTTTTATATGCCCCACTTGCTTGAAGCAGTACTTCTGATTTTGAATGGGGGCACACGAGCTAGTAAACACACACTATAAATTTCATTCCATGCAACGAGTTACAGACTACACGAAATGAAATCACACGACACGACTCACGGACGACCCGAGGATTAACCACTAGTTACGGGGAAACAATGAGATCGAGACCGATGCAACGACCGATCTGTTCCAACTATTTCCCGTGCACACACCGGCTTAACCATCGGGTTTTTGCACAACCACATAGTAGCGGACAGACACACACCTGGTAGAAACTTTTATTGACACAACTACGCACCACTCGGAGTGCATAAGTTGGGTACTAGTACGTGTAGACGGCCGTGGCGCGAGAGGCCCAGCAGCGGGGCTTCTTCGGTGGCCGCGAGTGCGGGTGGTGCAGCTGCGCAGCTGGTGCCGCACTTGCACTTGCCGTCGTTCTCCGCGACCTCCCGAACCTCGAAGTGGCTGCATGGAAAGGTAATTGGTCGTATTCGGGATGATGAACGGACATCCGTAAAATGAAATTTATATGTGGTACTACTTGAAAGGAAAATGAATTCGATTAGACAAAAAATGATGGAAGTTCGATAAAGATTCGGGGCAAGACTACTTGGCTGTTCGGCGGCTAGATTTGTGTTTTGGGATACACATGTTTGAACACAAGCTGGGCTGCAATCAGGTGTTGTTGGTGTGTTCATGTTCGGTTCCGGAGGGTATACCAACAACATCTTGGATGAATTTACACCAAGCGGAAGAGCAGATCTTTCGGTTGTAGTTAATGTGGTGAATATGAGAGAAAACTAGCTAGATTGTGTGTCCGGTTAATTTTACTGCTTTAAGTGGATTGAGAGAGTGAAGAGTAAGCAGTACCTCTTCTCGGTGTCAACCATGACGATGCCGTAGCTGTTTCCCTTCTTCCCGCACGCATGACAAAACAACGAGCGTGTTCGGAGACGAGAATAGAGCAGCGATACACCAAGACAGAAGATTTAGCTATTAGCTCGGATCGGATGGAGGGATTAAGACGATCGATTGATCGAGTAACGACAGATCTGGCTAGCTACACTAGTAGAAAAATGACCTTTAGTCGCGGTTCGCAATGCAGCCATTAGTCGCGGTTGCGCAACCGCGACTAAATGGTCGCGACTAAAGGCCCCCCCTTTAGTCGCGGTTGCTTACGAACCGCGACTAAAGGTCCGTCCACGTGGGCGGCTAGCGTGCGCTCGGGCGAAGGACCTTTAGTCGCGGTTGGTGTCCCCAACCGGGACTAAAGGCTATTTCGTTAAATTTTTTTAATTCATTTGGGTTTCTAATTTTTTTTCACTCCGTTTTTTTTTCTATTTTTTTCAGAATTTCTATTATTTCAGTTATTTGCATAGCTTAGTCTCTATCTCTAACTACACTTATCTCTAGTCAAATTACTTACTCGTGGTCAAACTTCCCGCTCGGTCACCCATCCTCCCACTACTCCACCTCTAGCACGCTTAACTTCCGAGTTCCATTCCGTCCCGCATCCAAGTGCTACGCGCACATGTATGTGATACTAGTATCATATCAATCCTATTAACATGTTGGTCGATGTCATATTTTTTTATTGTTTGAATTTCAAATAAATTTTTTCATAAACAAAAATAATGATGTAATAATAATCGTGAATAAATAAATAAACATTAATTTTTTAATTTTTATTATTTTTAAATATTTTATTTTTTAAATATTTTTTTTTGCCAAACCTAAAACCTAAAAATTTGAAAATCTTAAAATTGGGTAAAAGTAATAGTAATCTTTATGCTGGATGCAATTATTAATTTTATTTTTTTGAAAAATTTTAAAAATATAAAATCCATAATTTATAGCAAAAACTAAAATCTTCCCGCTTTTGTATTTTCATTTGGAATTTTGAGAATCTAAAAATTGGCTAACCGGGTAAACCCTGGTGAATTCGGATGTAACTTTTTCCCAGGATTTTTTTGATATATTATACGTTTTTTCCGACGTCGTATGCAAAAGTTATTGCGGTTTTACCATTTTTTAAACTTTTTTTGCAAAAAAAGTGAAAATTCGAATTTCATAATTTCTCCGAATAGTACCTTGCATAACATACAAGAATCTGAAAACAATTTTTTTTTTGAATTTTCTATCATTTTCTTTTGTATTTTACAAACCAAAAAAGGCGATCCACGGGGGGGGGGGGTGCAGGGTGCGTGGGAGTAAAAAAACTTGGAAAAACCTTTAGTCGCGGTTGGGGACACCAACCGGGACTAAAAGGGTACCCTTTAGTCGCGGTTGGTGTCCCCAACCGCGACTAAAGGTTTTTCCGCCAGCCGCATCCCTCCATAGCCCTTTAGTCCCGGTTGGTGTTACCAACCGCGACTAAAGGGTACCCTTTCGTCGCGGATGGAGCATTAGTCGCGGGTCACCTCCCGAACCGCGACTAAAGCCCCCTTTAGTCGCGGTTCGAATATTTCCGGGACTAATGGAGGTGGACGGAAGCCTCTTTTTCTACTAGTGCTAGGTACTTACGGGCGATCGTTCTTGTTAGAACGAGTCGCGGTTGCCGCAGGTGTTCGACATGGTGGATTGACTTGTGAGTGGAGAGAGTACTACGCGGATGGATCTGTGATTACTTTGTTTTTGCTCTTGCTTGGTGAGGAGCAATGGCCGCTGCTTGCGGTGGTATATATAGCCGCCGGGACGGACAGCGCGGAATCCGCCGGTCCGGCCCGGGCTGGGGACGGGAGGAACGATAGGTATCCATCGGTCGCACGAAAGGAATCTCTCGCCGTCACCGCACGCGCAGTGCACACGCAGTATTTGGCCTTCTTCCCCGGCGGTGTCCGTCTATCTCACCTTTCCCAGATGCCTCCATCGATGCCTATTGCTAGCTTCCCATGCGGGTCTCCTCTCTATAGGAGTATCTCACTAAAGACTAAACTCTAGCTTGGCAAAAAATACTACTCCGTATACAGGTTTTTTTAGTTAGAGCTAAAAATAGTGTACAGGGGAGAGCCGGAGAGGTGACGAAGTGAAGTTGCATGCACTCGTAATTCTGTAAGCTTCTCCGTATACAGTTATATTTGGGCCATATCTGTGTTAAAACCGGGCTTAGAAGCCATGTAGTAAAGAGGCCCATTCACGATTCTTGCGGCCTTATAATCCAGATCATTTTGTTAAATGGACTGATTTGACTCCTACGGGAGGCTCGGACCAGCGCAAGCAAATGTACAGAACTATTGGGTCCGTAAAGGATTTAAAGATTCAGCTCGAGTTTTTGCTAAGCCCCTCAACTCACTGGTTTAATCTGAAAATATCGGTTTACTCTGGTTGCTCGAAACAGTTAACTACTTCCTCTGGTCATTGAACAGAGGTAAGATCGTTTACATACTTTAACGTGGACTAGATGTGGATCCAAATGAGTGGAGAAAACAATACTTTACAAGTTTTTTTTTGAAATGTTCATTGATTTGTTTATCAAACCTTTTTATTTCAGAGTAGTTGGGGAGCTAGGGGGACCAGCAGGGGCCTTGGCCTCCCTAAGCCATGTTACAACAGGGTATTTTGTATACGTAATCCCGATTAAGAACCAAATTTTATGGGAAAACTACCATGATTGCCCACCCCTCCCGATGAAGGATTACCATGTTTGGCCCCCTTAGCGTAATTCCTGTTCCGCCACCGTTTCACGGATCCCGATGAAACAAGCAGTAATAGGTGTGCGGTAACTCGGTAAAATATGAAATTCCTAACAGTACTAATGCAAAAATATAAGGTAAATATGATGCAAAATACACTCATCGCTGCCTAGGGGTATCGCTACCATGAGGGGTATTTCCTATCACGACGATGTGAGCCAAGTGGGTCTTGGGATTTCCCATGTCGTCATAGATCCATGATGCTATCACCAAACCGTCGGTCGAGGCTATCTACAACGCGAAATACACCATGAAATCCAAATCTGTGAGAGCGTCCTTTGCCTTACGTTCAAAGTACACCGGTGATTTCAATGCATCTTTTGTCGTCTTGTAAGTTTCCCGACAGTCCCAAATAACAATTGGTCGCTTATCTTGTATATTTTCAACAAAATTAGTAACGTTGATCCCTATGTTGTCGAATGGGAGATCAAAATAGGAAATCCTAAAATAGTTTCATTTAATTCTAGTTAAAATCAACCACTCTCGACTATTTATACTGAATTATTTTACTTTATCCAAAATCAAACTTGACCCACATAAGTTGTTTTATTAATACATATTTTCCTCGATAAACCATATTTCATGTATAGTATTTTTGGGTATAACTAATAAATTTAAGAAAGTTGTTATGCTCATGTGTAGTAAGGTGCATATTTGTAATACCGTTTTATTGTTAATCATCACAACTTTTAATGTGTCAACTTGAAAATGCATTTCTTTTGGACGGGTTCAATAACATTTTTGTTACAACTTGTTTCACCCTAAATCCGAGAAAACCAAAAGTATGACATCACTCTATAAATGTATTTATGTCCATGAACATATTGCATTTTTGTGTGTATATCTACTACACAGCTTGGTAGAATGTTTTCGAGTGTATGAACCATAAATATCTGATAGTCGTTTCTGGAGTACAATACTATAAATCCAGGTGTAACTAAACTAGTACAAATTTTAAGTTGCATGCAGTGTTGTTAATAATTCAGATTGTCATGGAATTGTGCTTGTTATCGTTATTAGTGTACATAAAGGAGGCCCATTCTTGACCAGACTTAAGAAAACATTTAGTTCAATGGGCTTCGCTGCTTGGTTCCGGTCCAGTTTTTGCTAAGCCCAAAATAATTGTCCCTCGACTGGTTTGATCTGGATATTTTTATATGCCCCACTTGCTTGAAGCAAGTACTTCTGATTTTGAATGGGGGCACACGAGCTAGTAAACACACACTATAAATTTCATTCCATGCAACGATTACAGACTACACGAAATGAAATCACACGACACGACTCACAGACGACCCGAGGATTAACCACTAGTTACAGGGGAAACAATGAGATCGAGACCGATGCAACGACCGATCTGTTCCAACTATTTCCCGTGCACACACCGGCTTAACCATCGGGTTTTTGCACAACCACATAGTAGCGAGCACAGACACACACTGGTAGAAACTTTTATTGACACAACTACGCACCACTGGAGTGCATAAGTTGGGTACTAGTACGTGTAGACGGCCGTGGCGCGAGAGGCCCAGCAGCAGGGCTTCTTCAGTGGCCGCAGGTGCAGGTGGTGCAGCTGCAGCTGGTGCCGCACTTGCACTTGCCGTCGTTCTCCGCGACCTCCTGAACCTCGAAGTGGCTGCATGGAAAGGTAATTGGTCGTATTCAGGATGATGAACAGACATCCGTAAAATGAAATTTATATGTGGTACTACTTGAAAGGAAAATGAATTCAGTTAGACAAAAAATGATGGAAGTTCGATAAAGATTCGGGGCAAGACTACTTGGCTGTTCGCTGGCTAGATTTGTGTTTTGGGATACACATGTTTGAACACAAGCTGGGCTGCAATCAGGTGTTGTTGGTGTGTTCATGTTCAGTTCTGGAGGGTATACCAACAACATCTTGGATGAATTTACACCAAGCAGAAGAGCAGATCTTTCAGTTGTAGTTAATGTGGTGAATATGAGAGAAAACTAGCTAGATTGTGTGTCTGGTTAATTTTCTGCTTTAAGTGGATTGAGAGAGTGAAGAGTAAGCAGTACCTCTTCTCGGTGTCAACCATGACGATGCCGTAGCTGTTTCCCTTCTTCCTGCACGCATGACAAAACAACAGCGTGTTCAGAGACAGAATAGAGCAGCGATACACCAAGACAGAAGATTTAGCTATTAGCTCGGATCAGATGGAGGGATTAAGACGATCGATTGACTGAGTAACGACAGATCTGGCTAGCTACACTAGTAGAAAAATGACCTTTAGTCGCGGTTCGCAACAGCCATTAGTCGCGGTTGCGCAACCGCGACTAAATGGTCGCGACTAAAGGCCCCCCCCCCTTTAGTCGCGGTTGCTTACGAACCGCGACTAAAGGTCCGTCCACGTGGGCGGCTAGCGTGCGCCTGGGCGAAGGACCTTTAGTCGCGGTTGGTGTCCCCAACCGGGACTAAAGGCTATTTCGTTAAATTTTTTTAATTCATTTGGGTTTCTAATTTTTTTTCACTCCGTTTTTTTTTTCTATTTTTTTCAGAATTTCTATTATTTCAGTTATTTGCATAGCTTAGTCTCTATCTCTAACTACACTTATCTCTAGTCAAATTACTTACTCGTGGTCAAACTTCCCGCTCGGTCACCCATCCTCCCACTACTCCACCTCTAGCACGCTTAACTTCCGAGTTCCATTCCGTCCCGCATCCAAGTGCTACGCGCACATGTATGTGATACTAGTATCATATCAATCCTATTAACATGTTGGTCGATGTCATATTTTTTTATTGTTTGAATTTCAAATAAATTTTTTCATAAACAAAAATAATGATGTAATAATAATCGTGAATAAATAAATAAACATTAATTTTTTAATTTTTATTATTTTTAAATATTTTATTTTTTAAATATTTTTTTTGCCAAACCTAAAACCTAAAAATTTGAAAATCTTAAAATTGGGTAAAAGTAATAGTAATCTTTATGCTGGATGCAATTATTAATTTTATTTTTTTGAAAAATTTTAAAAATATAAAATCCATAATTTATAGCAAAAACTAAAATCTTCCTGCTTTTGTATTTTCATTTGGAATTTTGAGAATCTAAAAATTGGCTAACCGGGTAAACCCTGGTGAATTCGGATGTAACTTTTTCCCAGGATTTTTTTGATATATTATACGTTTTTTCCGACGTCGTATGCAAAAGTTTTTGCGGTTTTACCATTTTTTAAACTTTTTTTGCAAAAAAAGTGAAAATTCGAATTTCTTAATTTCTCCGAATAGTACCTTGCATAACATACAAGAATCTGAAAACAATTTTTTTTTTGAATTTTCTATCATTTTCTTTTGTATTTTACAAACCAAAAAAGGCGATCCACGGGGGGGGGTGCAGGGTGCGTGGGAGTAAAAAAACTTGGAAAAACCTTTAGTCGCGGTTGGGGACACCAACCGGGACTAAAGGTACTCTTTAGTCGCGGTTGGTGTCCCCAACCGCGACTAAAGGTTTTTCCGCCAGCCGCATCCCTCCATAGCCCTTTAGTCCCGGTTGGTGTTACCAACCGCGACTAAAGGGGTACCCTTTCGTCGCGGATGGAGCATTAGTCGCGGGTCACCTCCCGAACCGCGACTAAAGCCCCCTTTAGTCGCGGTTCGAATATTTCCGGGACTAATGGAGGTGGACGGAAGCCTCTTTTTCTACTAGTGCTAGGTACTTACGGGCAGTCGTTCTTGTTAGAACAGTCGCAGTTGCCGCAGGTGTTCGACATGGTGGATTGACTTGTGAGTGGAGAGAGTACTACGCAGATGGATCTGTGATTACTTTGTTTTTGCTCTTGCTTGGTGAGGAGCAATGGCCGCTGCTTGCGGTGGTATATATAGCCGCCGGGACGGACAGCGCGGAATCCGCCGGTCCGGCCCGGGCTGGGGACGGGAGGAACGATAGGTATCCATCGGTCGCACGAAAGGAATCTCTCGCCGTCACCGCACGCGCAGTGCACACGCAGTATTTGGCCTTCTTCCCCGGCAGTGTCCGTCTATCTCACCTTTCCCAGATGCCTCCATCGATGCCTATTGCTAGCTTCCCATGCGGGTCTCCTCTCTATAGGAGTATCTCACTAAAGACTAAACTCTAGCTAGGCGATCTAGCTAGTTCTCTATGCTAAATTGTTGATCGTATTTCGATCTTTATTAGGGCTACAAGTACGCGCTAGCTTGCTGATTAGCAAGAATAGAAACTGTCACGGCAGCAACTCCTCGTGTCATCTAGAATCCCTTTTCCGAGAGAGTACGTATTCGTGCGTGGCCACAAGGCCCACAAGAACCGTGCACCATCGAGTACGAGAGTATCTATACCTTATCTCGCCTGCAGGCGCGTGCGATCAACGTTTCAATGACTCCTCGCAACTTCGTTTTGACAAAGATAGTACAATACATCCGTTTCAAAATGGATTTTTTGTTGGATTGTATCTATCAAAAATCTAATGAAATGTTTTAGAGTCAAAGAACCTTTAGATTGTCTGCTCTTCTCTGTCTGTCCCTTTGCTTGGCGAGAGCAGATCCTCCTCTATTTTCTACTGTACAATAATTAAGAACTTTACCATGCGTTTCTCCGGAAGGAGTATTTTTGCGACATTATAACCTTTGTTCGTTTCTCAAGATTTTACAGTGCTCACTAGAACAATGTAAAGCAGCAGGACTGTATCAGCGAGTCAATCGAGTGCCATAAAGATTTGGCGAGATTTAGGAATTGTAAGCACTCCCTCCCGTCTCACTAAGAGTGTCTCAACTTTGTTAAAATATGGATGTATCTACCTACTACATGGTGTCTAGATCAAGAAAAAAAATAGTGCGATAAATGAAGTCAACCTTTCAAAATACGCTATGTACACTACAACGTGCTAATAGCACACTATTTTACAAAATAGTGTTTCACAAAAGGTAAATATGGTGTTGCCACCGGTGGGTAGTGCCCCCCCCCCCCCTCTCCTGACCGTTCGATGGAGCATAGAGATTCACGCCTCCTGTAAGTAGGCACAGTCTAATCTCCTGGCACATCTGCAAATCCCTCGCAGAAAGTTGTCCCCATAGTGTACGTACCCTGTTTTTATCGGGAGACTGTAAACTTTAATGGTCGGCGCAGAGTTGGAGGATGCTCGTCAAAAACTGTGTGCTGTCATGTTAACGTAACAACCTGTATGTATTGCGTCGAGTCTTATCCGGCCCTGAGCTTTACGTGGTCTCTCCTAGAGAACTCATTTCTCTCTCCTAATTCACACAGTGTTCCAAGTATTGCTTGAACCAAGCCTGGACAAAACTTGTTAAGCAGTGACCACCGGAGAATCTAGATGCCAACACCGGAGAATCTAAGGCACAGTAATAAAAAAACATAATGGAAAAGAGCATCATGCGTTTTTGAAAAAAATATGACATGAAAGCCTAAATGTTTTATGGTAGACAAATCACCCGAATATATTTTTTTGTAGTAATTAATCGTTTTCCAAACTATGACAATTATTGTGCTATTGATGTACCGCATGTGACAGGGGTGATCCAATTATGTTCACAGGTGCATATGAACTTGTGTGTGAAATACATTTTAAAATGTCGAAAAGACCTAAAATAAAGTTTCACATGTACATCTAGACGTTCTATATTCGTACACAATTTTTTGGGGGAAAAAGAACATTTTTGTGTTTAATGTGAAAAGACAACTCTACATCTATGTTTGCTAAAAATAATTATAACTTTGAAGAAATATGATTGACGTAGCTCATGCTAAAAAAACCGCACTCTTCACAAAAAAGTATAAAATATGAAAATATAGTATGTATAATAAAGATTTCAGCGGCTAAAAAATTGTCCAGATCACAATGATCAACAAATCAAATTGACAAAGTCCATATTACAATGAAATACAAAGATTATCATAGTCTAACAAGTAACATCAACAATTTAACAGCCAAGTCAAGAACTAAGTGGAGAATTAAGATATACACCTGGGCAAGATGCAATTTTTCGTTTTTTACAGATAAGAACAAAATACAATAGCACTGAACAAACAAAATGTGGCGGAAAAAGACTAGTTCACATCCAGTAAATATGCACAATATGTCCAGCCAGTCCATTCAACCATCAAAAAAGGATATCCTGAGTTTACCATCTAGGGAGATAAAACACTTAGCAGTCGTGTGTGGTTATCAATATACAGAGCACAACCACAATCCTTATTTTATTTCACTACTGCTAAAATCTGAACGGCTATAATCTAATTTCCTCCATCCGTTCGACAACTTAGAGTGTTTCGAGACATCAAAATAGCTAGTGGAAGAAGAAATCGAACCACGAGGAAGCGCATCCACACTACCCGGAGGAGGATTCACTGTCCTTAGAATCATGTGGAAGATAGAAACCACGAGCACGAAACAGTCCCACATAATGACGTCAGTGTTGCCGGCGCTGGAGATGTATCTTAAGCGCCACCGGTGACAGAGACGAATCTCATGCGCCGGCTGGGCCGCTGCTTCTGTCCAGCCAACATCCACATGCAGCGTTCAATGGACCGAAAGCTACATGCGGCAAGGGAAACCGAGCAAGCGCTAAAAGAGAAAAAATGTTCTGAATTAAACCCAATAAAAATTCAACTATTTTGTGAAGCAGAATCGCACGGACCAAAATGTGACTGTGCGTCAATTAGAACACAGTTAGAGCAAGTCTAACAGGCCCCCGCCCCGTATAACACGAGTAAAGGGCCCTGTATCCAGTTTTCGCCGGCCAAAAACTCGGACGAGCTAGCAGAGCCCGTATCCTGACCCCGTAAAACAGAATATCCTGGTCTTCATCCTGGCCCCCTTCTTGGCAGCCGGCGGGGCTTGGGCCGGAGAAGCTGCGGCCGGCGCTGCTGCGGCCGCCGGCGCAGGTGATTCGAAGAATACCTTCAGAATCCTCTTCCTCTTCGACGGGATGGTGGCGGAGATCATGGCCGACACCGCCCCGGCGTTCGGCGCAGCTCCGACGGCGACATCGACCACCGCGGGCGGAGGAGATGCATCGCCGGCGGCAGGCGGCTCTTGCGCACGGTCCATGGAAGCTGGATCCGGCCGGGAAGGGCGCGGGGGAGGAGATCGGTCGGCGGCGGCGGCGGTTGGCTTCAGCGAAATGCTTCGCGCGCTGTGGAGTGGGCGATGCTGGTTTCACCCACTATCCCCGCTCCCACCCCGCACAAGTAGGGGGCGACGACCCGCCCCGTAGTCCAAAACAGCAAAAATCGATGCGAGGGCCGTTTTTACGGGGCGTGCTAGACGGCCGGGTAGACGCGAAACCCTCAAATCGGCGGTTATTATACGGGTTTGCCCCTTTTACGAGGTCTGTTAGACCTGCTCTTAGCTGTTGATTAGAAAATGTGTCTGAATACTCATTGGGACACATTGCCCGGGAAATAAAATCAGATGCATAGCCGGTTCGGGAAAAATAACAATGCAATATATTCCTGCTGCCATCTAAATACAAGTTACTGTGGTTCGGCGATTGAATCGCCAGGATCTGAAGTCGTGCACAATCTCCTCCTTGTGTGGAGAGAGTTCAGCGGACAAGGTCACCGAGAATTCCTGCAACACCATGGCCTTGGAAAGCAGAAACCGTGCAAGTATCCTGTCGAAGGCATGTCCGCTGTACTTTGCAATGTTGATCTGTTTCAGGCTACAACGCAAGCAGGAGACGTTCATCCGCCACAAACTCTTGGTCAGCCTGCTATAGTCCACGCTATCGTCGATGCAATTCCCAGCTGGTTCAGCTTCTGAGTCTGATTCGTCATCATCCGAGTAGCAGTTTTTATGCTTTGGTAGCTTGGGACCCTGAGGAAGAAGGGTCAACATTTCCAGGTTCTTGGTGTTGCCGAGCAAGATGGCGACGGAGCGAACGGCGTGATCGGCACCAAGGAACCCCTTGAGGACCAGGTGCCTGAGAAGATGCAGGGAGCGGGCAAGGCTAAGGTATGTCAGATTGGTGAACCGGCCGATGAGCTGAATGAGTGGAGCAGCTTCATGTTTTACTCTGCTGGAGAGGTCCTCGCAGATATCAATGGTTACCGCCGCCAGTGCGGCGTAGTCTGCGATCGAGAAGAAGGACGAATCTCGAGGAAGCCCTCCTCTGTAGTGCAGGGCTCGCAGGCGCCGGGTGTGCAGCACAACGCGCCTTGCGTTGTGGCAGCAGACCATGGCGAAGCTGCGCAGGTGGGCGCTGGTCACCGTGACCTCCTCCGTGGCGGTGGGGCACTCCTCCAGCGTGAGGTGGACGAGTCGCGGGCAGCTGTTGAGTAGCTGCTGCAGCGCCCCGTCGGGCGCCATGATCCGCCTAAGGCAGAGCGTCTCCAGCAACGTGACGGCGATTCCGCCCCTGGGCAGGTCGAGCGTCCAGCTCGTGAGGCACAGGCGGCGCAGCGTGGTGCAGCGGAACAGCTGGCGCGGCGTCTTGCTGTACATGCCCCTGACATCGTCTCCGAAGTCGGCCGATGCTTTCGAGGACCTGCCGAAGGGGCAGAGCCTGCGGTGGGAGTAGGCCAGGAAACGAGTGTATCCCCACCGGTAAGTCCAGTATCGCAAGCAGACGTCAACCTCCTCGGCGCCGGAGGAGGCGGCGATGATGATCCATTGGTTGAGCAGGTCACGCGGCGGGCTGATGGCGTGGATGCGGAGGACGCGGATCGGCGTCGCCGGGCCCTTGGAGAGGATCGCGCTCGTCACCTGCTGGTCGAAGCAGACGGGCTTGTCGTCCCACCGACGGGGCTGGAGCTTGGGGTCGGTGAGGTCGACGGCAGGGACGGAGGCGGAGAGTCGGCGCCAGCGATGGGAGAGCGCGGAGGTGCGCGCGGCCTCGTCGGACTTGAGGTGGAGAGGATCTGCTGGAGCGCATTGTCCGGTAGGGCGCTCAGGCGGTCTCTGTCATGCACCACCATCTTTGATGAGTTGAGAACTTGAGATGCGTTTGATGGATGCTACTTGCACCGCCGCTCTGTCTAGGAGGAGTTGGAGATATATATCTCCATAATCTGCGCGATTTAGTTATTCATGCAGTCACGCTAGATACTCTGTTGGGAAATCGCTATTCCTTTGGATCGGAATAGTCTGTTGGGAAAGACCATATTTTCCGCGAAAAGGGATCTTCGATACTAGGTACGTTCAAGCAAAACATGGTGAGGCGCCGAGATCGCTCCAGGCCTCCCCGTCAAGTTCGATTGGATCGAATGGCGACTGAGTCGCCGCCTAAATACCGAGATCGCATCAGCGACCTCCCCGACGGCGTGCTGGGACACGTCCTCTCCTTCCTCCCCACCCGCGAGGCAGGACGCGCGGCCGTGCTCGCCCGGCGGTGGCGCGACGTCTTCGGTCATGTCCAGGCCGTCTGCTTCGAGGAGCGGCAGGGCGACAGGGCCAGTGACGCGTGCACCGTCTACTCCAACGCCCCCGAACGGAAGAGCTGCAGCAACGCGCTCCTCGACGGCGTCAGCGCCGCCCTCCTCTGCCTCCGCCGCTGCGCCGGCCGCAACGTGCCGGTGCGCAGCCTCCGGTTCGCCTTCGACAGCTACCACTTCTGGGACGGCGTCCACGTCGACCACTGGCTCCACCACCTGCTAGACCACTGCAGGCAGGAGCTCCACCTCGACCTGTGCTTCGCAATCGACCGGATATGTACCCGCTACCCGGGGTTCTCCGACGAGGTGGACGGTGCCTCGGAGTCGGAGGACGACCAGCTGGTAGACAGCTATGAGGCCAGGTGGACTTACCTTCTCCCGAGAAGACTCTTCTCCTGTGCCGTCCTACGGACGCTCCGCCTCACCAACTGCAGGCTAAAGCCGCCGGAGGCCATCAACCTGCCGTCCCTCGAGACGCTGCGCCTCACGGCCATCGGCATCGACTCGGGGAGAAGCGTCCAGAGGCTGATCACGAGCTGCCCTCGCCTCCAGGACTTGACGCTGGAAAACGTTCGCCGCCTCAAAAGGGTCTCCGTCCTCGACAAACGCCTCCGCAGGTTCAGCCTCCGGTGCTGCCACAACGTGCATCACGTCAGCATCGACGCGTCCGAGCTGAGATCGCTGGAGTACTGCGGCCACCTACCCACGGAGTCACTCCTGCATCTGCATGGCTCACAGGGGATCCCTTCGTGCAAGGTTTATTTCAGCAGAGCGGATTACAGGATGTCGAAGTGTGTCGGGTTCAGAATGTTCTTTGGAAAGAACATCACCCCGGACACGAGGCTCCTGCACCATGGTGGGAGCATAGAGCGCGGACCCTCGGCGGAGCTCCCGTTGTTTTGCAACATGACGCGACTCGCGCTACATAAGTCCACTGAAAGCTACATGTTTATTGTCACAATTCGTTGGATCTTGGAGCAGGCCCCGAACCTGGAGGTTTTGTCGCTCAACATGGAGGATGATGGAAGGGGTGATGCATCCGTAGGTCCCACCGGCGCCGCCACGAGCTTCTCCATCCCGTGCTTGCACTTAAGTGTGAGGGAGATCATCATGGTACACTACATGGGCATTGAGTCACAGAGAATACTGGCGCGTCTGTTGCTACGCAACGCCATGGTTCTTGAGAAGTTGTGTGTGAGCTTCCCGAGGGGTGATTCGGCCTCTCAAGCTATTCTCAAGAGCGAGATTGAAAACTGGGCAAGTGACAATTCAGAAAAGATTTTCATGTACTCTATGGAATAATCATAATTTATTTTTTATATAAGTTGTCATATTAATAATAATTGTTGTGTCTTCTCTGAAATTTGAAACGAGGGCGATGAAACATGTGCATGCTTTCCTTTGGTCATTTTTTATTTGAGTAGGTAAACCAGGTGATTACTGTGAAACACTTGCGTCGTTATTGCTACCTATGTTTAATTTTGTTTCTGTGGTGTTATGGTTCTTGGGAGTTGTAGTGTTACCGTTCTTGTGAGGTTGCAACTCATGCGTCCAAAGGCTGCCTAAAGTTGACTATGCCCAAGAAGAATGCAGTCATGTATGGTATGGCCAATGATGGTTTACTCTTTTTTGACCTCGTGTCCGTGTTGAAGGTGGGACAATGACTGAAAAACAATTGATAGAGGAGCTGAAGTGGTTTGTTCCGGCCTTCCTGGAGACCACCAATGGGATATCTCTTCGATAGATGAGCATAATTTTTGTGTGGTTTATCCTCCAAAGATTGATTGCGTGACAACGTGAGGGTAAGAAAAATGGGATTTCTATTTTCGTGCCCCTGGTTCGTTAGTTGTACTCAGTTTTCCTCAGCCGCTTAACTTTTCCTCAGTTTTCCCCTCCCTCTAGTTTGAAACCCCTCGCAGGCGCTCGGACGGGAGGATTGCCGTCTGGTCAGAGGCCTTGACCGTTACCGGTGACGGATAGGGAGCCGCGAATTTACCGTTGCTTTCGAACTGTGTTGACTGTTGACTGGAGGAGCTCACACACCGCCCCTCCGCCCGAGACTGGAGGAGCTCACACACCGCCCCTCCGCCGCCACGCCGTCCTGCCCACCTAACTTGTGGCGTCATCCGCCGCCGAGCCGCCCCCTCCCCCACCACCACCCCCGGGAGGCGGAGAGGGATCCGCCTCCACCAGATCTAGATCTATCCCTGTCGCGGTAGAGTTTGTATATCCGTCAGGTGTGCCACCTCATCCCGTAAGCCGCGGAGAAGATTGGGAATCGGAGGGATCTAACGCATGGATTCCATCTGGGTAAGCATCGTCTGCCTATGTGAATTAACAGTAGGCAGTGTTTGAGCGTCAATCGTTGTTGCTCAACTAACTGCGTTGCTTTTCGAATAGGATTGATCCAACGCTGGCTTTTCGGCTGGTGGTTAGGCTGGATTCTAGCTTTACGCGTGATTCTAAACGCCAAATGAATGGGTTTAACTCCCCTGCGGTGGTTGCAACCACCATCTCGTTGAGGGATTTGAAAGCTAACATCTGCGATAAGTACTCCTGGAGCCCTCGCGATGCAGTTCATTCCGAATATTTCAACAGCACGGAGCGAAGATTTGTTCCACTAATTTCCGACGATGATCTGGGAATTCTTTTTGCTTTGAATGCTTCTTGCCGTTTCGGTAAAATTCGTATCCATGTGGACAGGGGCCAGGCATCATCTGGTGTTGGGGCATCATCAGGTGGTCGGGCATCATGTCTCTCTACTGCTGCTGCCTCTGCTAATAGTGTGCGCCACGGCGCTTCTTGTAGGTCCACAGCAGCACCATCTGTCCCCAGTGCGAGTGGTAGCCAGATCGTTCCTGTGGTCGATGTGGAGAACGATGCAGAGATTGGGGATCAGTCTCCTGAAGATGATGAGGATGAGTTGATGTTTCCTGAATTGGTAGATCGATGTAGTAAGCAGGCAATGGAGGATCAATACATGGAAGATATTGCTTTTGGTGCCAGATTTGATGAGACTGATGATGAAGAGAAGAATGAGAACGATGACAGCCTCGTTTTTGCCGATTACGAAGGTGAATACTTGCCAACAATTGAGTGGAACAGGGAGGATCCTCAGCTTGCAGAAGGCACCATGTTTCAAACGATGATGGACTGCCGTAATGCAATTACTACATATCACATTCTCACTAAGAATAATTATGAGGTTATTAAAAGTGAGCCAGGTAGGTTCACAATTAAATGCCCATACCCAAGGTGTAGGTTTAGGCTATGCATCCACAATGCGCAGAAGCAGCTTGGTTCAGGTAGGACGCCAACTAGTTGTGTATTTAGATCACGGTGTAAAATTTGTTATCTATTACTGATATCCCTTATCATTATGTTTCAGATAAAGAAGAATAAAGAGATCCATAGGTGTCCACCTCTAGGGGGAGAGCCAGAGCTGAAAACAAAGCTAGCGAAGACTAGGTGGTTGGCGAGATATAATCCTAGATTGGCTGAGAGAAACTCCTTCACTTGGTCCAACGAGCACTCGTGAAAAGGTGGCTGAGAAGTATAAAATGGAAGTACCTTACATGAGGATGTTCTATGCAAAGGAAATGGCTCTTGACAAGATCAATGGTCCATGGAATGAAAGCTTTCGGTTGCTTTACACTTTCAAAGCTGAAGTGGAGATGGCTAGTCCGAGCAGTGTTGTAGCAATAGACAAGCATACAGTTCCCTACAAATTGAAAAGCGGGAAGGTAATGCACAAGGAATGTTTTAGATGGGCTTTTGTTTGTTTCAAAGCTTGCTTGGAAAGGCTTTTTGGACGGTTGCGAGGCCTTATTTGGCCGTGGATGCATCAGCTCTTCATGGCAGGTTTAAAGGACAGCTAGTTGCTGCTACTGCAGTTGATGGACATAATTGGATGTTCCCGGTTGCTTATGGAGTTTTGGAGGTTGAGTCAGAGGAAAGTTGGACTTGGTTTCTTGATGCGCGTAGATGTACACGTCCGTTGGGAACCCCAAGAGGAAGGTATGATGCGCACAGTGGCAAGTTTTCCCTCAGAAAGAAACCAAGGTTTAATCGAACCAGGAGGAGCCAAGAAGCACGTTGAAGGTCGATGGTGGCGAAATATGATGCGGCGCAACACCAGGGATTCCGGCGCCAACGTGGAACCTGCACAACACAACCAAAGTACTTTGCCCCAACGAAACAGTGAGGTTGTCAATCTCCCCGGCTTGCTGTAACAAAGGATTAACCGTATTGTGTGGAAGATGATTGTTTGCGAAGAAAACAGTAAAGAACAATTGCAGTAGATTGTATGCGATGTAAAGAATAGGACCGGGGTCCACAGTTCACTAGAGGTGTCTCTCCCATAAGATAAAAGCATGTTGGGTGAACAAATTACTGTCGGGCAATTGACAAATAGAAAATGGCATAACAATGCATATACATGATATGATAAATATAGTGAAATTTAATTGGGCATTACGACAAAGTACATAGACCGCCATCCAGCATGCATCTATGCCTAAAAAGTCCACCTTCAGGTTATCATCCGAACCCCTTCCAGTATTAAGTTGCAAGCAACGGACAATTGCATTAAGTATGGTGCGTAATGTAATCAACAACTACATCCTTAGACATAGCATCAATGTTTTATCCCTAGTGGCAACAGCACATCCACAACCTTAGAACTTTACGTCACTTGTCCCAGATTTAATGGAGGCATGAACCCACTATCGAGCATAAATACTCCCTCTTGGAGTTAAGAGCAAAAACTTGGCCAGAGCCTCTACTAATAACGGAGAGCATGCAAGATCATAAACAACACATAGGTAATAGATTGATAATCACCATAACATAGTATTCTCTATCCATCGGATCCCGACAAACACAACATATAGTATTACGGATAGATGATCTTGATCATGTTAGGCAGCTCACAAGATCCAACAATGAAGCACATGAGGAGAAGACGACCATCTAGCTACTGCTATGGACCCATAGTCCGGGGGTGAACTACTCACTCATCACTCCGGAGGCGATCATGGCGATGAAGAGTCCTCCGGGAGATGATTCCCCTCTCCGGCGGGGTGCCGGAGGCGATCTCCTGAATCCCCCGAGATGGGATTCGCGGCGGCGGCGTCTCTGGAAGGTTTTCCGTATCGTGGCTCTCGGTACAGAGGGTTTCGCGACGAAGACTTTAAGTAGGCGGAAGGGCAACGCAGGGGGCCACACGAGGGCCCCACACACCAGGGCCGCGCGGCCAAGGCCTGGGCCGCGCCGCCCTAGTGTGGCGGCGCCTCGTGGCCCCACTTCCTTTCCCCCTCGGTCTTCTGGAAGCTTCGTGCAAAAATAGGACCCTGGGCGTTGATTTCGTCCAATTCCGAGAATATTTCCTTACTAGGATTTCTAAAACCAAAAACAGCGAGAAAAACAGCAACTAGCTCTTCGGCATCTTGTTAATAGGTTAGTGCCGGAAAATGCATAAATACGACATATAATGTGTATAAAACATGTAGATATCATCAATAATGTAGCATGGAACATAAGAAATTATCGATACGTCGGAGACGTATCAGCATCCCCAAGCTTAGTTCTGCTCGTCCCGAGCAGGTAAACGATAACAAGGATAATTTCTGGAGTGACATGCCATCATAATCTTGATCATACTATTGTAAACATATGTAATGAATGCAGCGATCAAAACAATGGTAATGACATGAGTAAACAAATGAATCATAAAGCAAAGACTTTTCATGAATAGTACTTCAAGACAAGCATCAATAAGTCTTGCATAAGAGTTAACTCATAAAGCAATAAATCAAAGTAAAGGTATTGAAGCAACACAAAGGAAGATTAAGTTTCAGCGGTTGCTTTCAACTTATAACATGTATATCTCATGGATAGTGTCAATGTAAAGTAATATAACAAGTGCAATATGCAAGTATGTAGGAATCAATGCATAGTTCACACAAGTGTTTGCTTCTTGAGGTGGAGAGAGATAGGTAAACTGACTCAACATAAAAGTAAAAGAAAGGTCCTTCAAAGAGGAAAGCATCGATTGCTATATTTGTGCTAGAGCTTTTATTTTGAAAACATGAAACAATTTTGTCAACGGTAGTAATAAAGCATATGAGTTATGTAAATTATATCTTACAAGTTGCAAGCCTCATGCATAGTATACTAATAGTGCCCGCACCTTGTCCTAATCAGCTTGGACTACCGGATCATCGCAATACACATGTTTCAACCAAGTGTCACAAAGGGGTACCTCCATGCCGCCTGTACAAAGGTCTAAGGAGAAAGCTCGCATTTTGGATTTCTCGCTTTTGATTATTCTCAACTACCGGGACAACATGGACAACAGATAATGGACTCCTCTTTAATGCATAAGCATGTGGCAACAATTATTATTCTCATATGAGATTGAGGATATATGTCCAAAACTGAAACTTCCACCATGATTCATGGCTTTAGTTAGCGGCCCAATGTTCTTCTCTAACAATATGCATGCTCCAACCATTAAGGTGGTAGATCTCTCTTACTTCAGACAATACGGACATGCATAGCAACTCACATGATATTCAACAAAGAAATAGTTGATGGCGTCCCCGAAGCATGGTTATCGCACAACAAGCAACTTAATAAGAGATAAAGTGCATAAGTACATATTCAATACCACAATAGTTTTTAAGGCTATTTTGTCCCATGAGCTATATATTGCAAAGGCGAATGATGGAATTTTAAAGGTAGCACTCAAGCAATTTACTTTGAAATGGTGGAGAAATACCATGTAGTAGGTAGGTATGGTGGACACAAATGGCATAGTGGTTGGCTCAAGGATTTGGATGCATGAGAAGTATTCCCTCTCGATACAAGGTTTAGGCTAGCAAGGTTATTTGAAGCAAACTCAAGGATGAACCGGTGCAGCAAAACTCACATAAAAGACATATTGTAAACATTATAAGACTCTACACCGTCTTCCTTGTTGTTCAAAACTCAATACTAGAAATTATCTAGACCTTAGAGAGACCAAATATGCAAACCAAATTTTAGCAAGTTCATTGACACCTGGGACAGTAACAGAAAGTTCTAAGGTTGTGATGTGCTGTTGCCACTAGGGATAAAACATTGATTCTATGTCTAAGGATGTAGTTGTCGATTACATTACGCACCATACTTAATGCAATTGTCTGTTGCTCTGCAACTTAATACTGAATGGGGTTCGGATGATAACCTGAAGGTGGACTTTTTAGGCATAGATGCGGTTGGATGGCGGTCTATGTACTTTGTCGTAATGCCCCGATTAAATCTCACTATATTTATCATATCATGTATATGCATTGTTATGCCCTTTTCTATTTGTCAATTGCCCGACTGTAATTTGTTCACCCAACATGCTTTTATCTTATGGGAGAAACACCTCTAGTGAACTCGTGGACCCCGGTCCTATTCTTTACATCGCATACAATCTACTGCAATACTTGTTTTACTGTTTTCTTGCAAACAATCATCTTCCACACAATACGGTTAACCCTTTGTTACAGCAAGCCGGTGAGATTGACAACCTCACTGTTTTGTTGGGGCAAAGTACTTTGGTTGTGTTGTGCAGGTTCCACGTTGGCGCCGGAATCCCTGGTGTTGCGCCGCACTACATCCCGCCGCCATCAACCTTCAACGTGCTTCTTGGCTCCTCCTGGTTCGATAAACCTTGGTTTCTTTCTGAGGGAAAACTTGCCACTGTGCGCATCATACCTTCCTCTTGGCGTTCCCAACGGACGTGTACATCTACATGCATCAAGCCTGTTTTCTGGCGCCGTTGCCGGGGAGATCAAGACACGCTGCAAGGGGAGTCTCCACTTCCCAATCTCTTTACTTTATTTTTGTCTTGCTTTATTTTATTTACTATTTTGTTTGCTGCACTTAAACAAACATAAAAAAAATTAGTTGCTAGTTTTACTTTATTTACTGTCTTGCTCTCTATATCAAAAACACAAAAAAATTAGTTACTTGCATTTACTTTATCTAGTTTGTTTTATTTACCATTGCTAAAATGAATACCCCTGAAAATACTAAGTTGTGTGACTTCACAACTACAAATAATAATGATTTCCTATGCACACCTATTGCTCCACCTGCTACTACAGCAGAATTCTTTGAAATTAAACCTGCTTTACTGAACCTGGTTATGAGAGATCAATTTTCTGGTGTTAGTTCTGATGATGCTGCTGCCCATCTCAATAATTTTGTTGAACTTTGTGAAATGCAAAAGTATAAGGATGTAGATGGTGATATTATTAAATTGAAATTGTTTCCTTTCTCATTAAGAGGAAGAGCTAAAGATTGGTTGCTATCTTTGCCTAAGAATAGTATTGATTCATGGACTAAATGTAAGGATGCTTTTATTGGTAGATATTATCCTCCCGCTAAAATTATATCTTTGAGAAGTAGCATAATGAATTTTAAGCAATTAGATACTGAACATGTTGCTCAAGCATGGGAGAGAATGAAAACTTTGGTAAAGAATTGCCCAACCCATGGATCGACTACTTGGATGATCATCCAAACCTTCTATGCAGGACTAAATTTTTCTTCGCGGAATTTATTGGATTCAGCTGCTGGAGGTACCTTTATGTCCATCACTTTGGGGGCGGCTACAAAGCTTCTTGATGATATGATGATAAATTACTCTGAATGGCACACGGAAAGAGCTCCACAAGATAAGAAGGTAAATTCTGTTGAAGAAACCTCTTCCTTGAGTGATAAGATTGATGTGATTATGTCTATGCTTGTGAATGGTAGATCTAATGTTGATCCAAATAATGTTCCTTTAGCTTCATTGGTTGCTCAAGAAGAAAATGTTGATGTGAATTTAATTAAAAATAATAATTTCAACAACAATGCTTATAGGAACAACTCTGGTAATAACTATAGGCCATATCCTTCTGCTAATGGTAATGGTTATGGTAATTCTTATGGGAATTCTTACAACAATAATAGGAGTGTACCCTCTGGTCTTGAAGCCATGCTTAAAGAATTTATTAGTACACAAACAGCTTTTAACAAATCTGTTGAGGAAAAGCTTGATAAAATTGATATTATTGCTTCTAGAGTTGATAGACTTACCTCTGATGTTAATCTATTAAAATTGAAAGTTATGCCTAATGAGGATATTGATAATAAGATTACTACTACAGCAAATGCCATCCAAGTTAGAATTAATGAGAATATAAGATTAATGCCTGAATTGCGTGCTAGGTGGGATAGAGAAGAAAATGAAAAACTAGCTAAAGAGAATAATATAGCTAAAGTTTGGACTATTACCACCATTAGTAATGATAATGATTCACATGTTGCTGCATCTCCTACTATCAATGGTAAAATAATTGGTGTTGGCAATGTTTCTACTCCTAGTGCAAAGCGTACAAAACTGCCTGAAATTGCTAAAACTGCTGAAACTGCTTGTGATAAAACTGCTGAAATTTTTTCCAACCTTGGGGATAATGATCCCATTGCTGTAGCTCATAATGATTTAGATTTTGATGATTGCCACATCTCTGAAGTTATAAAGTTCTTACAAAAACTTGCTAAAAGTCCTAATGCTAGTGCTATAAATTTAGCCTTTACAAAACATATTACAAATGCTCTCATAAAAGCTAGAGAAGAGAAACTAAAACTTGAAACTTCTATTCCTAGAAAGTTAGAAGATGGTTGGGAGCCCATCATTAAAATGAAATTCAATGACTTTGAATGTAATGCTTTATGTGATCTTGGTGCAAGTATTTCGTTATGCCTAAAAAGATTTATGATATGCTTGACTTGCCACCATTGAAGAATTGTTATTTGGATGTTAATCTTGCCGATAATGTTAAAAAGAAACCTTTGGGGAGGATTGATAATGTGCGCATTACGGTTAACAATAACCTTGTCCCCGTTGATTTTGTTGTCTTGGATATCGAATGCAATGCATCTTGTCCTATTGTATTGGGAAGACCTTTTTCTTCGAACCGTTGGTGCTGTTATTGATATGAGGGAAGGTAATATTAAATATCAATTTCCTCTCAAGAAAGGTATGGAACACTTCCCTAGAAAGAGAATGAAGTTACCTTTTGATTCTATTATTAGAACAAGTTATGATGTTGATGCTTCTACTCTTGATGTTACTTGATTTCCACTTTCTGCGCCTAGCTGAAAGGCGTTAAAGAAAAACGCTTATGGGAGACAACCCATGTTTTTACTACAGCAATTTTTGTTTTATTTGAGTCTTGGAAGTTGTTTACTACTGTAGCAACCTCTCCTTATCATGTTTTTGTGCCAAGTAAAGTTTCTATGTTAAAGTTGATGTTATATTTGGGATCGCTGCGCAGAAACAGCATTGCTGTTCTGTCACGAATTCTGGCACAAGTCTCTGTAGAAAATTCGAAAAAATCTGCCAATTTACGAGCGTGATCCTCGGATATGTACGCAACTTTCATTAGTTTTGAGTTTTTCCATTTGAGCAAGTCTGGTGCCATTTTAAAATTCGTCTTTACGAACTGTTCTGTTTTTGACAGATTCTGCCTTTTATTTCGCATTGCCGTATTTGCTTTGTTGGATGAATTTCTTTGATCCACTAATGTCCAGTAGCTTTTGCAATGTCCAGAAGTGTTAAGAATGATTGTGTCACCTCTGAATATGTGAATTATTAATTGTGCACTAAGCCTCTAATGAGTTTGCTTGAAGTTTGGTGTGAAGGAAGTTTTCAAGGGTCAAGAGAGGAGTATGATATACTAAGATCAAGAGGAGTGAAAGCTGTAAGCTTGGGGATGCCCCCGTGGTTCACCCCTGCATATTTTAAGAAGACTCAAGCGTCTAAGCTTGGGGATGCCCAAGGCATCCCCTTCTTCATCGACAACATCATCAGTTTCCTCCCCTGAAACTATATTTTTATTCAGTCACATCTTGTGTTCTTTACTTGGAGCGTCGGTTTGTTTTTGTTTTTGTTTTGTTTGAATAAAATGGATCCTAGCATTCACTTTGTGGGAGAGAGACACGCTCCGCTGTTGCATATGGACAAATATGTCCTTAGGCTTTACTCATAATATTCAAGGCGAAGGTTGAAACTTCTTCGTTAAATTGTTATATGGTTGGAATTGGAAAATGCTGCATGTAGTAATTCTAAAATGTCTTGGATAATGTGATACTTGGCAATTGTTGTGCTCATGTTTAAGCTCTTTCATCATATACTTTGCACCCATTAATGAAGAAACACATAGAGCTTGCTAAAATTTGGTTTGCATATTTGGTCTCTCTAAGGTCTAGATAATTTCTAGTATTGAGTTTTGAACAACAAGGAAGACGGTGTTGAGTCTTATAATGTTTACAATATGTCTTTTATGTGAGTTTTGCTGCACCGGTTCATCCTTGAGTTTGCTTCAAATAACCTTGCTAGCCTAAACCTTGTATCGAGAGGGAATACTTCTCATGCATCCAAAATCCTTGAGCCAACCACTATGCCATTTGTGTCCACCATACCTACCTACTACATGGTATTTCTCCGCCATTCCAAAGTAAATTGCTTGAGTGCTACCTTTAAAATTCCATCATTCACCTTTGCAATATATAGCTCATGGGACAAAATAGCCTTAAAAACTATCGTAGTATTGAATATGTACTTATGCACTTTATCTCTTATTAAGTTGCTTGTTGTGCGATAACCATGCTTCTGGGGACGCCATCAACTATTCTTTTGTTGAATATAATGTGAGTTGCTATGCATGTCCGTCTTGTCTGAAGTAAGAGAGATCTACCACCTTAATGGTTGGAGCATGCATATTGTTAGAGAAAAACATTGGGCCGCTAACTAAAGCCATGAATCATGGTGGAAGTTTCAGTTTTGGACATATATCCTCAATCTCATATGAGAATAATAATTGTTGTCACATGCTTATGCATTAAAGAGGAGTCCATTATCTGTTGTCCATGTTGTCCCGGTATGGATGTCTAAGTTGAGAATAATCAAAAGGGAGAAATCCAAAATGCGAGGTTTCTCCTTAGACCTTTGTACAAAGCGGCATGGAGGTACCCCTTTGTGACACTTGGTTGAAACATGTGTATTGCGAAGATCCGGTAGTCCAAGCTAAGTAGGACAAGTTGCGGGCACTATTAGTATACTATGCATGAGGCTTGCAACTTGTAAGATATAATTTACATAACTCATATGCTTTATTACTACCGTTGACAAAATTGTTTCATGTTTTCAAAATAAAAGCTCTAGCACAAAAACAACAATCAATGCTTTCCTCTTTGAAGGACCTTTCTTTTTACTTTTATTGTTGAGTCAGTTTACCTATCTCTCTCCACCTCAAGAAGCAAACACTTGTGTGAACTGTGCATTGATTCCTACATACTTGCATATTACACTTGTTATATTACTTTATATTGACACTATCCATGAGATATACATGTTATAAGTTGAAAGCAACCGCTGAAACTTAATCTTCCTTTGTGTTGCTTCAACACCTTTACTTTGATTTATTGCTTTATGAGTTAACTCTTATGCAAGACTTATTGATGCTTGTCTTGAAGTACTATTCATGAAAAGTCTTTGCCTTATGATTCATTTGTTTACTCATGTCATTACCATTGTTTTGATCGCTGCATTCATTACATATGTTTACAAATAGTATGATCAAGATTATGATGGCATGTCACTTCAGAAATTATCTTTGTTATCGTTTTACCCGCTCGGACGAGCAGTAACTAAGCTTGGGGATGCCGATACGTCTCCAACGTATCGATAATTTCTTATGTTCCATGCTACATTATTGATGATATCTACATGTTTTATGCACATTATATGTCGTATTTACGCATTTTCTCGGAACTAACCTATTAACAAGATGCCGAAGAGCCAGCTTGGTGTTTTCTCGCTGTTTTTGGTTTCGGTAAATCCTAGTAAGGAAATATTCTCGGAATTGGACGAAATCAACGCCCGGGGTCCTATTTTTGCACGAAGCTTCCGTAAGACCGAAGAGGGAAGGAAGTGGGGCCACGAGGCGCCGCCACACTAGGGCGGCGCGGCCCGTGCCCCGGCCGCGCCGACCTAGCGTGTGGGGCCCTCGTGTGGCCCCCGCGTTGCCCTTCCGCCTACTTAAAGCCTCCGTCGCGAAACCCGCAAAGCACCGAGAGCCACGATACGGAAAACCTTCCGCAGACGCCGCCGCCGCGAATCCCATCTCGGGGGATTCAGAGATCGACTCCGGCACCCTCGCCGGAGAGGGATTCATCTCCCGGAGGACTCTTCATCGCCATGATCGCCTCCGGAGTGATGAGTGAGTAGTTCACCCCCGGACTATGGGTCCATAGCAGTAGCTAGATGGTCATCTTCTCCTAATTGTGCTTCATTGTTGGATCTTGTGAGCTGCCTAACATGATCAAGATCATCTATCTGTAATACTATATGTTGTGTTTGTCGGGATCCGATGGATAGAGAATACTATGTTATGGTGATTATCAATCTATTACTTATGTGTTGTTTATGATCTTGCATGCTCTCCGTTATTAGTAGAGGCTCGGCCAAGTTTTTACTCTTAACTCCAAGAGGGAGTATTTATGCTCGATAGTGGGTTCATGCCTTCATTGATACTCGGGACAATGGACGTAAAGTTCTAAGGTTGTGATGTGCTGTTGCCACTAGGGATAAAACATTGATTCTATGTCTAAGGATGTAGTTGTCGATTACATTACGCACCATACTTAATGCAATTGTCTCGTTGCTCGCAACTTAATACCGAATGGGGTTCGGATGATAACTCGAAGGTGGACTTTTAGGCATAGATGCGCTTGGATGGCGGTCTATGTACTTTGTCGTAATGCCCCGATTAAATCTCACTATATTTATCATATCATGTATATGCATTGTTACGCCCTTTTCTATTTGTCAATTGCCCGACCGTAATTTGTTCACCCAACATGCTTTTATCTTATGGGAGAGACACCTCTAGTGAACTGTGGATCCCGGTCCTATTCTTTACATCGCATACAATCTATCGCAATACTTGTTTTACTCGTTTTCTTGCAAACAATCATCTTCCACACAATACGGTTAACCCTTTGTTACAGCAAGCTCGGTGAGATTGACAACCTCACTGTTTCGTTGGGGCAAAGTACTTTGGTTGTGTTGTGCAGGTTTCACGTTGGCGCCGGAATCCCTGGTGTTGCGCCGCACTACATCCCGCCGCCATCAACCTTCAACGTGCTTCTTGGCTCCTCCTAGTTCGATAAACCTTGGTTTCTTTCTGAGGGAAAACTTGCCACTGTGCGCATCATACCTTCCTCTTGGGGTTCCCAACGGACGTGTACATCTACGCGCATCAGTCACCGATAACAATTTTAATAATGGGATCCCATAATGAAGGTTCAGAGTTCACTAAAACTTGATCAAGACGGTTACGAACATATCTATAATTTTCATTCAAGCAAGATGCCCTTGTCTCAAGAGTGTTTAATCTATTATAAATGCTAATAAGGGCTGAATCAAAGTTGTTAGCTGAATCATGTGATGCAACCAACTTTTTTATGGCATTAAAAGCTTGATCCCCATTGCAATGAAGGAAATCTCCTCCCACTACAGAGATCCAAGGCATATCTATAGCGAATCATAAGACCAAAATAAAAATTACTAAGGAGCAAACTTAGAGTCATTTGAGGTTCAGCTTTACGATAAGAAGTAAAAATTCTCGACCAAGCATCTTTAAAACTCTCCTCATCCCCTTGTTTAAAAGTAAAAAAACTAATTCCTCAGGTGAAGAGGTAACAAGTGCAGAGCTAGACATGATAACAAAAGTAAACTAAATGCAAGTAACTAATTTTTTTGTGTGTTTTTGATATAGAGAGCAAGACAGTAAATAAAGTAAAACTAGCAACTAATTTTTTTGTGTTTTGTTTAGGTGCAGCAAACAAAGTAGTAAATAAAATAAAGCAAGACAAAAACAAAGTAAAGAGATTGGAAAGTGGAGACTCCCCTTGCAGCGTGTCTTGATCTCCCCGGCAACGGCGCCAGAAAACGGGCTTGATGCGCGTAGATGTACACGTCCGTTGGGAACCCCAAGAGGAAGGTATGATGCGCACAGTGGCAAGTTTTCCCTCAGAAAGAAACCAAGGTTTAATCGAACCAGGAGGAGCCAAGAAGCACGTTGAAGGTCGATGGTGGCGAAATATGATGCGGCGCAACACCAGGGATTCCGGCGCCAACGTGGAACCCGCACAACACAACCAAAGTACTTTGCCCCAACGAAACAAGAAGGTTGTCAATCTCACCGGCTTGCTGTAACAAAGGATTAACCGTATTGTGTGGAAGATGATTGTTTGCGAAGAAAACAGATAAAGAACAATTGCAGTAGATTGTATGCGATGTAAAGAATAGGACCGGGGTCCACAGTTCACTAGAGGTGTCTCTCCCATAAGATAAAAACATGTTGGGTGAACAAATTACAGTCGGGCAATTGACAAATAGAAAAGGGCATAACAATGCATATACATGATATGATAAATATAGTGAGATTTAATTGGGCATTACGACAAAGTACATAGACCGCCATCCAGCATGCATCTATGCCTAAAAAGTCCACCTTCAGATTATCATCCGAACCCCTTCCAGTATTAAGTTGCAAGCAACAGACAATTGCATTAAGTATGGTGCGTAATGTAATCAACAACTACATCCTTAGACATAGCATCAATGTTTTATCCCTAGTGGCAACAAGCACATCCACAACCTTAGAACTTTCGTCACTCGTCCCGCATTTAATGGAGGCATGAACCCACTATCGAGCATAAATACTCCCTCTTGGAGTTAAGAGCAAAAACTTGGCCAGAGCCTCTACTAATAACGGAGATCATGCAAGATCATAAACAACACATAGGGAATAGATTGATAATCACCATAACATAGTATTCTCTATCCATCGGATCCCGACAAACACAACATATAGTATTACAGATAGATGATCTTGATCATGTTAGGCAGCTCACAAGATCCAACAATGAAGCACATGAGGAGAAGACGACCATCTAGCTACCGCTATGGACCCATAGTCCAGGGGTGAACTACTCACTCATCACTCCGGAGGCGATCATGGCGATGAAGAGTCCTCCGGGAGATGATTCCCCTCTCGGCAGGGTGCCGGAGTCGATCTCCCGAATCCCCCGAGATGGGATTCGCGGCGGCGGCGTCTCCGGAAGGTTTTCCGTATCGTGGCTCTCGTGCACGGAGGGTTTCGCGACGAAGACTTTAATTAGGCGGAAGGGCAACGCAGGGGGCCACACGAGGGCCCCACACACCAGGGCCGCGCGGCCAAGGCCTGGGCCGCGCCGCCCTAGTGTGGCGGCGCCTCGTGGCCCCACTTCCTTTCCCCCTCGGTCTTCCGGAAGCTTCGTGCAAAAATAGGACCCCGGGCGTTGATTTCGTCCAATTCCGAGAATATTTCCTTACTAGGATTTCGAAACCAAAAACAGCAGAAAACGACAGAATCGGCTCTTCGGCATCTTGTTAATAGGTTAGTGCCGGAAAATGCATAAATACGACATATAATGTGTATAAAACATGTAGATATCATCAATAATGTAGCATGGAACATAAGAAATTATCGATACGTCGGAGACGTATCATTTCTGCAGAATTTGCGCGACCTTATAGGTCATCCACCAGGACTTGTTATCCACTGATGTCTACTCACGCTTCTTTTCCTGTAGACAGTGTTGGGCCTCCAAGAGCAGAGGTTTGTAGAACAGCAGCAAGTTTTCCCTTAAGTGGATCACCCAAGGTTTATCGAACTCAGGGAGGAAGAGGTCAAAGATATCCCTCTCAAGCAACCCCGCAATCACGATACAAGAAGTCTCTTGTGTCCCCAACACACCTAATACACTTGTCAGATGTATAGGTGCACTAGTTCGGCGAAAAGATAGTGAAATACAAGTAGTATGGATGTATATGAGTGGTAACAGTAATCTGAATAAAATATGGCAGCGAGTAAACATGCAACAGAACAGTAAATAAACGGAGATTCGATGTTTGGAAACAAGGCCTAGGAATCATACTTTCACTAGTGGACACTCTCAACATTGATCGCATAATAAATAATAACTTCTCTCATTTGTGCTACATACACTCTTTTGTTGGATGACAAACACCATTCGTTGTGTAGGGCTACAAGAGCTCCCTCAAGCCGGAGTTAACAAGCGCCACAACATTCGGCATTCATATTTAAGTAACCTTAGAGCATAATAGATCTTTGCAAAATAAACCGAGAACTAACATAGCATACACACTCGTCAACATTACACTATGAAAGGAGGAATAGATCACATCAATACTATCATAATGATGATTAACTCCATAACCTACAAGAGATTATGATCATAACCTACGACAAGAACCACACGGTGCACACACTGGCACCTTTACACCATGCAGGAGGAATAGACTACTTTAATAACATCACATGAGTAGCACATAAACTAGTAGCGATACAAAGCTCATCATATGGATCTCAATCATGCAAGCAATTCATGAGATCATTGTATTGGAGTACACAGAGAGAGATTAACCACATAGCTACCGGTACAGCCCTTAGCCTCGGGGGAGAACTACTCCCTCCTCATCATGGGAGCAGCAGCGTTGATGGAGATGGCGGTGGTGTCGATGCAGAAGCCTTCCGGGGGCACTTCCCCGTCCCGGCGGCGTGCCGGAACAGAGACTCCTGTCCCCCAGATCTTGGCTTCGCGATGGCGGCGGCTCTGGAAGGTTTCTCGTACCGTGGCTTTTCCGTCTCGAGGTTTTAGGTCAGGGAGGCTTAAATAGGCGAAGAGGCGGAGTCGGAAGGGTTCTGGGGGGCCCACACAGTAGGCCGACGCCCCCCCTCTGGCCGCGCCGCCATGTTGTGTGGGGCCCCTGGGCCTCCCCTCTGGTCCCTCTTCGGTGTTCTGGAAGCTTCGTGGAATTATAAGATGATGGGCGTTGATTTCGTCCAATTCCGAGAATATTTCCTTACTAGGATTTCTGAAACCAAAAACAGCAGAAAACAGGAACTGGCACTTCGGCATCTCGTCAATAGGTTAGTTCCGGAAAATGCATCAAAACGATATAAAGTGTGAACAAAACATGTAGGTATTGTCATAAAACTAGCATGGAACATCAAAAATTATAGATACGTTTGAGACGTATCAAGCATCCCCAAGCTTAGTTCCTACTCGCCCTCGAGTAGGTAAACGATAACAACAAATAATTTCTGAAGTGACATGCTACCAACATAATCTTGATCAACATTATTGTAAAGCATATGAGATGAATGGTGTGATTCAAAGCAATGAATTGCTAACAAAAGATAATGACTAAACAAGTGAATCATATAGCAAAACTTTTCATGAATAGTACTTTCAAGACAAGCATCAACAAGACTTGCATAAGAGCTAACTCATAAGCAATAAATTCAAAGTAGAATGCATTGAAGCAACACAAAGGATGATTAAGTTTCAGCAATTGCTTTCAACTTGTAACATGTATATCTCATGGATAATTGTCAACATAGAGTAATATAACATGTGCAATAAGTAAACATGTAAGAATCAATGCACACAGTTAACACAAGTGTTTGCTTCTGAGATAGAAAGAAGTAGGTAGACTGACTCAACATAAAGTAAAAGAATGGCCCTTCGCAGAGGGAAGCATGGATTACTATTTTTGTGCTAGAGCTTTTGTTTTGAAAACATAGAAACAATTTTGTCAACGGTAGTAATAATTCATATGTGCTATGCATAATACTTCCTACAAGTTGCAAGTCTCATGCATAGAGTACTAATAGTGCTCGCACCTTGTCCTAATCAGCTCGGATAACACGGATTATCATTGCATGACATATGTTTCAACCAAGTGTCACAAAGGGGTACCTCTATGCCGCCTGTACAAAGGTCTAAGGAGAAAGCACGCATTGGATTTCTCGCTTTTGATTATTCTCAACTTAGACATCCATACCGGGACAACATAGACAACAGATAATGGACTTCTCTTTTAATGCTTAAGCATTCAACAACAAATAATATTCTCATAAGAGATTGAGGTTGTATGTCCAAACTGAAACTTCCACCATGATACATGGCTTTAGTTAGCGGCCCAATGTTCTTCTCTAACATATGCATACTCAAACCATTTGATCATGAAATCGCACTTACGTCAGACAAGACGAACATGCATAGCATCTCACATGATATCCAACAAAGGTAAAAAGTTGATGGCGTCCCCAGAAACATGGTTACCGCTCAAGAAGCAACTTATAAGAACTAAAACACATAACTACATATTCATCATCACAATAGTTTTTAAGCTATTTGTCCCATGAGCTATATATTGCAAAGATAAAGGAATGAAATTTTAAAGGTAGCACTCAAGTAATTTACTTTGGAATGGCAGAAAAATACCACATAGTAGGTAGATATGGTGGACACAAATGGCATAGGTTTTGGCTCAAGGTGTTTGGATGCACGAGAAGCATTTCCTCTCGGTACAAGGTTTGGGCTAGCAAGGTTGTTTGAAGCAAACACAAGTATGAACAGAGTACAACAAAACTTACACAAGAACATATTGCAAGCATTATAAGACTCTACACTGTCTTCCTTGTTGTTCAAACACTTTACCAGAAAATATCTAGACTTAGAGAGACCAATCATGCAAACCAAATTAAACAAGCTCTACGGTAGTTCTCCATTAATAGATTAAACTACATGATGCAAGAGCTTAAACATGATCTATGAGAGCTCAAAACAATTGCCAAGTTATTCCAAACCATATGCAGCATTTTCTGATTCCAACCAAATAGCAATTTAACGAAGCAATTTCAGCCTTCGCCATGAATATTAAAGCACAATTAAGAACACAAGTGTTCCATATGAAAAAGCGGAGCGTAATATCTCCAATATAAGGATGGTGGGATCCAACTTTATTCAAACCAAAACAAAAATAAAAGCAAACCGACGCTCCAAGTAAAGAACATAAGATGTGATGGAATAAAAATATAGTTTCACTAGAAGTGACCCGATAAGTTGTCGATGAAGAAGTGGATGCCTTGGGCATCCCCAAGCTTAGATGCTTGAGTCTTCTTAAAATATGCAGGGATGAACCACCGGGGCATCCCCAAGCTTAGACCTTTCACTCTTCTTGATCATAGTATATCATCCTCTTCTCTTGACCCTTGAAAACTTCCTCCACACCAAACTTCAAGCAAACTCATTAGAGGGTTAGTCAAGGAAAAAAATAGCGCGCTAAACAGAATAGCGTGGCCTTCCAAAATATGCTATGAAGATTATAACGTGCTAATAGCACGCTATTTTACAAAATAGCGTTTCACAAAAAGTTAAAAAATAACAAATGTAGTATGTATACTAAGGATTTCAGCAACTCAAAAATTATCCACACCAGAACGATCAACAAATCAAATTGAAAAAGTCGTGATGGCACTGAAAGATAAAGATTTGTCAGTCCAACAAGTAGACAAGTAGATAACTTATAATTAACATGTCAACATGCAAACAATTAAAGAGACAACTACATATCAGAAGTAGTAATTAATCAAAATGAGATGAACTAGATGGATAATGCATGTGGTCATCATCTGATTCAGAAGAAGAACCACATATTGTAGCTCATCACAATGAAAAACTAGAAACGACTTCTTCTTCTTTGGCAGATTGCATCAGCAGCTTTTACTCGTTGTGATGTTGATTCTTCTTCTTCAACATGTACGTGTTGTGTGAGGAGGAGTGAGAATTGTCGATGTGCTTCTGTGGTTTCCAACGGGTTGAATGGCTACGGTTAGAATGGGGATTTCGGAAGCTCGTGGGCCAAAAGATCCAAAATAGCTAGTCTACTGCTCAATTTCCCTTAAGAAATAGCATCACTACAACTCTATAAAAATAGCGGCGCTATAACGCTACGAAAAATAGCGTGCATAGCGCCGCTAATAGCGTGATTAGCGCCATAGCGAGCCAAATATGCATAGCGTAGCGTCCACTCTCCAAATACGCTATAGCGTCGCTATAACGCCGAAATAGCGCGCTATTTTTTTGTTGGGGTTAGTGCATAATCAAAATTCACATGTTCAGAGGTGACACAATCATTCTTAACACTTCTGGACATTGCACAAAGCTTCTGAAAGTTAATGGAATAAAGAAACTCATTCAACATAGCAAAAGCGGCAATGCGAAATAAAAGGCAGAATCTGTCAAAACAGAACAGTCCGTAAATACGAATTTTGCAGGGGCACTTAACTTGCTCAAACGGAAAAACTCAAAACTAATGAAAGTTGCGTACATATCTGAGGATCACGCACGTAAATTTGCAGATTTTTCTGAGTTACCTACAGAGAGTTCTGCGCAAATTCGTGACAGACAGCAAATCTGTTTCTGCGCAGTAATCCAAATCTAGTATCAACCTTACCATAGAGACTTTACTTGGCACAAAAACATGATAAGGAGAGGTTGCTACAGTAGTAACAACTTCCAAGACACAACAAAACAGTAGCAAAATAAACACATGGGTTATCTCCCAAGAAGTTCTTTCTTTATAGCCATTAAGATGGGCTCAGTAATTTTAATGATACTCTCGCAAGAAATAAGAGTTGAAGCAAAAGAGAGCATCAAGAAGCAAATTAAAAACTCATTTAAGCCTAACCCACTTCCTATGAAAAGGAATCTTGTACACAAATAAATTCATGAATAACAAAGTGGCAAGCATAGAAAAGCAACACAAGTGCAATTTCAAGATTCTCAACATAAAGAGGGGAAACTTAATATTATTAAGATGCATATAACCATGTTTCCCTCTCTCATAATAACTTCCAGTAGCATCATGAACATACTCAACAATATAACTATCACATAAAACATTCTTGTCATGAGCCACATGCATAAAATTATTACTCTCCACATAAGCATAATCAATTTTATTAGTTGTAGTGGGAGCAAATTCAACAAAGTAGCTATCATTATTATTCTCATCAAGTGTAGGAGGCATAGTATAATCATAATAAAATTTACTCTCCATAGTAGGCGGCACCAAAAGACTACTATCATTATAATCATCATAAATAGGAGGCAAAGTATCATCAAAGAAAATTTTCTCCTCAATGCTTGGGGGACTAAAAATGTCATACTCATCAAAACCAGCTTGTCCAAGCTTAGAATTTTCCATATCATTAGCAACAATGGTGTTCAAAGCGTTCATACTAATATCATTGCTACTAGCATGCAAATAAGATTCCATAGGTTTTTTAATTTTCGCAGCAAACAATCCATGTCTTAACTCATGAAATAGATTAAGAAGCTCACTGTTATTTTCCATTATGCCTAACTAGTGAACAAGAAACAAAAAGTCGCAATTGCAGAGTCTAAAGGAGATACCTTCGAGCACTTACAACGGCAACAGAAAATAACTTAGTTACCTGCGACCGGAGTATGGGTGCCTTTTACCTTACCTCCCCGGCAACGGCGCCAGAAAAATAGCTTGATGTCTACTCACGCTTCTTTTCCTGTAGACAGTGTTGGGCCTCGAAGAGCAGAGGTTTGTAGAACAGCAGCAAGTTTTCCCTTAAGTGGATCACCCAAGGTTTATCGAACTCAGGGAGGAAGAGGTCAAAGATATCCCTCTCAAGCAACCCTGCAATCACGATACAAGAAGTCTCTTGTGTCCCCAACACACCTAATACACTTGTCAGATGTATAGGTGCACTAGTTCGGAGAAGAGATAGTGAAATACAAGTAGTATGGATGTATATGCGCGGTAACCGTAATCTGAATAAAATATGGCAGCGAGTAAACATGCAACAGAACAGTAAATAAACGGAGATTCGATGTTTGGAAACAAGGCCTAGGGATCATACTTTCACTAGTGGACACTCTCAACATTGATCGCATAATAAATAATAACTTCTCTCATTTGTGCTACATACACTCTTTTGTTGGATGACAAACACCATTCGTTGTGTAGGGCTACAAGAGCTCCCTCAAGCCGGAGTTAACAAGCGCCACAACATTCGGCATTCATATTTAAGTAACCTTAGAGCATAATAGATCTTTGCAAAATAAACCGAGAACTAACATAGCATACACACCGTCAACATTACACTATGAAAGGAGGAATAGATCACATCAATACTATCATAATGATGATTAACTCCATAACCTACAAGAGATTATGATCATAACCTACGACAAGAACCACACGGTGCACACACTGGCACCTTTACACCATGCAGGAGGAATAGACTACTTTAATAACATCACATGAGTAGCACATAAACTAGTAGCGATACAAAGCTCATCATATGGATCTCAATCATGCAAGCAATTCATGAGATCATTGTATTGGAGTACACAGAGAGAGATTAACCACATAGCTACCGGTACAGCCCTTAGCCTCGGGGGAGAACTACTCCCTCCTCATCATGGGAGCAGCAGCGTTGATGGAGATGGCGGTGGTGTCGATGGAGAAGCCTTCCGGGGGCACTTCCCCGTCCCGGCGGCGTGCCGGAACAGAGACTCCTGTCCCCCAGATCTTGGCTTCGCGATGGCAGCAGCTCTGGAAGGTTTCTCGTACCGTGGCTTTTCCGTCTCGAGGTTTTAGGTCAGGGAGGCTTAAATAGGCGAAGAGGCGGAGTCGGAAGGGTTCTGGGGGGCCCACACAGTAGGCCGGCGCGCCCCCCCTCTGACCGCGCAGCCATGTTGTGTGGGGCCCCTGGGCCTCCCCTCTGGTGGCTCTCGGGTGTTCTGGAAGCTTCGTGGAATTCTAAGATGCTGGGCGTTGATTTCGTCCAATTCCGAGAATACTTCCTTACTAGGATTTCTGAAACCAAAAACAGCAGAAAACAGGAACTGACACTTCGGCATCTCGTCAATAGGTTAGTTCCGGAAAATGCATCAAAACGATATAAAGTGTGAACAAAACATGTAGATATTGTCATAAAACTAGCATGGAATATCAGAAATTATAGATACGTTTGAGACGTATCATCCACACAGACGGTTGCAAAGGTTTGGAGAGTGCGGTAGAAGCAGTATTCCCTGGAGTGGAGCATAGAGAATGTATGCGACACTTGGTACAGAATTTTACAAAGAAATTCAAGGGTAAAGTTTTTTACTGACAACCTATGGCCAGCTTCATACACATGCAGCTCTAGGAAGCATATGTTTCATTTGGATGTGTTGTATAAACAAAAACCTGGGGTGAAGGAGTACTTGGATGAACATCATGGTAGGGTGTGGTCAAGAAGCCAATTCAATGAAATTTGCAAGGTAGACTATGTAACAAGTAACCTTGCGGAGAGTTTCAACTCAAAGGTCAAGTCATTGAAAGGGCTTATGCTGTGGCAAATATTGGATAAGATTAGGCAGATGATCATGATAAAGATCGATCTACGTCAAAGAATTGCATCCACAAAATATGCTGGCCATCTCATGCTTCCATCTTTGATTAAGTCTTTGCATGACAGGGTAAAACAATTGAGGATGCAATGCGTCAGAAAAGGAATGGAGGCTGAGGTAACCTACACTGATAGTAAAAACAGGCAGTGGAGGTATCTAGTGAGTTTGGTTGATAGGAAATACCATTGTAGGGGATGGCAGATCCGTGGGATACCCTGCATACACGCATTGTTTTTCTATGAGTGTTATAGGGGGTGAAGATGGTGAAGTTGATCAGTATGTGTCAGAGTATTTTTCTGTTGCCAAATTTAGGGCTGCATATGCTATGAATGTTCCTACCTTGTTGGGAAAAGACCAATGGATGAACGTCGATCCAGGCTTCAAAATGTACTCTCCAGTATTGACTAGACCGACAGGTAGGCCGAGGAAGAATAGGATCAGAGCTAGTGCAGAGGGTGGTGCACCGATTCGAAAACGTAAGTGCAAACGTTGTGGAATCCCTGGACACATTGCTAGGCTTTGTAAAAATGATGTTGACCCAGCTTTTGGAATGGAAGATCAGGCGGGAGCAGCAAATGCAGAGGAGAATGAAGCAGCAGTTCAACTTGAGGAGATTGAAGCAGCAGTTCAACATGAGGAGATTGAAGCAGCAAATGCAGAGGAGATTGAAGCAACAATTGAACATGAGGAGATTGAACCGATGGATCGAGAGCAGAGGGAACAAATGGATGTAGAGCTGCTTGAACCGATGGATCGAGAGCAGAGGGAACAGATGGATGTAGAATGGCTTCAACCGATGAGTTCAGAGGAGAGGGAACAATATGATCGACGTTGCCTCGAAAGTACTAAGGCCCTGATAGATGCTAACTTCGAAGAGCACATGGCAGAAAAAAAGCACAAGCTTCGCAGAAGAAGAAGAACAAGAAAGAGGGCAAAAGAAAGGTAGACACCGGTAATATCCCTGGTAGGGTTACCCGGAGTAAGGTGGTGGCCCCAGCGAGTCACACCAGGAGCAAGAGAAAGATTTTATTCTGAACAACTAATTTGAATTTGTATGAACAATTTGTATTGGGGTTCCCATTGTATTGGGGATGCCTTTGTGTTGAAAAATTTGGATTTGTATGAACAATTTGTATTGGGGTTCCCTTTGTATTGGGGTTCCCTTTGTATTGGGGACCCCTTTGTGTTGAACAATTTGTATTGGGGTTCCCATTGTATTGGGGATGCCTTTGTGTTGAAAATTTTGAATTTGTATGAACAATTTGAATTTGAATAAGGGTTCCCTTTGTATTGGGGATCCCTTTGTGTTCAACAATTTGAATTTGTATGAACAATTTGTATGCCACATTTAAGCCACATTTATCATTTTCTCTAGGGTTTAGGGTTTTAGGGTTTAAGGGTTTTAGGGTTTTAGGGTTTTGGGTTTTATTCAAAATAATTCAAAACATGGTGGAACCTTCCCATGGAGTCTTGTTATGTTACCTACAACCTAGAGAAATAATAATGGAAAAGGAAATATAGAGATATGAAGTTTTTATGCCAAAAGCTTCAAAACCACTTCCTAGTCCATGAGCTACTAGCTATGAAGATGCAGGGCTTTCTGCTCAATACACCTCCCAAATACCCACTATGCTTACAAACTTTGTCCAAATGAGTCCAAATTCGTCACACTTGTGTATCTTTGAATTGAAAACAATATCACGTCGGCCAAAATGTAATATATTGTTCAAATAACACAATTTTACAATTTTTATGCCAAAAGCTTCAATTTCCCTTAGTCCCTTTATTATTTGGGTGCCCCTGTTTTACTTAGTGTTACTTAGTTTTCCCCCTCCGAGCCCACTTGTTTTACTCAGTCCTACTCAGTTTTGCCCTTTCGATAAACATTTCCTCACTTTTCCCCCTCTTAGTTCTACTCAGTTTTCCTCACTTGTACTCACTGGCTAATCTCTGATTGGTCGAGATGTATGTCACACGGATCTTGGTTGGTTGAAAGCTCAACGAACGCTTGCACCGTTCGATCATTTATGATCGGACGGCCTGTATATCTCTCTCTACCACGATGGACGCATACGGAGAGAAGAGCAGAGCACATACCTACCAACCCTGGCAGTCGCATATTCCAGTCGCATCTTCCTCTCTCCTATTTCCTCTCTTACTCCGGCGGTCGCGGCGGCGCGGATCTAACCGTGCGTGCGGCGGCATGCGGCGGCGCGGATCTAACAGTGCGGCGGCGTGGATCTAAGAGTGCCGGTGAGGATCTAACCCTCAGAAATAGTTGAAATGTCTCTCTCTGTCTCACTTTCGTTTCTCTTCTCAGATCTGTTGAATGATGAAGAGCACCAAGACGGCGGCAGATCATTGAAGCCATCTCCTACAACATCGCTTCGACGGCGCAGATCCAACATTCAATGTCTGAGCCTGTTGATGTCTCACTTCTGTTGCCCTCCTCAGATCCGTTGCTGATGAAGAACACCAAGACGGCGGCGGTGCCGACAGTGGTCATAGATGCCACGAACATTGAAGCCATCGCCTACAACATCGCTTCAACGCGCAGATCCAGCATTCAATGTCGGAGCCTGTTGATGTCTCACTTCCGTTGCCCTCCTCAGATCCGTTGCTGATGAAGGACACCAAGACAGCGGCGGTTCCGAGAGTGCGAATCGATGCCAAGATGATTGAAGCCATCGTCTACAACCGCGCTGCAAAGCCGCCGATCCAGCCCTCCGCAGATCCGTCGCTGATGAAGTACACCAAGACAGCGGCGGTTCCGACAGTGGTCATCGATGCCACGAACATTGACGCCATCACCAACAACATCGCTTCAACGGCGGATGGCGCAGATGACCACCCCTCAGCCGCCCGTCGTCCCGGCCTTTCTTGCCCATCGGTGCGCGGCCGTGTTCGACGCCGCAAATTAGGATAAATTATGATAAATTTGTATTTTTCAATTTCCAATTGGGATAAAATTGTTCGAACTACTACGTCCATCTCAAAAAGAGCTTCTCCACGTTCTTGATGTGTCCATGTACATCAGTATGTATGATTTGAATTCTATCCCAACTTGATTGGGAAGATTTTGATATGTATTTGATTCGAGAGGCTGGTACATGCTTTCACTTTTGGGATCCCTTCACTTTTATAAAAGGGCATGCATGCTAAAATTATCGTGCGCATTACTTAGCACAACTAGGAAATTGTACGCCAAAATACAGTGCTTAGAGCCACAACAAAATACAGTGGTTAGAGCCATCTACTGAATAACAATTCTATACTAAATCGTCTACCAGAACCACATAACTGCTAGGACAGGGATGACACCTAATAAAACTGCCCAGATGAATCTAGTTTTCTCCTCTCCCATCACTTGAAGTTAATGTTCTAGATTTTCTACCACTTGATCAAATACGGCAAGATCTGTCTCAACTCTCAACTTCTCCTTGCGAATAAGCTCTGAATTCTTCTTTTCTTCCTCCACGATGACGCTTCAGCTCGAATATCATCAGGTTTTTACGGGCCAATTCATCACCTAAATTGGTCACCTTCTCCTCCAAATCCATCCTCCGGCTACACCACTGGGTTGATTCATCTTGGTATGCAATGTACCATGGATCATCGGCTTGCCTGGCTAACTGTAACAATAATGGAAAAAAGAACAACTGAAATCACTCCAACAGGCCATGGCGGCACTTCAAATTCAATGTTAGTACAGAGAGCTGAAGCTAGATACCTGCACTTCTGACGAGGTAGGAGAAGTAGAACGTGGCCACGACATGATCGAATCCCCACCCTCGTCGGTGTACCCGCTACGACCAGACATTGAGGACTATTTCGCACCTGCAAACTCCAATAAATTACGGGAACCGAATCGATTAGGGGGCGGGGGAGGCAGAAGCGGAGGTCTTACCAAGCTATACTACCAATTGGTGCGCGGAACAAATCCCGGTCGTCGTGGGCGGCGGATCTGCTTGCGGCGGACTTTCCTGCGGTGGGTATAATGCGTGCGGACGAAACAAGTGCTAGAGCCGTGGTTGACGTGCGGCGTCGCAGTCCGTCCGACGCCGCCGGGGGACAGAGCCGGCGGCGCGACGAGGCACCGGCGATGGCTGCTCCGTCCGACGGTGGGGAACGAGCTCCGGCGATGGCTGCTCCGTCCTACGGTGGGGACCGAGCTGCCAGCGGTTCTCCGGTGACTAATGATGGGTCTAGCTTATAAGAATAATTAATTAGCGAACTTGTTGCTTCTCTCTATGATATTCTCTAAATAAATAGACGACCCCACTGGTTATTGGCTGCGGCAACCCCACAGAGCGGCAATATATGTCTTTTCCTGAAAAATAGACGACCCCACTGGCCATTGGCTGCGGAGGCCCCACCGAGCGGCAATATATGATTTTCTCTAAATAAATAGACGACCCCACTAGTCATTGGCTGCAGCAGCCCCACAGAGCGGCAATATATGTCTTTTCCTGAAAAATAGACGACCCCACTGGTCATTGGCTGCGGAGGCCCCACCGAGCGGCAATATATGATTTTTTCTAAATAAATAGACGACCCCACTGGTCATTGGCTGCGGCAGCCCCACAGAGCAGCAATATATGTCTTTTCCTGAAAAATATACGACCCCACTGGTCATTGGCTGCGGCAGCCCTATAGAGCGGCCCCATTTGTCATTGGCAGCACCGCGTATAAAATCATGAAATAAAACGGCCCACACGTCAGCGATAGATGGATGGCTGCTCCGACGTGTCTCCTGACCCTACCCGTCAGCACGAGACGGTCAGGGAGGAGCTGCCCCTGTGCGGCCCCACCCGGTCAGACTAACGGTCAAGGCCTCTGACCTGACGGCTACCGGCCGTTCCAGCACTTGTGCGTGTTTCAAACTAGAGGAGGGGAAAACTGAGGAAAAACTAAGGGACTGGGGAAAACTGAGTACAACTAACGAACCAGGGGCACGAAAATAGAAATCCCAAAATAGGTGATGTTAAAATGGAGGTCACACCTAGCAAAATGTTCTTTGAAGATTTGTCTACAGAGAGGTGGGCAAGTGGAAGTTCAGCGATGTTTGGGTTCGGTTGCTTGGCTGCCCAGAGGAGATGCGAAGGGGACTACTTGCCCCATTTTTTTTTCTCTCGGTTCGTTGGTTGGTATGACCAAAGAGGTACGTTGATATGCATTTTACGTGCTAGCATGACGTAGTGAGAGGCTGTTAATCCCAAGTTTATCCCTGAACGTACTACCTTTAGATATATGGTGGTGAGGGATATCATATATGTATAGAGGTCGAGTGAGACCTTGACTAAGAGATGGAGGAGGCGGGTGATAGGGGATGATCAAAATAAACATGGGTCATGCATGATAGTAAGGAGGAAACGGAGAAAGAAACCGAGAAAAAAGGGAAGATGCAACTAAGGAATTACCAGTGGCAACAGAGTGTTTCCTCCTTACTATCCGTTTTCCTCCGAGAAAAACAATGAGAATTCTTCTTCGTCAAAGGTTGCCAATTTATCCATTCAGTTTCGATCAGTGTTAGTTCATGCTTGTTCTCTTTCACGCACATCCGAGAAAAGTCACCAGAGGTTGCCGTGTCAGTGCCTAGGAAATCTTGGTTCGAAATTGCAGAGGAAGAAGAGTGCTTGGAGAGGCTTACTGCCTCGGCACCTCCTGTCACTGCGGCAGCAAAGTATGATGATAACCCCCGCCAAAACGTTGCCGCAACAGAGTTGCTGCCATTGTGCGATAACGAGTTGACTGCTCTTGAATTACCAGTAGCAATATATACGTGAGGCCTGCCTCTATCGTCAGCAGAGCCCGTCGCTGGTAAAGCTTTATTCCCGTAGTGTCTCCTCCTAGCCAGCAACCATCAATCTTCAGTGTTGTAGCGCTCTGCACCTGGGACAGGGAAATCGGCAGCACTCCAGGAGCGCACGAAGCTCCAAAGTTGATGTGAAAATTTGAAGTGGAAGGAAGACAGTGTAGAGTCTTATAATGCTTGCAATATGTTCTTGTGTAAGTTTTGTTGTACCTGTTCATACTTGTGTTTGCTTCAAACAACCTTGCTAGCCAAAGCCTTGTACTGAGAGGAAATGCTTCTCGTGCATCCAAACACCTTGAGCCAAAACCCATGCCATTTGTGTCCACCATAACTACCTATATGTGGTATTTTTCTGCCATTCCAAAGTAAATTACTTGAGTGCTACCTTTAAATTTTCATTCCTTTGTCTTTGCAATATATAGCTCATGGGAAAATAGCTTAAAAACTATTGTGGTGATGAATATGTAGCTATGTATCTTAGTTCTTATAAGTTGCTTGTTGAGCGGTAACCATGTTTCTGGGGACGCCATCAACTTTTTACACCTTTGTTGAATATCATGTGAGTTGCTATGCATGTTCGTCTTGTCTGAAGTAAGGGTGATTTATCATGATTAAATGGTTCGAGTATGCATATTGTTAGAGAAGAACATTGGGCCGCCAACCAAAGCCATGTATCATGGTGAAAGTTTTCAGTTTGGACATTAATCCTCAATCTCTTATGAGAATATTATCTGTTGTTGAATGCTTAAGCATTAAAGAGGAGTCCATTATCTGTTTTCTATGTTGTCCCGGTATGGGTGTCCACAAGTTGAGATTTATCTAAAACGAGAAATCAAATGTGATTTATCTCCTTGGACCTTTGTACAGGTGGCATAGAGGTACCCCTTTGTGACACTTGGTTGAAACATATGTTATGCAATGATAATCCATGTAAAACCAAGCTAATTAGGACAAGGTGCGAACACTATTGGTATTCGATACATGAGGCTTGTGATGACCCACAAGTATAGGGGGTGTATCATAGTATTTTCGATAAATAAGAGTGTCGAACCCAACGAGGAGCAGAAGGTGTTGACAATCAGATTCGATGAAGGATTCACTGTAAATGCTTACAGATAAGTTTTCAGGGGGTTTTGATTTAGCAGATAAATAAAGTACAAGTAAATAAAATGCGAGAGTAATAATTGCAGCGAGTGGCCCAATCCTTTTTAGCACAAAGGACAAGCCGGTTTGTTTACTTATAATGACCAAACGTTCTTGAAGACACACGGGGATTTAGTCTAGTGCTTTCGCTTCATATAGTTGATTAATCTTCATTGTTTTGATAAGTGTTGTGTGGGTGAACCTATGCTAATGCACCGCCCTTCCTAGGACTAATACATACTTGTGATTATACCCCTTGCAAGCATCCGCAAATACAAGAAAGTAATTAAGATAAATCTAACCACAGCCTTAAACTCTAAGATCCTGCTATCCCTCCTGCACCGATATACTAACGGGGGTTTAGGTTGCTGTCACTCCGGCAACCCCACAATTAGCAAACGAATACAAGATGCACTCCCCTAGGCCCATAAAGGTGAAGTGTCATGTAGTCGACGTTCACATGACACCACTAGAAGAATAACACCACAACTTAAATATCAAACCATTAAATATTACTCAACATAGTTCACTACTAACATTTAGACTTCACCCATGTCCTCAAGAACTAAACGAACTACTCACGAGACATCATATGGAACATAATCAGAGGTGATATGATGATGAATAACAATCTGAACATAAACCTTGGTTCAATGGTTTCACTTAATAGCATCAATAACAAGTAGTAATTGATGACCCACAAGTATAGGGGATCGCAACAGTCTTCGAGGGAAGTATTACCCAATTTATTGATTCGACACAAGCGGAGACAAAGAATACTTGTAAGCCTTAACAGCGGAGTTGTCAATTCAGCTGCACCTGGAAACAGACTTGCTCGCAAGAGTTTATCAGTAGTAACAGTTTTATAGCAGTAGGAATAGTGAAATAACAGCAGCGGTGAAATAAAGACAGCAGTAGTGATTATAGAAAACAGCAGGATTAAAATACTATAGGCACAGGGACGGATTAACGGGCGTTGCATGGATGAGAGAAACTCATATAACAATCAAAGCAGGGGCATTTGCAGATAATAATAAAACGGTATCCAAGTACTAATCAATCAATAGGCATGTGTTCCATATTTAGTCGTACGTGCTCGCAATGAGAAACTTGCACAACATCTTTTGTCCTACCAGCCGGTGGCAGCCGGGCCTCTAGGGAAACTACTTGGATATTAAGGTACTCCTTTTAATAGAATACCGGAGCAAAGCATTAACACTCCGTGAACACATGTGATCCTCACATCACTACCATTCCCTCCGGTTGTCCTGATTTCTGTCACTTCGGGGCCATTGGTTCCGGACAGCGACGTGTGTATACAACTTGCAGGTAAGATCATAAACAACGAATATCTTCATGAATCAATAACATGTTCAGATCTGAGATCATGGCACTCGGGCCCTAGTGACAAGCATTAAGCATAGCAAAGTTGCAACAATATCATAAAAGTGACATCTACGGATACTAGGCACTATGCCCTAACAATCTTATGACTATTACATGACCAATCTCATCCAATCCCTACCATCCCCTTCAGCCTACAGCGGGGGAATTACTCACACATGGATGGGGGAAACATGGCTGGTCGATGGAGAGGCGTTGGTGGTGATGGCGGTGAAGATCTCCTCCAATTCCCCGTCCCGGCGGAGTGCCAGAACGGAGACTTCTGGCTCCCGAGATGGAGTTTCGCGATGTGTGATGACCCACAAGTATAGGGGATCGCAACAGTCTTCGAGGGAAGTATTACCCAATTTATTGATTCGACACAAGGGGAGACAAAGAATACTTGTAAGCCTTAACAGCGGAGTTGTCAATTCAGCTGCACCTGGAAACAGACTTGCTCGCAAGAGTTTATCAGTAGTAACAGTTTTATGGCAATGGAAATAGCGAAATAACAGCAGCGGTGAAATAAAGACAGTAGCAGTGATTGTAGTAAACAGCAGGATTAAAATACTGTAGGCATAGGGACGGATTTAACGGGCGTTGCATGGATGAGAGAAACTCATGTAACAATCAAAGCATGGGCATTTGCAGATAATAATAAAACGGTATCCAAGTACTAATCAATCAATAGGCATGTGTTCCATATTTAGTCGTACGTGCTCGCAATGAGAAACTTGCACAACATCTTCGTCCTACCAGCCGGTGGCAGCCGGGCCTCTAGGGAAACTATCTGGATATTAAGGTACTCCTTTTAATAGAGTACCGGAGCAAAGCATTAACACTCCGTGAACACATGTGATCCTCACATCACTACCATCCCCTCCGGTTGTCCCGATTCTTGTCACTTCGGGGCCATTGGTTCCGGACAGCGACATGTGTATACAACTTATAGGTAAGATCATAAACAACGAATATCTTCATGAATCAATAACATGTTCAGATCTGAGATCATGGCACTCGGGCCCTAGTGACAAGCATTAAGCATAACAAGTTGCAACAATATCATAAAAGTGACATCTACGGATACTAGGCACTATGCCCTAACAATCTTATGACTATTACATGACCAATCTCATCCAATCCCTACCATCCCCTTCAGCCTACAGCGGGGGAATTACTCACACATGGATGGGGGAAACATTGCTGGTTGATGGAGAGGCGTTGGCGGTGATGGCGGTGAAGATCTCCTCCAATTCCCCGTCCCGGCGGAGTGCCGAACGGAGACTTCGGCTCCCGCGACGGAGTTTCGCGATGTGGCGGCTCTCCGGAGGGTTTCTGGCGACTTCGACTTCTCTCCGTGCGTTTTCAGGTCGAAACCAATAAGTAGTCCGAAGGAGGGCGTCGGAGGCCGGCCGAGGGGGCCACACCATAGGGCCGCGCGGGCCCCCCCTAGGCCGCGCCGCCCTATGGTGTGGGGCCCTCGGGCCTCCACCTCCTTTGCCCTTCTGGCTCCGTCGATATTTTGGTAAAATAGGGCCATCTGAAGAAATTCCGAGGATTTTCCCGAAAGTTGGATTTCCGCACAAAAACGAGACACCGGAGCAGTTCTGCTGAAAACAGCGTTAGTCCGTGTTAGTTGTATCCAAAATACACAAATTAGAGGCAAAACAATAGCAAAAGTGTTCGGGAAAGTAGATACGTTTTGGACGTATCAACTCCCCCAAGCTTAGCTTATTGCTTGTCCTCAAGCAATTCGAGTTAACAACCGAGCGATAAAAGAACTTTCACGAACACATTTGCTCATATGATGTATATATTCTCATGCTATGGCTAATACTTAAGCGAGTTCATAATGAGATACATGCAAATAAGATCATCCAACAGCTATGTCAATCATGGAGAGGTACCAACAATTAATAATAAGCACCATGAATCATGTATATAAGCAGGATTGCAATGTTCATAAGAGAATATGATAAAGTGGTATCTCGCTTGCCTCGTATTTGATCGGCAAAACATAAATGCCGAGGCACCTCTTGAGTTCATAGAAAGACTAGAAGTAGTGATTGTCAAAGATAAAAGCATCAAAGTTATACCACAATCAATCATATTTTGAGACAAGCATATTATACTAAGAATGACAGTTGTGCTCTCAAGATAGTGCTCAAAGAAAGAATGGAGACACAACATAAAAGTAAAAGATTGACCCTTCGCAGAGGGAAGCGAGGGATTAACATGCGCTAGAGCTTTTCATTTGTAAAGCAGGAGTAAAATTATTTTGAGAGGTGTTTGTTGTTGTCAACGAATGGTAATGGGTACACTAACTACCTCATCAACCGGACTCACAAGAGCGGCTCCCATTTTATTTATTTTTGGTTGGCACTCCTTCCAACCTTTCTTTCACAAACCATGGCTAACCGAATCCTCGGGTGCCTGCCAACAATCACATACCATGAAGGAGTGCCTTTTTATTTAAGTTTTATTATGATGATGACACTCCCCCAACCTTTGCTTACACAAGCCATGGCTAACCGAATCCTTCGGGTGCCGTCCAACAATCACAAACCATGGAGGAGTGTCTATTTAAGTTAATTAATTCGGGACTCGGGAATCCCATTGCCAGCTCTTTTTGCAAAATTATTGGATAAGCGGATGTGCCACTAGTCCATATGAGAGTCCGTCAAAAGTAAATGACAAGGTTGAAAGCTAAACACCACATACTTCCTCATGAGCTATGAAACATTAACACAAATTGAGAAGCATTTTGAAAGTTTTAAAGGTAGCGCATGAGAATTTACTTGGAATGGTTTGAAATGCCATGCATAGGTATTTATGGTGGACACTTTTGGAACAACTTGGTTTTCAGGTGTTTGGAAGCACGAGCGGCGATCACCGCTCGGTACAAGTGAAGGCTAGCAAAAGACTAGGGAGCGACAAATCAAGAGAGCAGTAACTGTCATAATCATGCTTGCGGCAAAATAAATTAAATGGAGGCATAAAAGTGATACAAGAACTCTGAAGCAATGTAAATCATCGAGGCTTAATTGACTTTTTGTTCAGTCATATGCATGCGTGAGCATGTGCCAAGTCGATATAAATGAATTATTCAGAGGAGGAGGATACCACAATGCCATACTTACTTATGAATAAAACAATGCAAGCAAACATCCATGACATGCTACTCATATTAATAAATAGGAACTAAACATGAGAGATCATGAGCTACTAGACTTTCTCAAATAACATATACCTCACATGAACCAACTAAGCATGCTCATATGGATGAGTATATGTACAAAAATGAAAGCAAATAGAGTTCATACCAGCCTCTCACCACAATCGGATTGTCGTAGATCGTCATTATTGCCTTTTCACTTGTGTAGCTTGGATAATATAAAATGAAAACCACGCTCCAGCCACCGAAGACCATTGAACTCATGATGAACTTTACAAACCAAAGAAGAACAGCAAATATTTTTGGTGTTTTCGAATTAGAAACAAGAACGAAAGAAAACAAGCAAACAAAGCAAAATCTTTTTGGGTTTTCTTATAGCAAACTAACGATAGCAAATAAAGCAAACCTAAGAGCAAGGTACCAAATAAACAAATGGTGAAGAGAAACAACAGAAATATTTTTGGTCTTTTTGTGTTTTAGGAAAGAAACAAAGTGAAAACAAAAGAATGCAAACTAACGAAACACGGAAAAGCAGGATGACGAAATCTGCCAAATCCCGACAGCAGTACAGAAATCGAATTTAACAAAAATCTTCCATTGCTCAGACCAAAAAGTGTTCAACTAATGAAAGTTAGATAACAACCTGGGGAACATGCTCAAAAATTGGCAACTCAAAATAACGTTCTGGCTGTGCGTACGAATTTTTTTGGTAACAGCACAGAATCTGTTTTTGGACAGCACTTCCCCAAATATCATCTCCTTCTCATTAGAAAACCACTTTAAGAGACTAAACAAGTATGTACAAGTATCCAGCAATCATAATATGCAAAGAATGAGTGATGCCGGTATACCTCCCCCAAGCTTAGGCTTTTGGCCTAAGTGGAGTTCATTCCCACGGTCCCCATGAAGTGGTGTCTTCGTAATATGACGAAGAACGACCCGGTATCCATGTATGTGCTGGAGGAAACGTCGGAGTACGTGACGGTGTAGTCGTAGGAGGGCTCGGCATTCTCGGAGTCATGTTGCTGGTGGAACTCTTGTATCTTCATATGTTCATCCACCACCTCCTTTGTTAGCGACCATGATTGCCTGTCAATATTAAACAAACCCTGCTGGGGAAGAGGGATTTCTTTCTCATTCCCATCAGCAAACAACATTTTATAGACAATATTATCCATAGTGGAGTTAGTAGTAACAAAACGATGGCTCTTCATAGCAGCAATATCTAGCTTCCTAGGGGTTAATGGTACATCATTAGAATCAAGAGGAATATCTAGATGTGTAATTGAAGGGAACTACTATAGGAACTTGCTAGAGTACTACACATGCATCAAAACTAATCTCTACCACTTAGAACAAGCATGCAAGTTCACTAAACATGTTATCTACAGCAGCAAAATATTCAAGATATACTCAACCAAATGAAATTCTAATTGGACAATCAAAGGAGTCACATACCAAGGAGTAAATGTGCCAAATTTCAGACAGAAATCTGGGCTGAGCAAGGAGATCGAAAAATCGCGAGTTCTTGAGCAGAAACACGAGTGAGAGAAACTTGGTACGAGCTTTTTCGGGAGAGAGAAGGTGCTGGGAGGAAGAGATGATGAAGTGGGGCAAGGGGTGGCCCACACCACATGGTGGCGCGGCCCCCTTGCTGGCCGCGCCGCCCTATGGTGTGGCACCCCCTGGTGCCCCACAGGTCATCCTCTCGGTGCTCCCGGTGCCTCGTCGAAAAATAGGACCAACGGTATAATTTTTATAATTTTTAGAGAACTTTGAAAAATGCACATTTCGGGTATTAAATTAATGATTACTGCGCAGGAAAATGATTTCTAAAATCTTAAATGACTAAAGCATATTGCAAAACAAAAGTGCTACAGCAAGTAAAATAGGTGGAAGGAGAAGAGAAAGAAAGAAGTGTTGTTTTAGCTCTTTTATGCAATAAAATATACTTGTTAACAAGGTTGATCAAGTCTTGCTATCAAATAAATTTTATATGACATAAGAAGAAATAAACCTCAAATCAATCATGTTACCTTATATTGAATTGATATGGATCCAATCACAAGAGTTTGATATTCTTCTTTAGGCTCATATATAGGGCAATCAATGGATCCCACTTTGATAGTTTTCACATTAAAAATTGTATTGACTCCACATACTTTATCAATCCTCTTGGGAAAATAGACGAGTGTGTTCCTTATCATCAACATTGAAAGTAACCATGCCTTTATTGCAATCAATAACAGCCCCTGCAGTATTAAGAAAGGGTCTTCCAAGAATAATGGACATATTATCATCTTCAGGCATTTCCAACACAACAAAATCAGTTAATATCAAGCAATGCTTGAGTAACTTGAACAGGAACATTTTCACATAAACCAACAGGAATAGCAGTAGATTTATCAGCCATTTGCAAAGATATATCAGTTGGTATCAATTTATCTAAATCAAGTCTCTTATAAAGAGAAAAAGGCATCACACTCACACCTGCCCCTAAATCACATAGAGCAGTTCTAACATAATTATTCTTGATGGAACAAGGAATAGTCGGTATACCTGGGTCGCCCAACTTCTTTGGAATCTTACCATTGAAGGAGTAATTAGCAAGCATAGTTGAAATTTCCTCATTGGGGACTTTCCTTTTGTTAGTAACAATATCTTTCATATACTTTGAATAAGGAGGCAATTTAATAGCATCAGTCAAAGGAATTTGCAAAAATAAAGGTTTCATCCAATCACAAAATTTATTATAATGTTCCTCTTCCTTTGATTTTAGTTTCTTAGCAGGAAAAGGCATTTGCTTTTGAACCCAAGGTTCTCTTTCATTACCATGCTTCTCAGTAATAAAGTCTTCTTTAGTATACTTTTTATTTTTAGCATGCTTTTCAGGTTCTTTTTCAATTTCTTCTTTATCAGGAGTATCATTCTTATCATTATCTTCCTCATGTTCATTACCACTTTCAGTTTCAGCATCAGAAATAGAAATACTATTAGGATCATTAACAGGTTCGGAGGATTCTACAACATTCTTATGTTTCTTTTTCTTTTTCTTAGATGGAGCACTAGTTTTAATTAGTTGAGAATCTTGTTCAACTCTTTTGGGATGCCCTTCGGGATATAGAGGATCCTGGGTAGAAACACCACCTCTAGTTGTTACTTCACAAGCATGTTTTTCTTTAGAATTATTTCCCAACAAGTCATTTTGCACTTTAGTAAGTTGATCAATTTGAGTTTGAACCATTTGAAAATGTTTAACAAGTATCTTAACATCATTGGAGGTTCTCTCCACAATACCATGCAATTCACTAATAGCTCGGGAATTTTCCATTAAATGATTCTCTACTCTCATATTAAAGTTTTCTTGCTTAACAATATAATTATCAAATTCATCTAAGCATTGAGCAGGAGATTTTGAATACGGAATATCTTCCCTAGTAAAGTGTTGAAGCGAGTGTACCTCAATCATGGATGAAGGGGGAATTGTCTCGCATATATCTTCTATAGGAGGTAAATTCTTCACATCTTCGGGTTTAATACCCTTCTCCTTAAGAGACTTCTTGGCTTCCCTCATATCTTCATCATTTAATTTAATCATACCCCTCTTCTTCACTATCGGTGTCGGGGTTGGTTCAGGTGTAGACCAATCATCATGATTCCGGCCTATTTTAGCCAATAATTCTTCGAGCGTCGTCCGGAGTTCTTTTCCTGAAAACACAACCAGCACAACTATCCAGGTATGCCCTAGACTCAATAGTTAGTCCACTATAAAATATATCAAGTAAATCATGCTTTTCTAAATCATGGTCAGGCTGAGCTCTAATAAGAGAACAAAATCTCGCCCAAGCCTCAGGAAATTTCTCTCCATCTTCCTGGTCAAAATTATAAATTCTCTGCAAAGCAGCATGTTGAGCACTAGCAGGAAAGTATTTTCGAAAGAAAACATCACGCAAATCAGTTGGACTTTTAATAGAACCAGGAGGCAAATTATTATACCAAGTTTTAGCATCATCCTTTAATGAGAACGGAAAAATTTTAGCGACAAAATAAGTACGCATCTTGACATCATCAGAAAACACGCCACTAAGAGTAGATAACTCAGTCAAGTGTTCAACGAGCACTTTCTTTTTCAGTACCACAAAAGGGTGTTTTCTCAACAATAGCTATATGAGATAAATCAAGAGAAAAATCATAATCTTTATCCCTAATGTTTATAGGAGATGTGGCAAATTTAGGATCAGGTGATAGTTTATATCTAACAGCATGTTCTGCAAGCAACTTTTTAATTTTTCTTGCATCAGTAGTAGCCTTGCATTTTTCAATAAAATCATTATCAAGCTCTACATAATCTTCATCAAGATCATCACTAGAATATTCAACAGACTCAGGTGAATTAACGAGTGTAGCAAGCATTAGGAGTTTCAGTATTTTCAATTTGTCTAGACTTAGCAATTGTAGCATCTAGAAAAGATCCCAATGAACCACTATCATCAAGCACAGCAGAAACATTATCAATATTATGAGAATTTTCAGATTCAGCAGAAGTACCAGCACGCGAAGCATGTGGCGGTGAAACAAGTTTATCAATCACAGATGGTGAATCAAGAGCAGCAGAGGTACTCAGAGTTGTACCTTTTCTTGTAGTGGATGGTAATATGGCGATCTTAGTATCGCGAGGTTTACCCATAATGGAGAATTTGCAGCGAACAATATCAATCCAAGTGAACTTCCAAATAAAGCTATGCTCCCCGGCAACGGCGCCGTGAAAATAGTCTTGATGACCCACAAGTATAGGGGATCGCAACAGTCTTCGAGGGAAGTATTACCCAATTTATTGATTCGACACAAGGGGAGACAAAGAATACTTGAAAGCCTTAACAGCGGAGTTGTCAATTCAGCTGCACCTGGAAACAGACTTGCTCGCAAGAGTTTATCAGTAGTAACAGTTTTATGGCAGTGGAAATAGCGAAATAGCAGCAGCAGTGAAATAAAGACAGCAGTAGCGATTATAGTAAACAGCAGGATTAAAATACTGTAGGCATAGGGACGGATTTAACGGGCGTTGCATGGATGGGAGAAACTCATGTAACAATCAAAGCATGGGCATTTGCAGATAATAATAAAACGGTATCCAAGTACTAATCAATCAATAGGCATGTGTTCCATATTTAGTCGTACGTGCTCGCAATGAGAAACTTGCACAACATCTTCTGTCCTACCAGCCGGTGGCAGCCGGGCCTCTAGGGAAACTACTCGGATATTAAGGTACTCCTTTTAATAGAGTACCGGAGCAAAGCATTAACACTCCGTGAACACATGTGATCCTCACATCACTACCATCCCCTCCGGTTGTCCCGATTTTGTCACTTCGGGGCCATTGGTTCCGGACAACGACATGTGTATACAACTTGCAGGTAAGATCATAAACAACGAATATCTTCATGAATCAATAACATGTTCAGATCTGAGATCATGGCACTCGGGCCCTAGTGACAAGCATTAAGCATAACAAGTTGCAACAATATCATAAAAGTGACATCTACGGATACTAGGCACTATGCCCTAACAATCTTATGACTATTACATGACCAATCTCATCCAATCCCTACCATCCCCTTCAGCCTACAGCGGGGGAATTACTCACACATGGATGGGGGAAACATTGCTGGTTGATGGAGAGGCGTTGGCGGTGATGGCGGTGAAGATCTCCTCCAATTCCCCGTCCCGGCGGAGTGCCGAACGGAGACTTCGGCTCCCGCGACGGAGTTTCGCGATGTGGCGGCTCTCCGGAGGGTTTCGGCGACTGTCGACTTCTCTCCGTGCGTTTTAGGTCGAGACCAATAAGTAGTCCGAAGGGGGCGTCGGAGGCCGGCCGAGGGGGCCACACCATAGGGCCGCGCGGGCCCCCCTAGGCCGCGCCGCCCTATGGTGTGGGGCCCTCGGGCCTCCACCTCGCGTTGCCCTTCCGGCTCCGTCATTATTCTTGGTAAAATAGGGCCATCTGAAGAAATTCCGAGGATTTTCCCGAAAATTGGATTTCCGCACAAAAACGAGACACCAGAGCAATTCTGCTGAAAACAGCGTTAGTCCGTGTTAGTTGTATCCAAAATACACAAATTAGAGGCAAAACAATAGCAAAAGTGTTCGGGAAAGTAGATACGTTTTGGACGTATCAATGTGGCGGCTCTCTGGAGGGTTTCTGGCGACTTCGACTTCTCCCCCGTGCGTTTTTAGGTCGAGGGCGATAAGTAGTCCGAAGGAGGGCGTCGGGGGCCAGCCGAGGCCGCCACACACTAGGGCCGCGCGGGCCCCTCCTGGGCCGCGCTGGCCTAGTGTGTGGGGCCCTCGTGCCCCCACCTGGCTTGCCCTTCTGGCTCCGCCAATATTCTGGGAAAATAGGACCTTCTGCATAAATTCCGAGGATTTTCCTGAAAGTTGGATTTCTGCACAAAAACGAGACACCAGAGCAATTCTGCTGAAAACAGCGTTAGTCCGTGTTAGTTGTATCCAAAATACACAAATTAGAGGCAAAACAATAGCAAAAGTGTTCGGGAAAGTAGATACGTTT